>NC_073746.1:46156556-46477011 GCF_029784135.1 Toxorhynchites rutilus septentrionalis | reverse complement strand
GTGGAACATCTAAATCAGTTAATTTTAATAACATTTTGTAAGTGAAAAACTTAAAAGTCAATAATTTTTAATGTGTTATTATTAATTTAAAAAATTATATTAAACTAGATTGTTTCTATCAATTAAACTGAAGCTCTCTAACAGCCATACAATTTTTTCTTTCACACCCAACTTCTATCTTTCTTAATTTGGCTGCAATATCGATATAAACAATTCTTGGTGAAAATTCAAGCAAAATGTTCAAAAATCACGATTTTTACCCCACTGTACATGTAATAGCATACTTAAATTACATTCTAACGTTGAAAGCTTACATTTCTTCTTGAAATAAGTCATATTTGAAATATTAAAAAAATCAAGTCCAAAATCGTATATAATCGAATCACATATAATCGAGTCTGTATATAATCGAGTCCAACCTGTATATCAATTGTGAGTGGGACAAAGTTCGCTGGGTCAGCTAGTTTATTAATAAAAACGAATTCTCCTCCCTTCCAAAAATTTCCACGTGGTATGTTCGACCATAACACCCACTGTTTTCCACCCATAAAAAACCATAGAACACCCCCCTCCTGCCTACTAGACGGCGCCTATACTCTCTAGTAATCATGCTTCTCCCGCTTCTGATGATAAAGCAATTATTTTTGGTATAAGTTATCTCAGAGGTTCAATTAAAAAAGGGCGCACTATATAGTTACAATTTGGCAAGCAAACGGAATTTTATTTGCTTTTATTTCAAGAGTTATTGGACGACAACAGTTAGGTGCGCACCTTTGCCCTGCATTACTCTACTACGAATTTAAATCAGCAAAGAACATTTATTTTCATTCGAAATTTAAGAACTTAAAACTGTTCTCAGGGATGATAATCTGAGAGAGGGTACACTATCGTAGTGGACTGCACACTCACTAACTTAGCGATACTACAGTGGAGCAGTGCATTAGGTTTTTGAAACCATGTGAAGAAATAACAAGAATTACATGTTCTGGTTTCTCCTGTATATCCTATGTAATTTTACATGTTGTTGCATAAAAAAGTATTTGGACAAGGACGAAACTGCACATAGAACACCGTACGTTCCTCACATGAGACCATCTTAATAATTTGCCCCGTCATCACCCTTTACAACGAGGCGGAATCGCGTTGTTTCAATAGTTTGATTTATATTTATCTCTTAGCTAATCGGGATCCAAAACCAAAACCTTCATATGTGTTCATAAAAAAGTAAACCAATTTTAAGAGAAATAAAACGACAAATTCAATAGCGCCATCTTTTCTCGAACGACAAAGCTTATTGAAATATGAAAATTTATTGTTATTTCCTCTCGTTTTCGATTTTTAAATCATAATAAAGGTAATTCTTTTCGTGAATTTATTCTCTGGCCATATAAATATATTTTTCATGTCTCGAGAAGTCATTCTTACGAAATTATGTTATGTGATTTTTCATGCAAATTATATGTAGAATTCATTTCATTATTTCGTTCCAGGTAATCAGACATAGTACTAAGTCTTTGATTTTGATACCGATGGTAAGTCTACGAAATTGAAAATTACACAAAATTGTTATTGTAATATACACAGTTTCATAACTATAGAACCATTCTATTCGGATGACCGAATTTCTGGCAGCCGGATATTCGGCTCTTTATTTGCGAATACGAAACTGGGAGAAATTAAATATGTGTATGAAACAAATAAAGGATTACATTTCAGGGAGAAATAAACACATCTACATAGGAATAAAGTTTAAAATTAAATAAATTAAATCCTTCAATAAAGTATACTGTTTTTTTTTGCAGAAAACTTGAACAGATTTTTTCTCTGATAAGGAATTTCTATTTTCTATTTTTGATATATTTAGATAATTTTAAAACTGGTCGAGTAAGAAAAAGAAATACGAATTTAAATAAGTTAAATATATTAATCAATTATTTTCATTCAAGATTAAAAAAATAGAACTGTCTTCAGAGGGTACTGAGAAAGGGTACACTTACTTCTCTACAGATCAAAACTATCATAGACGGCTACACACTGTTTAACTTGACGACACAACAGTAGGGCTTTACAAGTTGTTGCATAAAAAGGTATTTGAACAAGGACGAGACTGTGCATAGAACACCGCACTTACCTCGCATGATTTTCAAAATAAGGATTGGTGGAAATCAATTTTCTGATTTTTGTTCGTCTGGATAAAATAACAACGTTCACATTCCAAATTATCATATCGTTGAAATCTTTCATCACTGTAGGTAACAATAGCCCGCCTTATTCTGAATTATGTGCATTGGGAAATAAATCCCGCTTCGGAAGCAAACCATTGGAAACCAGTCTTAATAGAAAAGATTGATATTTTACAATCACTTGCAGGATGGATTGTTTTAATGCCAATTCAAACTGTTAAAACTATTAAATATTATTTATGCTTGGTTTAAACATGACATTGTGCACTGATTTTCTTTTTGCAATATGATTACGTCTCTTGGGAACATAATTGTTTGGTTGAGGGTCTTCGTAGTCACTCTGGATTCGCAATCGCTTACTAAGCGATCCATCGTAAGTTCAATACTCAGGGCTCTCCGTTGATCATCTTTGTGTTTGTTGACCATTGTTTCGTTGTTGGGGTGCCCATAACCCCTGTGATACCAATTGATCACCACCTGTTTGCCCTGATGATTCTTAGGTAAAATCACAGGTAAAATCCCGTTGGGTCATGCGTGGAAGTAGTTTAGTTTGAAGATTCGAATGCCTTCTTGATTATAGTTTCGTCACCTGCTCTTCTGTGCTTTTTATAGAGGTCAATAAGCTGCCTAAGCAGCTTTGACATTTGCGACATGTATGGAGAAGGTCTACAGCACGGAAATGGTTTGCAAAGTTCAAAAATGACGACTTTGACGTCGATGACACGCCGCCGGTCGCCAAACCAGTCGTGAATTGGCAGAAGAAATGAACTGCTGCGAATATATAATTGATTTACTTATTGATATAATTATTGTTTCCTGTTTAAATAAAAGTTACGTTACGAATTTCTTATTCGCAGTGTGTGATACGTCAGCTGAAAGCTCGCGACGTAGTTTACTCACGGGCGGATAAGAGAAATGCAGTTGTGGTCATGGATAAACAAGATTATAACTTGCGTGTTCTTGACATGATCCGCCCCGGTCCGTATGAAGAGCATTGGTACAATATTGGCAAACTTAAAGATCCGCTTAACACGTTCGTCGCCCAAAGCAGCTTTTCTAAGTTTCTTGCGGAGCCCAACTTGCGAATAAATTATTAAATGAAGATCAAACTTAGTTTGTAGACAACTTTTACATGATTTACATGATGAATATTTTATTGATTTTGAAGATGAATTGACAACAATAACATATGCTAAAGTCATGTATATGGGTTTTGCAAAAAGCTGCCATACAATCCGTCCGCACTATAAATCAATAAAAAGTACAGTATAAACATTATAATACTATGGTTATAATTTTTTTATTTTTCTACATATCCTATAGTTACACTTAGGTGCCTATTCTATCAAATTCCTTTTAAAAATCCTATTAAATTTGAACGAGGAAAGTGTCACCCATATGTTAATGCAATGACGGAAGAAGCTAATTCTGTTCGCCAAAACGTAACACACTTGATGGGCAGGGATAAACTTGAACGAAAATTGTATGTACCCAATCCAAAAGTGGCATCGTTGTACTGCCTTCCTAAAATTCATAAAAATCCTGTGGCGATGCGACCGATTTCGTCTAACAACTGTACCCCAACGGAAGAAATGGCTGCTTGGTTGGTGGAGTAGTTGAATAAGTACCCCCTAGCCCACGGTAAAAATGTCAACAATTCATTTGAGTTGGTAAACCATTTGAAACACTTTGAGGTTGGGTGAGGGGAAATTCTGGTGTCGTTCGATGTTACAGTTCTTTTTCCGAACGTACCAGTAACTGAGGCGGTAGATAGTGCTGGATACAAACTTATACAACTCGTAATAATCTTCGGCCAACCCCCCGATATAACATAACTTTTTCGGCATGGGCCAAACTAGATACATTTGGATTATACTCATCAATACAAGAGAGATTTTAAGATCATACAAACGAACGAAAGGATAAGTGAAACAATATAGGACTATAGAAAAGTATTGAAATCTTAGAAAAATAGAGATTGGATAAAAGAATAGGGACAGTTGGATAGTAGTTCTAAGAGGAAACCCATCACCAAGAGAGAAAATTGAAAAATTTAAATATTATTGTATTATACCAAATTATTATAATTAAATTTTTTTTGAAATCGTAGACATTGTGAGATAGTAGTGAAAGTAAATTTAATTGTGTAATTGGATTTTCAATTAACCGAATGTTGCACAAAAGTGATTTCCAAATCCGAGAGAAGCGGCAAAGGAAAGAACCATCCGGAGGGCAAGGTCCCATATTCCAAGTAAACAAATAGATTGCGCAGACATCTGGCACGGAAAGAGTACCGTTACAGTACCATCCAATCAGATCGAAGCATATCTTTTGGTGACATAAATCTGTATGAATCAGAACTTCTTTTCACTCAGGGGGAAGTTCTACAAACCAACGTTCGGTCTCAGTATGGGTAGCAAGCTATCGCCACTCTTGGCAGAGGTTTTCATGAGAGACTTTGAAACAGAATTGGAGAAAGAAAAATTCTTCCCTCGAATGTGGAGACGCTATGTAGACGACAACTTCGTTACCTGAAACAGACGTTGGAGTTACTGAATTCTCGACATAGGACCTGTTAAGTTTACTGTTTTTTTTTTTTTTTTATTATTATCAACTCTTTATTATTAATATCATTATTACATTTACATTTAATTTTGGAGTAGGAAAGCCTTGTGGAGGTAATCTCCTTTCAAGATAATTCATCCAGCAGGCATAAAACCTCTCTTCTTTTCATTCACTTCAAAATACAAAAAAACGGAGGGTACAATTTTCAATATTCGTTGGCAACAGTAGTGGCGTTAGTTGGAACTATGGTGGGTGGCATCATGGTGCACGAGGGAGTTGATTGAGCAGCTGTAGCAGTGTTGCTAGACGATAGGAGGCGGATGAAAAGAAGTTCGAAATTGCGGCATTATTAATAACGTAATGGTGCGACAGCAATTTGACGTGACGGCCCCCAGTGAGAAATAATCTCTTTGAAGGGAGCTGTAGACAGCAGTACACGATATCACACTGTTTTAAATCGATCTAAATAATGTAGTTGGCAATGTGATTTTTTATCCAGCTAATGATGCGATGTTTATAAATCTGTGGGTTTCGTTCTGACCTCATGGTCATGGGAAGTGCGTTGTACCTTGTTCTACCGTAGTATCTGCTAGACCTCTTTCCGTATTCAGTATTCGGACGGCTTACGACGAGAGTCGGAGGGTTTCTCGTTTCATAACGATGTGCTGTGCGATGGAATGTCTGATTGTGAAGTGCTTTCGGGTTGTATAGGATTTTCTGCATTTGAAGAAGGGCTTGCAACTCACGCAAAGCCGAAATCGGTAATATAGAGAGCGCTGAGTTCCTGTATAATTCTATAGTTGGGTATAGCCGAGGTTTTTTATAGATAACTTTCAGACATCTGTTCTGAGTCGTCTGGATTGTTTTGAGCTTAGTTTTACTTGCCGCACCCCATACAGAGATTAGGTAGCAGATTTTTGACTGTATGAAAGCGTGGTAGAGCAATATAAGCTGCTTTGAAGGCAAAAACTTAGATACTTTCCAGAGCACTCCAGAAGTGGTACTGATGGCCTTCTGTAGCGTTTTTATATGGTTACTCCATGATAACGTCGAATCTAGCGATAGTCCGAGATACTTGAAACTGTCCACTTCATCGATCGTTATTGTATTGACGATTAGATCATGACCGTAACGTGAACGTGTTGTAAAAATAATTGCTATTATCGAATTTATGTTATGTTATGGGGCAGGAAACAACTGGTTCAGGTTTTTTACGCTGGAATTCGTTTTGCGGCTGGCCCTTGTGGCGACGATGTTGAGCTGTTCCTCGATGAATCAAGGACTCGCTTCTGAGACGCCTTTGACAGCGATTCAAGGTCCTTTTGCGATGTGATTTGTTCCACTTTGGCGCCATCATGCCGCTTGAGCAATACCTTACCATCACGTCCCATCCATACGTATTTAATATTTAAAGAGCCCTGAACATCCTTTGCTTTTTGAAGAAGAGTTTTCCCGAAAGATGTTATTTCGTCGCGAACAGTGATTCGATTTGTTGAGGCGTTGAAAGCTTCAGAGACAGTAGCTGCCATCAGGACTCCATAAGCTCGCTTTTTCTCGAAAAAAGATTCCTTGGTGTTTTCGTCCACGAATCGCATGATGATTGGTGAAGCATTGCCGCCGCGCATGTTCCGACTATTGATTCGTCTAGCGTCCACAATAATATCAGCATCATCCGAAACTCCAACTATTTTCATTACTTCGCGCACCAGGCCCTTGGTGTTCTCATTTTCTATGGCTGGTACTCCCAGCATAACTGCATTTTTTGCCAGCAATGACCGATTCACCTTATCGAGGTCATGTTCAAGATCGTGCACTATTGAAACGAGTTGTTGATTCCTGCTCTGACAGTTTTATATTTCATTCCACAATTTCAAGTTCTCACTTTTCAAGCCATGTAGATCCTCTTTGAACGTGTTGAATCCAGCTTGCAAGGTATCAAACTGACTTGCCAGGAAAGCCTGGGACTCCTCGATGTGTTTGTTTGTTTCCACTAGAGTAGCCAATTGAATTCTTGTTTCCTCAAAAGCAACTCGAGATTGCAGCGAATCCTGCTTTATTTCTTGGATCGAACGATTTAACGATCGCAGCTCGGCAATAACATCCAGAGAATGATCAGGCTTTGATTCGGGTGTACGATTGTACATATCAATACATTCCACAGAGCAAAAGAAGGGTTTTTTCTTCGCCCTTGCAATCGCATTCCCATGGATCTTCTTGCAACGGAAATGGCAGTTTTTGTTGCAATATACACACTCGATCATTCGCGACAGGTCATTCTCAGGTTTTTCGCAGATGGAGCACACATAATCATCATCTAGATTGATCATTTTATCGATGAAACGATCAGCAGACCACAGTGAGTAAATAACAACAAATGAAGCTTTTAAGAACGTAAGCACCAGCTATTTCGTTAGTTTCACTGTATTTGACGCGATCCGTTTGACATACATACATCCAGAGACCGACTCGCTATTGTTCGTATGTTTTGATTGTAGCTATAAATGATACATCTCGTACCTCGTAAGGAAGATGGCCGTCGCCCTCAGTGTGATGCCGATACAAATACCTGACCTGTTTGCACCCACGGAGACCACACGCCTTGGAGATAACGATGGGACCTCAGCCGCCTGTACCGAAGTATACTTTCCAATGACCAATTAAAATTAAGGAAACGAACTTTCGCTACTATATAGTTTTTAAATCAGATCACTGCAAGCAAAACTCTTTATGTATCCAGTGTTGCCTGTTCTGTTGAAACAGAAAAGGACGGTAAACTTCCTTTTCTGGATTTTAACATTACCCGGAAGGAAGATAATCGCCTAAAGTTTGGGATATACCGTAAACCAACGTCTGCAGATACATAAGCTCCGACTCCAACCATTTTGGCGCTCAAACGCAAGCAGCTTTCTATTCCATGGCGCATCGTCTGGAGAGAGATGATTTCGCAGAGGAGAGAAATAGAATTCACCATGCTGCAGAACTGAATGGGTACGAGAAAGGCTTTGTGCAAAAAAAAAAAAATCCTCCGAAAACACGAAAAGAAGAAATCACCACATTAGAACAGGAGAAGGAACATCATAGAAGAATCAGCCTGCCGTATTACCCAAAGATAACCAACACAGTCCAGTCTATGGGGCTGTCCACATACCACGTGGACAGAAAAATTACGATTTTAGACTCCCCCCTCCTCCTCCGTGGACAAGCGTGGACATTTTCATACCCCTACCCCATTTGTCCACGTGGACATTTTTCCTTTTTTAATAATTAAGGTAATAACTGAATTGTGCCTGAATTCCATTTAAGTTTATTTTATTTCAAATTTTACTAGCTGTACCCTGCTGTACCAGCTTTGCTGTGGCTCATTGTTGTTGTACGGTAGAGAAATGAGTAGCATGACAAAGCACATGTTTCATATAATTTTGAAATACTTTTGAGTAAACAAGATTTTTTTTTGTTTTTCCATTATCAGCGAAGATATGCAGGCTATCTAGTTTGCCAACACGGAAACTCGTAATGTAAAGTTGACCAGGTGAGGAAAAATCCGCATCTGAACATAAACTACACAACTTCAAAGATTGATCTTGAGCTTTACTAATTGTGATTGCAACCGCCAATCGAATAAAAATAAGTGGGTTTAAAATTATTTTCAAATACAATTTTAGTTCAGAACTTTTTCAACACTTGCAATGAAATGTGTTAATATCACATATAATACATATATACAATAATGTTAATTTGAGTTCTCAGCTTCATTTCAGAAGTGTACTTATTCCATCTGGAAATCGAATGAAAAATTATCCTTTCTTTTTGGATTATGCATATTGCATGACATAACGATCGCATAGTAAATCGACGGGCAGTTTTGAAATTTTCTATGCAAGAACCAGTTATTGCTTTGACAAATGCATTGTTTTATGACAGAATTACAGCGTTCCAAAAACCACTCAAAATTTTCGATGCCGCATTCTGGTCCTTTATTTTTTTTTGTTGAGTGCAGATCTTTGCCCACTCCGGAGTATGATTGATCACAGCAAATGCCGATTCATCTTCACTCTAGATCTTCGATTCACCTTTAGTCGGTAGCGCAATACCATAGTTCGGAGGATTTTCAAAGGGTATTGAAAGCGTTTTAAAATATTTTATTATTTTTTAAATCCTCATCGATCATTCTGCAATTCTCGCGTAGCTTTTGAAAAGGTCCTATGTAACATTCACATCAACTGGAGAAAAAAGAAATTGAAGATCAGAATATTGTTCCGCGAATTGTTTCAAAAGGAATCGATTTTTATCACTACTTTTAACACTACTTACACTAGCAGTCAATAATAACTCTGAAAAACCAAACGTTACAGTTGTTATGTGATTTTAGTTTGAAATTGAAGCCTCCGAGCGAAAAATGCTACATTGGACGTTTCGATTGACCGCTTTGTACATAGGACAAATAACTACTGAAGAACGATCCAAAAACTTGCACTTTGTGCCAAAAGCAGATGATTATTATTATCACTCGTTGCATTGAGCTAAAAACGATATCAACACCCGAAAATAACAAAAACTCAAAATGACCCCCCCTAAAGTTGTCCACGTGGTATGAGGACAGCCCCTATCCTCAGGAATCATTGGTTTCATGTGATGTACAAAAGCGAGAGCACTTTGAAAGACCTTTTGTGCAACCTTAAAGATAAAATTCCGCCGGACGAAAAATCAGGGATCTATCAGATTTCCTGCAAAGACTGCACCAGCGTGTACATCGGCAAAACACGAAACTGTTAACTTAGCGAATTTCCTCTTCGACGAGTACTGATCAGGGTTGCCATAATAAAATCTGTGTTGGTCTCAAGAAATCTTTTTATCTGTATTTTTTCTCAGGAAATCTGTATCGAAATCTGTATTAACTCTTTGCGGTCATTTGTCTGCTCTCAGCCACCCCAGCAAAGATATTATAATTTATGCAACAATGTATCAGTTCACACTTTTTCTAAACGAATTTTTATGTCTTGTTAACTTATTCACGAACCAAAATGGTGTTACTATTAATAATAGATAACGGTACTCAGTATAAACAAAAGTTGTCATCCGTGCTCGGGGAAAATATTAATGGAAAACTCCATGTATTGCGGCACTGTATAGATGTAAAGAACATTGTTTTGTATGTTGAAACAGAAAGACGACAAACTAATTATGTCGGTGATACATGCGACAGATATCACGCAAAAAAAAATTAGAGCAAATATTTTTATGCATAAAAACATTGTTTAGTAAATACTTATCAGAAGTTTACAAAAATAAAGGAATCTTGTTCATCTTACAAAGTTATACATCACTGCTTCTCCAAGAAAAAATAATTGCGACCAGTACTACATACATGTCGAAATTTAAAACCACCGCAAAGGGTCAAATTTATAAGTTCAACTAGCTGCCCCGGCTAACTGTGTCCTGCCCGAAATTGATTTTTTGACATGAATACCTCTGAACATTTACGTTCTTTCAGAAAGCGAACGCTCGTGGCTTGAATTCCAGAAAATTTATTGATCAATCTTTCAATCGGCATTTGTCAATTCTAGACACGAATGAATTTTAAAGTCTAAAATTCTATAATAATCTATATATATAAAAATGGAGTGATGTCTGTCTGATTCTTATAGACTCGGAAACTACTGAACCGATCGACATGAAAATTGGTATGTAGGGGTTTTTGGGGCCGGGGAAGGTTTTCGTGATATTTTGAGACCCCTCCCCCCTCTCTAAGGGGGGGCTGCCATACAAATGAAACACAAATTTCTGCATTACTCGGAAATTAACCAAGCAAACGAAACCAAAGTTTGCATGTGAAAGTTTTAGGGTGCAATAAATGTTTCTATGATGGCTAGACAGTCCTTCCTCCACTCAAAGGGGGGGCTGCCATACAAATGAAACACAAATTTCTGCATTACTCGAGAATTAATCAAGCAAATGAAACCAAATTTGGCATGTGGAGGTTTTAGGATGCAATAAATGTTTCTATGGTGATAAGATACTCCTTCCCCCTCTCTTAGAGGGGGCTGCCATACAAATGAAACACAATTTTTTGCATTACTCGGAAATTAATCAATCAAACGAAACCAAAGTTGGCATGTGAAAGTTTTAGGGTGCAATAAATGTTTCTATGATGGTTAGACAGTCCTTCCCCCACTCAAAGGGGGGGCTGCCATACAAATGAAACACAAATTTCTGCATTACTCGAGAATTAATCAAGCAAATGAAACCAAATTTGGCATGTGGAGGTTTTAGGATGCAATAAATGTTTCTATGGTGTTAAGATACTCCTTCCCCCTCTCTTAGAGGGGGCTGCCGTACAAATGAAACACAAATTTTTGCATTACCCGAGAATTAATCAAGCAAATTAAACCAAATTAGGCATATGGAAACTTTAGGGTGCAATGAATGTTTCTATGGTGGTTAGATACCCCTCCCCCCTCTCTTAGGGGTGGCTGCCATACAAATAAAACACAAATTTCTGCATTACTCGAGAATTAATCAAGTAAATGGGCGGGACGAAGTTTGCCGGGTTAGCTAGTAGAAAATAAATATCAATCTATAATTTGCAATTAACTCTATCAGATTCCCAAGCTCGAGAGCAGTCTCACATTGCTCAGTTTTTTCCGATTTTATTCCTTTTTCCTTCAAAATTTTCAAAAAAAAAAAAAAAACGATTTTTCTCATCGTTACATTGATCTACGGAGGGATCTCAGCTCAAATCGAACAATCTTTACTCGAATTTGATAACCACATTTCGGCGATTCATTTTCATTCCACCTGAAAATCCATTAATATTTACAAAATGGCGAAACATAAATATCAATGTCGTCAAAATTAATTCCAATTGAATAAATTAACTCCAATCGGACAAACTTATCATTGTAGAACAAATGCGTGATTATTTTTTTCGATTTTATTTTTCACTGCAGTACATATGCGTAGCCCATTTTTTTTTATTTTTCTTTTTTAAAATATTCTTCAAAGCATTCTATAATTCTAATTTGAGTGGAGACAGACATAACAATATATAGACGACTCAAATCTGATCAGCCGTTCTCTTGGGATGATGAGTTATACGTACGTGGGAAAAACCATGATTATTTATATATAAAATTTTGAAGCTTAATCTTAGCTTTAGTATCATTGGTTGGTATAGTTATAATGAATTTGACGATGTTGATGGTATCCACGTAAAAATTTGCATTTACTGCGCTTTAGTAGGAAAAAGATATTGATTTATTGTAAAGCTAGCTGATGACACAAACTTTGGGATCTTTTCGCCTTAGATTGAACATGAGAAAGCAGTATTACACGCTACACATGAATACCAAAATGACTCTTATTCAGACTGATTCGAATCCTATATGAATAAAATTGGTGAGTTGGGAAAAAATATTATTGTGATCAAGCCATAACTAATATAGGATCGTTATTTTGAAAAATCTGTAAATCTGTATGTAAACCTAAAAAATCTGTAATCTGTATCTAAAGATTCTTGGTTTCAAAAAGACTGAAAAATCTGTATAAATACAGATAATTCTGTAGATATGGTAACCCTGGTACTGATATATGTACGAATATGTGTTAGTACTTATCGTAACCAGTCGGACACCGTCCAGTAGATGGGCTACATCGAGTCCGAAACTGGTCGACGAAAAAGGTAATTTAAACCCGCTTAACGTTTGTAAGGAATATAAGAGTTATGTCTTAGTCCCGTGTCGCGTCTCGTAAGTGGTGACTATAGCAATCGCAATGGAAAGAATTTTCATTGAATTGTATTGAAATAACTCTTTAGTGAAAGGTTCGGTGGTCCTGAAAAGCGTCATTTTTTATGGAATGGAGTTATTTTTGTTCTCGCGCGAACAAGCAAAGTGTCGAAATTTCTGTCCTTCTGCCAACACACTCAATGCATCTGCTCTTCCAGACACACTGAATACAGCCAAGGGGGGGTTTTCATCTGTATAATTGCCACCATTACATTACTCTGAATTGAATCGGGTTATGGACCTCCTCTTGATTCCAGAAAAATTAACGGTACTCCGTTGGATGTCAGAAAAATGGAAACTCGCTTGCTGACCCTGCTGATGATTTTGGCGTTGCGGCTACACCCTTGCTCCTTCTGTTCTGTATTGCTTCCCGGTTAGAAAATGAATAACCTGTTCGGAACGGACCGAGTGAAATTTGTTTGATTTTGCTGGCTGTAGAATGACACAGGAGTAGGGCTCGCGATGCAATGTTTCGCTTCTCTACAAATGTTTTCGCAGCGGTATTCATGTATTCAAATTTTATTCCGCTGTTACTCTAGTTGCCTGTTTTCGTCGGTATAATTTGGGGAGCACAAATTGGATCAATCGAAACGTGGGACTATGCTCGACATTCAATTGTGATAGAAATATTTCCACATCTTTTCGATCTGTTAAGAAATGTACGAGTCATGAGCGTTCGGAATGTTTCTTCATTTTCCACATGTTCAGTGTTTAGATTATAATTTTACATTTTACCCTTGATTTTACCTTAGAAATAACAGATTTATTCGTCGAATCGTGATTTTTTCTTGTTTATGTTCAGAAAACAACACGAGAGCTTTACCGTGATTACAAATCGACATATTGCGGCGGTCGATCATTCCAGCAAGCGTCACATCAGATCTGAATGATGTGACGTAACACAAAACGCCTGAGTCCAACTTTATCCTTACGAGCGACGTGAAACGAAAACATCCTCGTTGGTAGAAAAACTTGTTCTCGCAGCAACAATATTTTCTTCAGTCGGTGTCCTCCTGTCATGCTCAATGAACTTACTTTTCAATTTTTCAAGAATATGGCGAATAGCTGGTTTTGAAAGAGTAATTAAGAAGTAATAAAACTAATAATAAAAGTAATAAAAGCACGCGAGACTGAAGACAATTGTCTGCCAATGTCAGATTTATAGAATTCATGATGACCGTCATGGGCACTGTAGAAAAAACAGTTCATATTGTCGCTTAGAAAATAATATTATTCGTTTTCGATAATGTTATGAATTTTTGTGTACTTATTTCAACCCTTCAGTTGTTATCTCCATTGATCACCTATCACCACCTCCTAAAAACTAAGGTAAAGGGACGAACGATTGTCTCGCGCTGCTATCTTCTGAAATCCAAATCGCATTTGCTCGCAAAGAACAAATGGCTTCCGTTTTTCTCGATATCAAAGGGGCATTTGATTCAGTTTCCATGGAAATTCTCTCAGAGAAACTTCATAATCGTGGACTTTCGCCAATTCTGAATAATTTTCTGTACAATTTACTCTCAGAAAAGCACATGTTTTTCAATCATGGCAGCTTGAAATCTTCTCGATACAGTTTTATGGGCCTGCCACAAGGCTCCTGCCTAAGCCCCCTCTTGTACAGTTTTTACGTCAATGATGATTGTCTGACTAGAGATTGCACGTTGAGGCAACTTGCAGACGATGGAGTTATTTCCATCACGGGTACTAATCCCGCCGTTCTGCAAAATTCCTTGCAAGATACCCTGAACAACCTGTTCACGTGGGCTCTCAAGCTGGGTATCGAATTCTCTACGGAGAAAACTGAAATGGCCCTTTTTTCTAGGAAGCACGAACCCGCCCAATTCCAGCTTCACCTATCCGGCAAAACGATCAAGCACTCGATGTTTTTCAAATACCTTGGAGTATATTTTGACTCTAAATGTACCTGGGGAATACACATTGCGTATTTGAAACAGAAATGCCAGCAAAGAATCAATTTTCTCCAAACAATAACCGGAACATGGTGGGGTGCGCATCCAGGAGACCTCATTCAGTTATACAAAACAACGATATTATCAGTGTTAGAATATGGCAGTTTTTGCTTCCGATCAGCTGCCAGGATTCATATTCTCAAGCTGGAGAGAATACAATATCGTTGCTTGCGTATAGCCATGGGGTGTTTGCATTCGACACATACGATGAGTCTCGAAGTTTTGGCAGGAGTACCCCCGCTTACTCTTCGGTTCACAGAATTATCCTACAGATTTCTCATCCGTTGCAAGATCATGAATCCATTGGTGATTGATAACTTTGAAAATCTACTCCAACTGACTCCTCAGTCAAGTTTTATGTCTTTATACCATGAGTACCTTACCCACGACGTGCACCCTTCACCAGGCATCTCCAACCAAGTTTGCTTCCCATACTTCTGCAATTCCTCTGTCATTTTTGATCTGTCCATGCGACAAAAAATCCATGGAATCCCAGATCATCTACGCTCCGATTCTATTCCGCCGATATTTTCGGCAGAATATGGGAAAGTTAGATCTGATAAAATGTTCTTTACTGACGGTTCATTCATAAACGGGTCCACTGGCTTCGGCATCTTCAATGAAAATTCCAATGCCTCTTTCAAACTCAAAGATCCTTGTTCCGTGTATGTCGCTGAACTGGGTGCGATATACTACGCACTAGGGATCATTGAAACATTGCCCATCGACCATTATTTTATTTTTTCAGACAGTCTCAGCTCAATAGAGGCAATCCGCTCAATGAAAGTTGATAAACGCTCATCTTATTTCCTAACAAGAATAAGACATCTATTGAGTGTTTTGGTCGAAAAATTATTCAAGATTACCTTAGCATGGGTTCCCTCTCATTGCTCGATTCCGGGGAATGAGAAAGCGGAGTCGCCTGCTAAGGTGGGCGCTTCAGAAGGCACACTTTTTGAAAGGCAAATTGCTTATAACGATTTTTTCCACATTCCTCGTCAGGACACACTCGTTAGTTGGCAGCGCATGTGGAATGAAGATGAGTTCGGTCGCTGGTTACACACGATTATCCCTAAGGTTTCGACGAAAGCTTGGTTTAAGGGATTGAATGTAGGTCGTGATTTCATTCGCGTGATATCTCGGCTTATGTCCAATCACTACAACCTAAACGCGCATCTCTATCGCATTGGGCTCGCAGCAAACAATCTTTGTGATTGTGGCGATGGCTACCACGACATCGAGCATGTTGTCTGGTCGTGTATCCGGTTCCATGCTGCTCGCTCTCAGCTCTCTAGAGCACTGAGAGCACAAGGCAGACAATCGGATATCCCCGTCCGGGATATCTTAGGTAGCCGGGATCCTGATCTTCTGCTTCATCTATACCTGTTCCTCAGAAACGCCGATGTCAACGTTTAATGATGTTTCCTTCGTTGTGTCCCCTTTTTACTTAGTCGCGGCAATACATACACACACTCTTTACAGATACACGGGCCAAAGGTTGTGCAGTCCACTGATCGTTCAACAAGAGCCAAAGGTTGTATCGCTCATGACAACTCTACACGAGCTGATGTTTGCGCCGGCTAGTGACCATTCTATCCTGGATTCCTCGAGTCGAGAAGACGCACCACGCTAGATATGGGGTACAGACTAGGGGGGCGTTGCTGATTAATGGTCAGCTGCATCCCAAAAGGAAGTATCCCGTGTCGGGCACAGGTACAGAGCATTGGAGACAGCAACATCACAATTACGAAAACACTTGTAATACTAACCTCGAGCCAACCGCGAGTAATCGGTTACATATTACTAACATAGTTATAAGGCAAACATTTTCGAAATATTGAACTCCCGGCCCCGTCAGGTTGACGCCATATGAGCCTTAATAAAAATATATATTTTGGATAAAAAAAAAACCTCCTAAAAACAAGCAAGAAATGCCATCATCATTCAAAATAAAACAACATGAATTTCACTATTAAAGACGTATCTCTTGTTCTATGTCTTCTCTGCTTTTTTGCTTTATTTTGCTTGTTGTTTATTTTCGACATTTCTTCCTGAACAGCCATTGTCAGATACCCTCCGATTTATAGCAACAATCAACTGCGATTTTTTTTTTCCAGAAAATTTCACTTTACATCATAAACTGTTTTGTTCTTGTTTTCACGTGTTTCCGGTTTGCTTCGAATTGCAACAGTCTCTCTGACAACCCTACCCAACCTATGTAATGTATGTTACCGCATTTCTTCATCGTACTTTTATTTAAGGTTTTTTTTTTGTTCGTTAGTCTTTTTATTTGCATCTTGGTAGTAAAAGGAATATCAACAACAGGTTTGTTTGTTTGTTTTATTTTCTTTTCACTCGTTAAATCCTAACTCGTGTATAAGTGCTTTTTTGTTTCTGTTATTTTGTTTCGGAAGTTTTCCTCTTCTCGCGCGTGTCCGTTTCTTGGGTTTCTGCAAAGATTTCGCGATAACATTGCTCGTGTTCCGCTTTAAATGCATCGTCTGCGGCTCGCTGATGTTATTTTATTTCTCATTGTAAATGCTTGCCTGTGTGTTTTTTGTTTTCTTCATTTTTTGGAACAGGAGATATTAGCTGGTACGAATGTTGATATGAGTGAGAGTAATTGAACCAAAGAGACGAATCCATCGAACAGATCGAAACGATGGGGTTTTGTGTTGGGAGTATTTTGGATTGGAATATATCGCTTTCGTGTATGGTTTTTCATTGTTAAATGCTTCTTAGTTGTGTATGAAAAGTTTGCTCTCGAATCCATTTAAAGTTTTGGGCGGCAAATCAAACCATAAAAATGAAGACTGAATGTACAACAGTTTGCTATTGTAGAAATTCCAATGAGTTCATGAGTCCCAATCAGCTTTTTAGAAAAGAAACTAATTCAGGTGGGGATACAAAATTCGGAGCGGGAACTGGAAATCGATATCGTATGTATTGGTTTGCGCTGAATATTCGATGGGGATAAATTGTGCGTTTTAAGGATTGCTATCTTGTCAGTCGCTAAGCGGTGTGCTTTTCATTTTGTTAATAGTTCCTTAAAAGTTAGTGCACAATCCTAGAGTTGATGATGGTTTGCTTAGTAGGAGAAGTTTCAGTCGAATGTCATGGAATGGGATAATGGGTTTCTGTCAGAGCATATTCAACATAACTTATCGAAACTCAGCTCAGTTTTCCGGTTATTTTGTAACATGGTCTGTAGTGTTTGTTAGTAATACAATTTGCACTAATTTCGTTAAAACCGAAATCTAGGTAAATGTTATATCCCGTAGAGGATGGTTAGTAAATTTTAGCTAGATTAACATAACAATGTAACCGAAGGAAAACAAGATGACGCTCTTCCTAATTGTGTGTTACACCATTTGCTTTAACTACAATTATTCAATCAATTGAAAACTGCTTGATGAACTTGTATAAATGTTATTACTGTTTGAATTTATCTACCGTTACTCATAATCAATGGATATACAAATGTAATAAAAGAACTATCTGCTATTCAAAGAGTGAAACATAAAAAGAAACAACAACAATAAGGATTAATCAGTTTATTAATCGTTCAATATAATTATTATGTATAATAGATTATAATATTCAGTGAAACTTAAAACCTACCCGAATTCGCTATTTTTTCTATGCTTTTTGTTTCCTCTAGATCCACTTGCGGCGTCTCTTAAGAAATTCATACAAGATGTGTTTTCTAAATTTATTTATATTCTTGCTTAGAGTTTGCAATTTAAATTAGTTTTAAATTACATTATATTTCTTCTCGCCTTTCTCAGTTGTTTTCTTCTCTTATCATTATTGTGTTATATTTATGTATAGAATTTAGATAACTATTCTTACCTTTATCGTAATGACAAATTTATTCCTTTGAATTTATGATTAGAAAAAAATCATTAATCACTATTTTTTTCCTTTTTTGCTTACTGTGTCTCTGTATGTATGTGAGAGAGGTTTTCTCCTGCTCCAGCGCATCTCCAGTAATTGTTTGTTTTACTGTTGCTTTCTTTTAAATATAATTTTATATTGTATATTATTTAATATATATATCGTTTAAGGCAATTAATTCTTACATTCATGAAAAGAAGTCGGGGACAGACCAGCAGCTAGACTCGTGGCAGTTGAATTTGATGCGAAAATGTTACAGTCGGTTTTGTTTTTTTCTTCCTATTTGTCCAGTCCGCCCAATTGCTGGCTCATCCCGCGCTCTAATATATATATATTCGATTTACGTGTCAACATGTGTGTATCTTTCTTTTTTTTTTGTGAATTTAATTTTCCGTTACAGATTTCTGGTTTTCTTTGTGTATGTATGTTTTTTGTCATTTCAACATTGTTCTGTAATTGTTTTATTTTATACCTTTTTAAATATATAATTTTATCAATCTTTTTTTATATATATATAGAAGCACCCATACATTTATAAGTTCTCATTTTCCAAGTCGCAGAAATATTTTCGCATTCCTCTCCGCTAGTTTCGCACGATGCACGACAAACTACTATCCTTCGTGTGCATTCGTGTCGCGTAGAAGAGTGAACGACCAGCTCTTCCACCTCCCGGTTGTCGGTCTTCCCGGTCTAACAACTAAAAACTTCTTTTCCGTTTCCTAGCAGTAAATCAGTGCGCGCGACTCTCTTCTTCTTCCTGCTCCGCGAACCTGCTGCTTCGTTCGGTCTTTCCTTCTTTTCATGTCGGCGATCATTCGGATGAATCGAGCCCCGGTCGAGTTCTGATCGGAAGGCCATAAAAAGAACCGACGAGCGATTGCACTTTCCAATGACTCCGTTTATTCAGGTTTTATATTTTTGTTCGTATATTCGCTCAAAGTTTTCCAAAAATTTAGACAAAAGAACCTAATTCTAAATTCAGTACGATGTTTTTGTTTGTTTTGTTACGTTCTTAAATTTTTCTATGGAGGGGTCTTTTTCCAATTATATAATTATCAGTTTTCTTTTTTTTTTCAATTTTTGCATCGGGTCTGTCGACTCATTTGGTTGACCTTCGCTCAACTACACAGCGTGTCAGGCCGTTTGGAGAGAAAGAGATAGAGAGATTTCAATATTCCTAATCATCCTAGAAATAAACTTTTGATTTGATTTCAGTAGTCTTTTGGGACCTAACGGCAAGACATGAACCGAAAAAAAAATTAAGGGGTTGACAAAGAAGGTGGAGTATACATTTTGCGGGTGACTGTGGTGAGAAACTAGTATCAATATTTCAAATTTTATTCTGACCATTCCCGCTGTGGACTGGGACGCATTCTAAGGCAAACAGAGTTCTAACGCCACTTTCAAACCGTTTTATGTTTTCCCTAAAAAAGAATGGTTGGTTAGTTCCATATTTAAACGTCGTATTTTTCGTTCAAGTCTTTAAATTTCCCTCTATTGTATGTTATATCTGCTAATACTGCTTCGAACCCTTCCACGTCGTTTATTTCGATTTAATTTCGTGCTATGCGTTGATTACTTCGAAATTTAAATTTAAAGCGAAAACAGGAAAACAGTTCTCATTTCAAAGTTCTGCAAACTAAATAAAATTCAAAAATGAATATCCTCAACAAGATGATACCTTTCTGCTTATCCAGGAAAAGCATGATCAGTACGGAAAACATAATGTTTTTGTTTTTCATGCCATCGTTATTTTTTCTTGCATTTTTTTGTTTTACTTTTCCAACAAAAATGGAAAATGTTCCTACCTAAAATACGAACGATTTAGAGAGAGAGAGATTCTATTTTTGCATTCTATATCATTTTCTCTATTCAACTGAATGTTCCTGCTGTTGAAACCTCAATTACGCTGTCTTCTGTTGTTCGAAAATCTAGAAATGATGCCTCCGGTACGAAGCATACTTTTGCACGCATCAGAATAAAATTTGTACGTTTGCCGCGATTAAAAAAAAACTAAACAAAATCTAAACAGAACAAGAAACAGTAGAACTAATAAAAAGAACAAATTTTTTTGCAGGTTTCTGCTAGGCTCTTCTAAAAAAAACAATATACAGAACGATTCAGCGGTCGTCGGTCGTAGTTGTTTCCCCTAACTTGCCTGTGTATTCACTAAGAACTAAACTTAACATATTAGTATGTATAAATTTCACCTACAAATTACATCATTCTTTTCATTTCCCTTAAATTTTTTAAAAATAAAAAATCGTTCAAGATGACATAAGCGAAAACAAAAAAGATATATAAATTAAAACTTTTAAAATAATATAACAATCATTAAATTCATTTACATCAACAATTACTATCGCTCTGTGTGTGTGTTTCTTTTTTTCTATACGTTATTTTCACTATTGTTTCACTAAACTATGTTTTTGCTTTATCCTCCCTTTTAAATTGCCATGCTGTGAAGGGAAAAAGTGTGCTTTCTAAAGCTTCAGACAGTTTTGTTTCAGTGCACACGCGCCGTTTGACACATTTCGGCTAAATGTAAACAGACGGTACCGACGGAAATATTTCGCTCGAAACAAGTTTCATTGCTGTGGGTGTGTGTGGGGGGGAATTTGTTAGGTTATAAAATTGAAGATTTTTTTTTTGTTGTAAATTGGAAATCGTCACCATCTGTTTGGATTCGGCTTTAGTTTCTGAATGCATGTTGTCATAATAATGCACTTCTTTCTCCCAACCGATTCGAACGAATTACGCGCCTTAACCTATGCAGCAAATGCTTTGTGTCCCTCCTCAGTTGGTTGTTCGCTTACAACAGTGACCAATATGAGAAGTTTATGGGGAATCGCCTAGCGCGATGCGTACACATGTTTGACAGTGGTGCCAGTTTTCATCCTTCGTGTTGAGTGCTTAAAACCAAACGTCGACTACTTCGTCTGAGTGATCACTTCGCCGTCTTGTTGGATGATGATGATGAAGGTGTTGTTATCACTCACTTGAACCGTTGCTGGTCCCACCATCTTGCCACTACTTGCCACATCCTCTTCCATCTTGTCTTGTGACGGATTTCCTTTCAAATATTGCTCTTGTTGCTGTTGCTGGTGGTACTGATGAAGCTCCTGCTGAGGGTGATACTCACTGGTTGCGCAAGGGATTGGAACGTGCTCCGAGTCCTGCTCCGGATGCTGCTGTTGTTGCTGTTGCTGCTGCTGCGGGTGATCCTGTTATGTCAGTAGGTCTTGCTGCGAGTCGATCGAAAATAACTCTTTGTACAGCGCGGGGAATACGTACTGCGGGTGATCTTGCTTGAACTTTTGCAGCGCCTCCATGTGCATGATGGAGAGTTCACTGGCGGGATGAAAGATGTGGATATATATGCGTTAAAATTTACGTTTGATGGGGTTTATGAATTGAATGAATTTGTTTCAAGATAAATTGTTTCAGCTAACAGATTCTCATAATTGCATGATATATTTGATGTTGGTTGGGTTGGTGTTTCAAAGAAAACAATATTTATATGGCGTCATATCACAATGTGAGTCAACTGTTCGATATGTTTACACACCCAGAATAGAAATAGGGACTATGATTCGAAAGGTTTTCTGACAACTAGTGTTGTCCATCGTCGTAAACTAATCAATTATTTAAAGGCGAAAGTTATGAAGTCTTCTTCGTAAATTGTAGCTTACAAATCGAGATAAGCGAGTAGAATAATGCAAACTCTTTCAAAAGGGACTGAAAAGGTGACCCTCTTTAGTCTAACACCTTCTAGTACGAATAAACGAGTTGAATTATAGAGACTTCAAACATTTCAGGTTCATTCGTCTAACAACCTTCTGGGAACTTCACAAACATCGTAACACAATTGAATTGCGTTGAAAATCACATGAATCGGCAATAAAGGTAATACATGGCAGGCTTACATGAATTTCAATTTCTTAAATCTTTTATTGTGATTTTAATCGGTTTCAAAAATTCAAGAGATATTTCTGATCCTTTTCAATCTACAAAAAGAGTTCAACTTAGATGGTCCTGGAAGATTCATTGGATACTAGCGTGATTTACGGAATGAGAAACAATATTCCTCCACTCGAAACATTGGCGGATCATGCATGGTATTTGTGAAAAAGATTAATCTATCAATCTATCCTATCAAGGATCAGGAAATAGATTTGCGGAAAACCCTTTGGGGGGTCCTCGTTCTAAGGTAAAAACCACCCTGCTTAGAGTCATATTTGCGAGGAATCTTACGTTGTTTCAATGTATTTGTAGTAAATTAGTATTTGTAGTAAATAAATGAGTATTTTTTAATGCTAATAAATTATTTTTTTCTCTACAACGAAAATTTTCGATGGTACAGATTTTTGGTACAGATTTTTTGAAAAATTACAGATTAGTAAGATGTTTTACCCCTCTGGTACAGATTTAAATGTGGTAACACTGGTAGGGAGTTATCCATGTTTTCATTAAAAAATATTTTTGAAATCAAAAATCATTGAACATTTATATTTTGGAAATTAAAATTTATTTTTCTCGAGAACATGTTTAGCCCATACAATTTCCAACAAGTCTCCCATACATCGGAATATGGGCATTTGTATAAGGAAAAAGTTTTTCGAACAACAACTTTTTCATGTTTTTCTTCGAAAAATTACTATTAATGTTTAATTCGTAACATTTTTATGTATCAATTTTCGCGATTTACATGCTCTGCTAACTTTTTCTATTCAGAAACAAACGCTAGAAATTACACACAAAAATGTAACGAGTAAAAAATTATTTTTTCAGAGGTCTCCATACGAAAATGCTCTATGTTTCAGAAACTATAAAAGAGAGAAAGTTGGCGTCTTCGACGAAAGTTCATATTTTAATAAGATCTAAAACATTGTCGAATACACTATATTCTTGACTTTAAAAAAGTCACAGGAGGGTTGTGTCCGAGACACGATCGCATAGTTGACGTAGGATTCCGTTAGGATATCTGTTGATTTTGGATATGTTTGAAGAATT
Organism: Toxorhynchites rutilus septentrionalis; assembly: GCF_029784135.1. Classification (NCBI taxonomy): domain Eukaryota; kingdom Metazoa; phylum Arthropoda; class Insecta; order Diptera; family Culicidae; genus Toxorhynchites; species Toxorhynchites rutilus. The sequence goes on along the minus strand of NC_073746.1, from coordinate 46,453,596 downwards.
ACATCGTTAAACTCTTTAATAATGATTTGGTGGCCCTGAAAAGGGCCGTTTTGTTTGGTTGATGGGTATTGTTTGTTCACTCCACCAGTGTTTAACGAGTGATGGTGACAGAAGGATGGTAAACAGTCGTTGGATGGTGCGTATCAGATAAAAGATACCGAAGATGAAAACCACCCTCTGTGATCCAAAACGAGATGTTTGAAATAAAGAGAAAAAAACTTTCAACTATCACCAATTTAATACAGACAACTACCAATACCGAACACAATTATCAATTTTTCTCATCAGTAAAAACATGTTACTTTAATATAGAAACGTAATTTTTTTAAAAAGTTTAACATTCTGAGTGTTTATTCAACTCAATGAGAATTTAAATTGTACTAACAACACCTAATACTATATGTAGAGCATCTGGGAAACCACTTTTTCTAATATTTCTTCACTTTTCCAATCTTTTTCGCCGTATAAACTTTCCTTGGGTGAAAATGAACACAACAAAACAGACAGCCGTTCTCGCCGTCAGCCGTTCAACGACCCGTTCTCGTTGGTTTGATGCAAAAATCTCATCAATCTATGATGAAATGACTGAGTAATAAGCGTTTGAAATTGGACATTTTTCACGATGCGATCGATTTTCGTTTTTCAATTTGTACCCCCATATGTTCCCGAAAGACGTAATCCTACGTCAAAAATATAGGATTAGTTGTAACTTTTTCGAAGAAAGCATGAAAAAGTTGTTATTAGAAAAACTTTTTCCATGTAAAAGTGCCCATCTTCCGATGTATGGACGACTTGTCTGAAATTGTAAGGACTATTCACATTTTTTTTTGGAAATTAAAAAAAAAATGTTTTTGAGAAAAGTGAATTTTGATTTATTCAAATTATTAATTTTATTTAAAAAAAAGTTTAGGTATTTTTTTATTTAAATTTAACCAATTTACTAAATTTCATTTTTTGGTTAGAATTGTGTAGGTATTATAGTTTTTGAGTAATATTTTTTTTGTAAAAAATCAAGAAAATTTTATTGGCCCTTTTCAAAAAGTAGTCTAATTGTTTTTTGAATATTTCGAGTATGCAAAGTTGCTTAAAAGACTCATGTGTTTACACCCACAACGTTTCGCTGCTATTTGAGATGGTGCTGCCAACGGCCAGTAGAGTTGGCATGAAATTCGTATTGCCCTTTCTGCAACAGTATAAAGTGGTCCAATTGAGTAATACAGGTTGATTAGAAATTATGAAGTGTCTTTAATGAGAATTCTTGCAACTTCCGTAAAGTGCAGGAACCTTGCACCGTTTACATTCTGTCAAATATATACCGGGAATTTGTGTTTTTAAATAAAATGCTATATTTATTTTATCATCTAAATTTATATTATCGCCTTCATAATAGGACACTTTTTCCAACGAACAATCCAGTCATCGAAACACTTTTTATAGTTGTATTCAAAAACTGCCTTCAGTTCACGCAGCGAATTCGTTTTTATATCTTCGACGCTGTCTCACGAGGCGGTAATTTTAGTTTAGGAAATAGGAAAAAGTCACAAGCGGCCATATCGGGAGAATAATCATCCGTTGGATGAACGTGGGATCAGAGTTTGATCACGCAACTATGTATTCAGCCACATTTTTTTTTTTATCCAAAATATATATTTTTATCAAGGCTCATATAGCGTCAACCTGACGGGGCCGGGAGTTCAATATTTCGACAATGTTTGCCTTATAACTATGTTAGTAATATGTAACCGATTACTCGCGGTTGGCTCGAGGTTAGTATTACAAGTGTTTTCGTAATTGTGATGTTGCTGTCTCCAATGCTCTGTACCTGTGCCCGACACGGGATACTTCCTTTTGGGATGCAGCTGACCATTAATCAGCAACGCCCCCTAGTCTGTACCCCATATCTAGCGTGGTGCGTCTTCTCGACTCGAGGAATCCAGGATAGAATGGTCACTAGCCGGCGCAAACATCAGCTCGTGTAGAGTTGTCATGAGCGATACAACCTTTGGCTCTTGTTGAATGATCAGTGGACTGCACAACCTTTGGCCCGTTGTCATGAGCGATACAACCTTTGGCTCTTGTTGAACGATCAGTGGACTGCACAACCTTTGGCCCGTGTATCTGTAAAGAGTGTGTGTATGTATTGCCGCGACTAAGTAAAAGTTTATAGATCGGATAGGAGGGATATGAAACAGGGACACAACGAAGGAAACATCATTAAACGTTGACATCGGCGTTTCTGAGGAACAGGTATAGATGAAGCAGAAGATCAGGATCACGGCTACCTAAGATATCCCGGACGGGGATATCCGATTGTCTGCCTTTTGCTCTCAGTGCTCTAGAGAGCTGAGAGCGAGCAGCATGGAACCGGATACACGACCAGACAACATGCTCGATGTCGTGGTAGCCATCGCCACAATCACAAAGATTGTTTGCTGCGAGCCCAATGCGATAGAGATGCGCGTTTAGGTTGTAGTGATTGGACATAAGCCGAGATATCACGCGAATGAAATCACGACCTACATTCAATCCCTTAAACCAAGCTTTCGTCGAAACCTTAGGAATAATCGTGTGTAACCAGCGACCGAACTCATCTTCACTCCACATGCGCTGCCAACTAACGAGTGTGTCCTGACGAGGAATGTGAAAAAATTCATTATAGGCAATTTGCCTTTCAAAAAGTGTGCCTTCTGAAGCGCCCACCTTAGCTAGCGAGTCCGCTTTCTCATTCCCCGGAATCGAGCAATGAGAGGGAACCCATGCTAAGGTAATCTTGAATAATTTTTCGACCAAAACACTCAATAGATGTCTTATTCTTGTTAGGAAATAAGATGAGCGTTTATCAACTTTCATTGAACGAATTGCCTCTATTGAGCTGAGACTGTCTGAAAAAATAAAATAATGGTCGATGGGCAGTGTTTCAATGATCCCTAGTGCGTAGTATATCGCACCCAGTTCAGCGACATACACGGAACAAGGATCTTTGAGTTTGAAAGAGGCATTGGAATTTTCATTGAAGATGCCGAAGCCAGTGGACCCGTTTATGAATGAACCGTCAGTAAAGAACATTTTATCAGATCTAACTTTCCCATATTCTGCCGAAAATATCGGCGGAATAGAATCGGAGCGTAGATGATCTGGGATTCCATGGATTTTTTGTCGCATGGACAGATCAAAATTGACAGAGGAATTGCAAAAGTATGGGAAGCAAACTTGGTTGGAGATGCCCGGTGAAGGGTGCACTTCATGGGTAAGGAAATCATGGTACAAAGACATAAAACTTGACTGAGGAGTCAGTTGGAGTAGATTTTCGAAGTTATCAATCACCAATGGATTCATGATCTTGCAACGGATGAGAAATCTGTAGGATAATTCTGTGAATCGAAGAGTAAGCGGGGGTACTCCTGCCAAGACTTTGAGACTCATCGTATGTGTCGAATGCAAACACCCCATTGCTATACGCAAGCAACGATATTGTATTCTCTCCAGCTTGAGAATATGAATCCTGGCAGCTGATCGGAAGCAAAAACTGCCATATTCTAACACTGATAATATCGTTGTTTTGTACAACTGAATGAGGTCTCCTGGATAAATTCAGCCACATGATTGCGATGAAATTTTTGAAGAAACTTGAGCTCTTCTGGCACTGGTCGTGCTGCGATTTTTCTCATGCCAAAAACATCAACCGAAATATAATGAACATTCTTGTGAGAGATATTTAATACACGGGCTAGTTCTCTTAAACTTAGACGACGATTTACGAGTACAATTCCTTTCTTGAAGAGGTGGATTCCCTTGATGTGGCAAACCGTTCATCGCTTCTCGGCCGTTTTTAAATGCCTTATACCATTCATGAACCCGTGTTTTCCACATAGTTGAGTCACAAAATTTATTATGCAACATTTTGAACCTTTCGACACAAGAAATTTTGTATGCAACACAAAATTTCATACATCTTCGACCAATAGAATTATCTATATCAAAAACCTTAGAAGATATCCTCAAAATGCTTCTCGGTGGTAGTGCGAAGGAAGCCCCCCCCCTTTCCCCTCTATGCGGGAGGTGAGACAAATAGACCATAAATTTCGAATTTTGAATGATGAATTTTACCAATTATTGCGTTCGAGTTCCCTCTTGAGTCAAATGTTGCTTTGAGAGTATGGTTCGGACGTGAGTTGTGACTTCATTCGCGTGTTGAGTGGGCATATGTTAATAAACCACTACTCGGTAGATGTGCATCTCCACAGGAAAGGTTTGTCGCTGTGGAAACGGTTACTGTGGAATTCCGCCTCCGATTGATGGATCTCTATAACAGCATGTCGGAAAAAGAACCTGCAACCATTGGGAATCAGAACAGAGGGTCCAAGAGGATGGTTATAACAGCTGTTATCCATGGTTATTATGCAAAGAAAGAAACGGATAAACCTCTAAGTCAGGAATTCTCTCTGTGACTTCCTCAGGTTTTAAAATAAATCGTCTATTCGAGAAATATTAAAGAAGTTTCTCGGCGACCTTCTCTGTTTTCCAAAAATTAATACGGGTGATGTAGGAAAATATATCGTTCGAAAATTTTTAAAGGGGTTTTCAGCGGCCTTCTCAGGTCAGAATAAATGTTATTTTCGGAATCTCGTTTCGCCTTATAGTTGAGAATTCGAGTGTTCAAAATCACATCACTCATCACAGTGAATCTTGAGTCGTTGCACCTATTGCAACTAACAATTTTTCCTTCCATGATAATCGCTAGGGAACCACGCTATAGAGGCGACCCTTCTGGCGGCCAATATCATACTAACATTTCTTCCTTCTTCCTGGTGACTGTTAGAATGTGGCAGGCGTCGTTATTAACCATTTAAAGGTTAAATCACCGAAACTTGCACAATGAGAATGATTTGCTACTCTCAAGCGTCATTTAGTGTGTTCTTTGTGCAAATTCGCTGGATCAGGTTAATCACGGAGAGCAACTACGAAGTGTATAGTCTGCCAAAACTTAAGCTCAAGAACACGATGAATCTATTCCCGGTATCGACGAATCCGAAGAGGTAGATGTCTGGGTGGATCCAAAAATCAGTGAAGAGTTGCCTAATGGTGAAGAACTACCGAATGATAATTTTCTCGAGGATTATGTGATAGCTCGTATAAAATCAAAATCTGAAGGATCAATAAAGATAAAGCACCAGTGTTTTTGATGAGCGATTTGGAATCGACTGCGATTATGTGTTTGCTCTTGTGGTTCGTTGAACAATAGATCGTTCCTCTGATGTTTGTTGCGAGGCTATGCACATTGTCAGACCTCTAGAACTAACCCTTTAACAAAATCTCCAAATCAGCAGATATCATGTATTAATTGTAAGTAGGATAACTGTTAGTAGATCTTCTACTGTTTTTAACTACGGGGGGTTTCAGGGAAGAATTAATCGACCGTCACCGTCCATGAATATAACCAGAGCTAGCTCGAAGTGATGGTATCTGAGATATTTCGCAAACAAACGGAGCGTATAGCAACGAGATATATTTTTCCCAAGAATTTGAATTAGACCGTAGCCATCAACTATGATCATTGTTCAATTAAAATTATGTTGGCTATCCTCTTAACCCGGATAAGAGTTGAGAAATTACCAAATAATCCGGATTTAAAAAAACAGCGTTGTGGTGGAGTGTTGGGGTTGCAACGAATTCTAAATCATCTTTTTTTCATGTTCATTACACTCTTGAGAAATACACCCAGGGTTTTTTTTACGCGGGAGATACGTACCTCGTAAAAAAACCGCGTTGATTGAAAAATCCGCGTAAAAAAACCGCGTTGATTGAAAAATCCGCGTAAAAAAACCGCGTTAATTGAAAAATCCGCGTAAAAAAACCTCGTAAAAAATCTTGGAGTATTACGAAATAGAGAACATATAATGAAACATTGTATGTATTCTTGTCATTTCGCTGGTTATTCAGATAATGTAATATTAGATTAATTTCGGAAAAAAATAATTCGTTTCATTTAGTAGAATTTTACTACCGTTTGACTAAAAAAAACCTACCGGAAGGTTGGGATTTTATTCAGCAGTATCTCGAGCACCGTCACGTCCCCTTTGAGTGGCGCGTGGTTCGTCTCGATCTCCTGCCGGATGGCGGACGTGCTCATTTCGAACAATCGCTGGATTTCGGTGTTACCTCGGACGCCATTTCGTTCTGTGGACAAAACAAGCGCGTGTCATAGGACCGTATGGCTTTATTAAAAAAATTCCTATACTCACCCGGCCACATCAGCACCAGACTCTGGTACAGCGCCAGCTCCGTCTCCGTCAGCTTGAGCTCGGCGATACTCTTGGCAGTCTCGAATATGCACGCCACTAGCTTCATCTCGAACGAGTCCGACGTGTAGAACACTTCCTGGGGCAGCATGATGTCTCCGTAAAGCACCGAGTTGGTCGAGAGATCCATAAGTCGGGACATTCGCACGATCGCCAGCTCGAACGAACCCGTCTTCAGCAGGAGAATCTACATCAAACGCGAAGAGTTATTATTGAGTGAGTTTCGTTACAGCTAGGTGTTTTGAATGCGAAGTTTACCTGATCATCTTGACTTAATCGCATGAAGCCCGGTATCAGCTTGGCGAATTCGATAATCTGCTGGATCATTGCGGTAAGCTTGTCGGCGCAATCGAGCCAGAGTTCCTCTTGGCTCATGTTCTTGTAGTACAAAATGCGGGTGACGTCCTGTCGATCACAATCAGTTTCAGTTTCACTGCATGTTGTTTCGGATTTAATGGGTGGAGACCTCATACTTACCTGGGGTTTTCGGAACATTTCATGCACTAACTCCAGCTTGTGATTGGTATTTGCATGCGCTTCCGCAAGGGTTTTTATCAACACGTCATTAATGTCGCCTTCGGCTGGAAGTGAAATAAAAAAAGGAAAAAGGAAAATGTCGTTGAGATTCTGGAACGTTTAATTGGTCATATTATTTTAGGAAGACACGGTTAGTATACACAACATCAAGCGATAGAACAGAGATCCCAAAGACAACCACATTACCCCACTTGGTGTGCGAATCGCAGGAGCTGTCGTCCTCGCCGAACGAAACCGGTGTATTCTGGCTGGGATGATGCGAATGGGACACCCCGATGCCGTCTGCTCCTCCCCCGCCTGTACCACTCCCAACCGACGAAACGGGATTCTGCTGGCAGCAGTCACTCCGCCTTATGCTATTGCCTGTAACTTCTGGTGGGTGTCCCGGCAGCAGGTTAGAAGGATTAGAAAGGTGTTAAGTGTTATACAGGGAGGTCTTGTGTTAGTAGTCTGGAATAGTGGAATTCACCTGAACCGGACACTACGGTTTGAGTCATTCCGGGCCCGTTCGTACCGGTATTTTGAACCATGCTTTGGTTGACCATCTGCTGCTGGCTGTTCGGCGAGGGCAGGAAGGTCGTCGAGTCAACGAAGCTTCCCACAATGCTGTCCACATTCGTGAGCTGTTCCTGCTTGATGGCGATAATTGTACTATTTGTGCTGTTGTTGTCGTTATTGCCGGTGGTATGACTCGGCAGCGGGGTTATTGCTGTTTGCTGATTGGGATTCTGCTGCTGGGTTAGCTGATGTTGCTGCTGACCGGTTTGTTGCTGCTGTTGTTGGCCACTGCCCCCACCAGCGGTACTACTGCTGGTGGTTGTTGCAGTCTGTTGAACTCGGGCCAACCGAATATCGCTCAGCGTTATTGCCCGATGGTTTGGTGAGCTGTCCTTATCTGGAAGGCGGGTTAGTGAGAAGGAACATATTTACAATACAGGGATAGGAAACCGTCACCATGACCCACGGTTAGTAGTAGCATGCAATTTTAGCCTACTGCACCCTAAATGTAGAATAAACTTACTGTGTCCGCTTATGAACTCTGAGTCAATTATGGAACTTCTAGGCTCATAAGTTGTTGTACTATCCACGTAATCGGCCGAGATGTCGTAACCCATCGTTTGCTGCGGTGTGACAGACGTCGAGTAGCCGTAAGGGCTGCCATAGCCCACCTCATTGTTGTACGGGTATCTGGAAGAAAAGTTAAACCCGATTTCAACACTCAACCTGTATTAACAGTTCTATCATCCGCTAGGGGCCATACCCGTTGTAACCGTGATGCAGTTGGTCACTACTCGAGGGTGTCTGGGTGTCAAACACTGAGCTGTCGGGCGCCGCATCGCTCTGCGCACGCATCTGGGCTCGATGAAACCGTACCTCGTCCTCTACCTTTTCCCGTTGCTTCTTTGACATCCTACCGAATTTGACCGCTGCAAAGACAAATTAAGGTACAAAATTAAGCAGCTGAACAATTTACCGGTTTTTATTTCAATCTAGATAAACGACAGTATCGATTGGAATGACACAAACTGAGTGTGGGAGCAATTGAGGTTCACATTGTGCAACAAAAAGTGTTTTTTTTTTATTGATTTTCGTCCTCCCGGGTGAGCGACAGATTATCTTGAACTGGTGTCACGAAGAGAATTTGCGTCTGCATCACTGTACCATCGGGCGGCACTGGCGGCACGATTCATTCATCGCGCACAGAAGAACACAGAAAAAGGGACAAATCAAGATAATTGAATTCGTCCTTTTTAGTTCCCCACATAAACAAACACACTCACACACGTGAGCAGGCGTGCTCTGCAGACGCGCGTTGCCAGACTGCATTGATCTGATCTCATTCACACCCGAAATGTGCATCATCTCGATTCGAGACTCGGTTGGCTGGCTAGCTGGTTGGCAGACTGCCAAATCGTACATGCTGGGTATCGATTGGTCCACGTGGGGGTTGTTGTTTGATCAAGCAGTGTCTGGATTGGAGTGTGGAATTTTTCATCCAAACGTTGTGTGCTTAATTGTATAGCTATTTGTGAATTTTGTATCGAATATTTGGAACATTTTCCATTCAAAAATGTTTTTTTTTGCTAGAAGAGCATTAATCGCACTGGAACTGACAGTTACAAAGAACAAAAATATATAGTTTGCTTGAGTTGTTAAGTCTAATAGGTAAGATATAGGTGGATTCGCCTCCCTGGAGTCGGTGATGGCTGAACATCACGGAAACAGACCGCTGAAAAATGAGCGAAGATAGAAAAATGTCTATGGAATCTTGGTATCTCTAGCAAAACCAGTTTTCCGATACTTCATTGAGCAGTTTTCCAGTTTTCAGTTCGCTGTCAGATTCTAATAACAACAGTTTCAGTTACTTCTTTAGATGATTTTGATCGTTCATGTAGTTCCCGATGAAAATAACCAATGCACACTAACATTCCCTCCCCCATTGCCAGTCCGGGTATGGAAAGTCTTTCTCCTAGCTTGCTTATCTTATAAGGAATTCTCCTTTCCGTAGCAAAATCGTAATCGTTGAATTTTAACAAAGTCTATAAGACGAGTCTTCCTGGCTCGAGTGTTTCTTCCAGCAGTGTATTGAGTCCGGTTACATTATCCAAAAATAATCCTTTGGTTTGCAAATAGCTCTGTCTTAGATATACTTTATGTAGTATATCGTGCCAGAAGTAGGGGAACCGCGGGTAATATGGACAGGTGGTTGATTAGTATAGTTACATTTTGAACTTCCGATTTCTGTTAATGAGAACACTTTTTACATGTTATTCTATAATCTTTAAGCCACCCTATGGCAATGAATACTGATCAAAAGTGGAAAAGGGAAACAAAAACCGAAAACCATACATGATTCCGCGTGTGGATGTAATTTTAGCTGCTTCGATATTAAGCATTTTGAGTTGTTTAATATCAAAATTAAAATTCGCTGATGGTTATATTTCGGTTTGTGAGTTAACAGAGAACCGATATTAGGTATGTACGGAAAAGTAAATCCATTTTTGAGTGAAAAAGTTTCAATAATTAAAATAATTGTACTGGTGGGGTAAAACGGACAGTTGCCAGTGCGAGTGAGATGAACTGTGAAAAGTCTGTTTAATCTATTCCTAAGGAATGCCGTGCGTCTATAAATGGAAATCAAATCGCCAAATGTGGACTGTTATAAGCTGACTGGAACCAAAAGCATAATAGTTGAGGGTCTGTTCGTTTATACTGCTGAATAGCATGATATCACTTCGATATCGAGTTTTTAATCATTTAACGGACATTCGTGATGAGTTCAGGCCTTGGTTGAGTAAAATTATTCCTCTCGCGATCGATAAATCTCTACGCTCCATATATTACAAACCTGTCCATATTACCCCCACTACTTTTCGGTCTGTTTTAATTTTAGTAAAAACATTGAAAACACTTTTTTGTAAAATATTTAGCCAATTAGGTAGAAAAACCGTATATTGAATTGCAAGAAACTGCATCAAAGTTTTGGGAAACATGAGTTCTCAAAGATATGATTGAAGTTCTTCTTAACATGTCCGTTTTACCCCCACCTCCCCTACAGATGACACGGAATTATAAAATAATAAACTTCTAGTAGAAGAGACCGTACACTTGATTCAGTATTCGAGTCGCACAAAACCCAATTGGCTGTGATCAACCCATCGTAGTTTGCATAAGTTGGTTTCACAGGAATGAAGCACTTCATGAAAACTTAACCGTTACTTACTTAAATCTGCCGTTATGTTACTTAAATCAGCAGCTTTTTCACTGAAAATTAAAAAAGAAGGTGCTTTTACAATTGACCCTATAAATGCTTCGCAATTGATATAAATAATAATAAAAAATAAATAATCCACAAATTAAATATAAATATATAAATATATTTATATTTAATAATATAAATAATCCACAAATTTTGCAACACAGTACCTTTCGTAGAACGGTAACCGAAATGCGGTATCGAATCGATTGTGTAGTACCAATAGCAACTGATACGGAACTCATTTTCATTTTCAGTTTTCCACCAAAGAACACAGTACGCACCGCCGGAAATCCGAAAGAAATGCGCTGCACTTTGACGGAAACAATGCTCGAAATCACAAAAATTAAATGATCGAACGGAAGAAGTCACTAACGACAGAAAAAGTCATAAGTCTTAACACACTCTTAAATTCTCACAGGCTGTCTCCTGCCAAAAAAAAAAGAGAATATCAATTCGCGTTTTTACTACTTCGGATATTACTTTAAAAAGCATTAATATTTTAAATACTTAACTGAACTTTTGGTGTCCATGAGTTTTTATGGAATCAGCTGAAAATGATTCATTCTTGTTCTCGCGAGAACAATACACAAATTGACCATATGTCGTGATATGTGTCATTATGTCAATGTATGCATTTCAATAAGTACACCCAAATTAGCGTTGGAAAAAAAAACAATATTATCATTGGAAAATGCTTTTTCCATTATGCATTTGCTCTGCAGTTAAAACTTATCTAATTGGAATTGATTTCTTCAACTGAAAATAACGCTGAAGACATTGAACTTTGTATCCCGTTATTTAGAAAATAATAAGGCATTTTCGATTAGTTAGCTGCTTGTTTTTACAGAGGCCTTAAACTACGCAGTTCATTCGACTATTAATGGATTTTTAGGTGGTATAATCCCATCTCATAAATAAAACAAAGATGTTATCGAACACGGATGTACGAGAAAAAAAGCAAAGTTAACCGGGTCTGCTAGTCTATAAAAGATATGACACGATATATCAATCAGCTAGACTAGCAGAGATGGCCGGAGAAAACTCCGAAATCAAGAGGAAATGATCAAAAGACACCACAACATTGGCGATTTTAGAACCGGGTCGATAAGTGGATGTCTCATATCTCATAGATCGTTGATCTGATCAATGATGTCTGAGATCATTTCGGAAAGCTAAATTGAATCGGAAGTCAATCGGCCCCACAGGCAACACAATATCGATATTTTTAGAATCGTATTGATCAGCGAGAGTTGAATATCGTATTCTAATGTCATTTTGGGATCCAAAATGTCGACTTCCAGTTAGCTCAAAAAACCCGGAAGTCAACCTGAAATGATCATGAGACCTCACAACGATAGTATTTTAGAAATCGGTTCGACCAGCGACCTTGAGGTCATTTCGGAATTCAAAATGGCCGCTTTCGTTTAGCCTAACTGAACCGGATAATATTCGGTAATTATTGAGAATAATTTCAGAGAAAGCATTCGTCTCTTCAGCATGTGGATGCTTGTTCACACGCATTTCTATGGCAACCGCTTGGCGCGCTGCAGTTTGTTTATGGTGTCCTTCACGCATAGCAGAAATAAAGCTTCTCTGTGCTGAGTTTGTTGAGGTGAACACTTTTAAAATACCCAAGAAAAGGCAATATTCTGAAGAAAACCAAAATTATGAATGGATCAATATGATGGCAGTAAACTTAAGCAATAATAAATGCAACATCTACTTGAAAATTCGTTTTTTTTTCATTCAAAAATGGTGATTTCTAAAACCGGACAAACCATGATCATTTTTTGGACAAACCATGATCAGAGGTGGTCAAACCTTGATCAAAATTTCTTTTTGAGGAAAATCGTTAAAAAACAAAATTTGAATAATTTCAACACTTTATGTTAGTATTGGCAATTAGAGACTTGGGGTTTTTCAACGAACCCAAACTCGTATCGATTATAGGTGATTTTCATGAAGAAAAATCGATTTGCATTTACTATTTGCGTGAAAACACTCTAAATCGGACAAACCAGGTCATTTACCCTATTTTAAGGGTTCGTTCACACGAAGACACAAAACTGTCAAGTTGCTAACCCTTTACTTCTAGGTAATTGAGGAATATAATAATCATCTCGGGTCTATTTCTATGGAAAATAATTGCTTTGTATGTTCATAAATGACGAATTCCTAAAAAAATCAACTTTTTTGATTGATGGAATTTTACAGAAAATAAAGCAATTCTTATCAATTATTTGGTAACCGATAATTATTTTTTTAATTTTTAGTTTTTTCATTTATTTATATCTTTTTTTTTGCTTTAAAGAAAATTTTGTATTGAAAAATTATAGAAACACGCACAGTCTGTGACATACAGTAACGATTTTGCGCGCGAGTACAGGAGAGCCAAGACTATGTTTTATTGTCCAGTACTACATTCATGGTAGATCGCGTCCTAACGACTAATTGTTCAGCCTGTAATGCCCAAAAGTTTGGCCACCCCTGGTATAGAAGATGGAAAAAGGGGAATATCGTATTTTGATAAAACATTGTTTTTTGATGGGAAAAACTCCTGAACAATCAATGCAGTGGTTGACGAAATGTTATTCTAATGTTGCTCCTTCGAGTACAAGGTCACTGAGCATCTTCTATCTTTATCGACGACATTGACTTTAAAACTGGACATTGGTCGACGGCGATAAATTCGAAGTAATACATCCAACTACCTTGATAACGACTGATAATGATCCGGAGACGCATTTTCAATGGGAATCCTGTCCACTTTGGCGGTGTGCAGTGTATGAAGGCGAAGGATGAACCACGAGCTCACGCTCATGATCCATGAAGTGGCAAAAACTGGGAGGATACGCTGCGTAGCTGGTACACATTGCAAGAATTCCGGACACCTATCTCTGCGTAGTGAGCAGAGTGAGCTTACATCAAGTGGAGTAGAACTTGGTGAGCACGGGATATTGTGAATCAGGCTATGTTGTAAAGAAGTTAAGCCAAAATAAATAATGTAATAAACTTCAACGTTTATTAAGAGGGGAATATGAAGAAAATGAGGAAAATGAATATAAATAATAAAGATAACGTGCAATCCCAGCATCCAGTTGTGTAATAGCCATCCACCCGAAGTTTTCCATTTACACAACATTTTACGATCGACAGCATTGAAAACACTTTCCGTTCACACAGCTACCCGCGCGGATCAAGAGCTCAATAATTGCAATAAAGAAGACTGTTTACCAGTGGTGTTCCATGTTCCTGCTGCTGCTGCTGCTGCTTAAAATATACTATACATCACTACTTTTCCCGCGATAGGATGCACTCTTATAACGAGCATGTTTCCAGCACCAAGCATTCATCACACAAGTTGTTCACTCGTTACACTTGTCCCAGAGGCGAACGATCATCTTCCTGTTGGGCGCAATAAATCTTCTGACCCATCCTACTGCTCGGTTTAGTAGCAGGAAAAGCCAAACCGCTAAACTGCTGTGTCTCTCTCTCTCTATCCCAACAAAAGAGCGAAATCCAAAATCTGAATCCAAACGGCGCTGAGTTCTGGCAGGATTCTAATAAATTCCAAAATAGATTTATTATTCGCCCATAACTATGAGTTACGATCCGGGCGATGCACAAAATAAGATCTCACCCCGAAACGAATTCAAATATTTTTCCGCTCAATTTCATCGAGATGAGTGCTTATCGTCAAACGCATATGCACAGTTGCAATCACACCCAAAGCTCGCCCATGTTGCGGTAGGTTCTTGGTACTCTCGGCTATCACGAGAGAGACAGAGAGAGACAGAGAGAGATAGAAAGAGAAAGACAAATAACAAATCCGTGCCACCGACCAGAGTTCGCTTCTCTCGTGTGCGCTACGCTTTGATGCATCTCTATAATTAAAACTATGAAAAGTGCACTTTATTTGCATAACAGTGCAATAAATTATTCGATTTGCTCACACCACTGGCTGTTTCAGAGCTGTTGTAGCGTTTTTGCACTCGACGCCCTTTTCCCCCTCGTCTCTGGCCTCTTCTTTGATATAATGGCGGCTTCTGATATCACAAGAACAGACGAAGCGCCGCTTGCATGACGGAATCCATGGGACAACTATGCAACAGCAGCATCAGCAGCAGCTGCCTATCGGGGATAGGTCGTTAGCCTTTAGGTTTAGCTCGGAGGTGCCGCTAATAATGACACGATCCTGCTGCCGCTGCTGCGAGGCGGGCTGGATTATCCGAGGAAAAACAAAGTTATCGTCACCCATATTATCGTCTCCTGACGGTAATGTATTGCCTGCTCAATGTTTCCATGGAAAAAGGAAACCTGTGGAAATGAAATCGATTCGCGATTTGCTACTGATTTGTGGGCGGAGTTCATGGCCCTATGCACGACAGTGAATGATGTTTAGAAAAAACCTACACTTGCGAAACATTACTCTACGGTTTGGAAGAATACTGGAAATGTTTATGTGCACTTTGTTCTGCTTAATTCCATACTTCTTTAGCCGAACTTGAATGTCCCTCAGAATTCGAAGAAGGGCAACATTGAGCAACTCGTTGGAATGGGCCATAGGGAATGTGCAATCGCACTTATGGAAGGATCTCAAGTCAAACCTGAGACTTGTTTGGATCTTCGATTTTCTAGTACTACTGAAAGCTACTAAAAGCCTGAAATTGCAGCTTCTAATTTGTTTGATTCAATTAAAATCCGGAATCACAAAACCAGTTGTATCTCGGGTTTGGTTTAATGTACAAAAATGTTTTCATATCAAAATACAGATCAAAGTAATATTGAGAATTATTCCGTTACAGTCTTGATGAATATTCGTACTTTTTTCGGATACTTTCCATCAAGGTTTGAACTCTCTGTTGGTAAACCTCGGCGGTCATTTTATTCCACGATCTCTTCATATCTGCAGTATCCCGAGTCGCTTTGGTACCCTTAACAAACGAAATGAGACGTTTCGACAGGCATTCTTCCCTATAGATTCCATATTGTTTGTGACGAGAATCATTATTCTCTGTTCACAGCTGCAGATTTCTTTCCAAATTAAAAACATTCTGGAAAATTTATCAGCGAAAACGAACCTTGCTCGGGGACATGTCCTCTGGCAGTGGCATTATAGAATCTCAGGCCTGGAAGCTGTCCAACACCCATCCATCGTACTTCGTCAAAATATTGTTGTACAACTTTCGAGCGCGTCTTCTGGCAGCCAGATTTTGCTTCAGCGTTCTGTTTGGTTGATTGTAGGCACGGAAATTACTATAACCTTCTCGCATATGGATTCTCCGGATGGTACTTTGGTTAGAGTTGTGGTTTTTAGCTATGTCGTAGTCCGAGAGTCTCTTGTTTATTTTAATTGTTTCCAATACCTTCAACTTCAGCTTCCGATCGTAAGTTTCGATACGACGCATCTCCTGATAATAGATCGATTATTACTTCTTGCATATTCCCTGATGAAATCCATAAATACCGTGCCTTATTTTCCCATAATACTAATGTGTTATATGTGTGGGTTTGATTTAGACTCGGATGTTGTGTTTAAAATTTAACGGGTCTTGTGGTTTCAAAAATGAAAATCTTAAAACTGAACATAGAAGAAATAATGAAAAATTTCCTCGACCATTTATTAGAAAATGGCAAAAATGTTTACATAAATTTATTGCAAATATCTCTACGAATCTATCACAATGAAGAAAATAATTTTTTTAACGATAAATAATTGAGTAATTGTAAATTGACAAACATTACCAACAAACGTTCATAATCACACGTCTTGATTGGCGCTATTGGTGTTCCTCAAATTGTTCCGACCAAAAGGAGCGACTAGAGCAGCAGCGAAAAATTATTTTAGAGGCGAATGAACTTTGAATTGGGTGCACAACCTAATTCATTAGCCATGTGTCGACATCTGTCAACCAAATATTGTTCACAAGTCGTTGAATTTTTGCACAACAAGTTCAATTTTTACTGCGTTTAAAATGTCGAGTTTCGTTGCAAATATGGAAGTTTTGAGCTAAGGCGTATCGAATGATTATGGAAGTGTGACTCTGCACCATCGAATAGATTTTGTAGGCAATGGTTTGGACGATTTAAAAGTGGGGATTTTAGTGTTAAAGACAAAAAGCATCCGGGTCAACCGAAATAGTTTGAAGACGAAGTATTAGAGACATTACTCGATCAAGATTCGTGTCAAAAGCAAACAGAGCTTGCAGGATCATTGAGAGTAATTCGACAAGCTATTTCTTAACATGTCCGAAATGTTGCTTGAATGGCACAAAAGGAAGTCTTTGTTGCATCGAATCCTTACCGGGGACGAAAGTTAAAGTTCTGTTCGAGTTAAAAACTTTTTGTAAAATAGCAGATGAGATATTCTGTTTCACTGTTCTTATAACCCAGATCTTGCCCCTTCCGACTGACTAGAATTTGTTTCGATTGATGCAGAACGCTTTGAATGGAATACGCTTTACTTTACAACAGAGTATCAATAATGAATGCATTCATGGCTTCAAAAGATGAACGCTTTTATCACGACGGAATCCGAAAATTGTCAATAATAAAGAAAAGTAGTGGCCATACTTCGAATTATGTGTTAATGCATTTTTTTTTCAAATAAATGTGTTTTTCATGCAAAAAAAAAAACGAAATGAATTTAGTTGCACACCCAATAGTTTAAAGCCTCTATAATAGAAAAATCCATTTTTCAATATGATTAAAATACATCAATACCACTGCGAAGAGAATCATAGCTATCCGTCGTGCATAAAATTCTTTCCAAGCGAAATAAGAAAAGGAAGACACCTTACAAGTATTCGCCTCCCTTTAGACATGCCTTTAGGGCAGCGACTCGATAAAGGAGAATGAACTGCAAAGTTTAAAACAACCGGAAGAGAAGATGTAAATCGATCAGTCGACTTCTAATCGTGAAGTAATTAACACCATCTACTAAAAGGCAAATGGATCCGAAAAAAAAACGGAGTAACAACAACAGGAGTGGTAGCAGAGCAGAAACATTAACAGCTGCAATAGCAGCACCGAACGAGTCTCAATTTTCCTGTCATTTTCCAGTGTTTATGCTTCACCACTTTTGAAACCGTTTACCAAGCAGAGAAGTTTCCGTTTCCGAAATTTTGGACTTATTGATGATATTTTGCGATAAATAATAAAATTCGCGAATTCGTTCATTGCTTCCGGGTTGGAGGTGACGTCAAAGTGCAGCGTATTTCTAGCTGGATGTGAAGGAAGTATTCTCCAGCGGTGAGAGCCTTGTTCTCCGGTTGAAAACTGAAGTTTCAGTTCCGAAGCGGTTGCTATCGCCTTCTTTGACATCTCAACAGATCCGGTTAGGATTTTCTGTTGTCGTTCCGTGTAGGGTGCTGCATGGCGTAATTTGTGGATTATTTCTTTGGGTGTGATGTTTCTGGATGCGTTGAAGATGTAGTTTTGCTAAAAGATACTGAAAAACTATTTGGATATTCAATAAGTTCAGTGTTTAATTGTTGGTCTAAACAACGAGCAATCAACAGTACATGTTAATGCTAAATCTGAGAGTTAATTTGATTTTTTTTAGTTCGCAGCTTTGAAAATGGTTTGTGTCGCTCAGTGCAAGCGTTTACTTTGATTTTGTTGCCTCTGCATTGTATATTAATATGAATAAGAAGCAACGTAATGAGCTATGTAATCACTGTTTGTTTTTCGAAAAATAACTCGGCCACTTCGCGACTAATCGCAAAAATGGTTGCATCAAGCGATTGAAAATATTTTTACGTAGAAAATTATATACTTTTGAAACAAACTTTCGAATAATTGTAAAATATGAAAGGTGATTCTTCGGATTGATTACTCTGCTTTTTTTCGGATCCGGTTTCCTTTTAGTAGATGGTGTTAGTTATTCCACGATTAGAACTCGACTGATCGATTCACATCTTCTCTTCCGGTTGTTTTAAACTTTGCAGTTCATTCGCCTCTATATCGTGTCACTGCCCGCTAGTTATTTGTATGTATACCGACTGGCAGGAGAGTCATAAAATGGGAAATTTAAATTTACATCACTTTGTGTAATTCTACGTCTCTATGTCCTCGACATTATCCACTAGCCTTTTTTAGTTTCAAAATTTTCCGAGTACTTCTTCAAACATACTCTAAACGAGCCACAAGAAATTCGATCTTTCGCTTCATTGCTCAAATTACATTCAGAGCCAGCTCTTTCGTAGCTCTTAAGAAACCATTGCGAGAACTTGAAAATCAACCCTCAGCGTTAACGAATTCGATTGACTGCCTGGACTGTCAGGAGCAGGGATTCTCAAAGTGGTTGATGTTGATGTTGTTTTCCCAGGGGTCGACATAAACGAAAACTGATTTTAGGGTTCGACGTAGTTGTGTTAAGTGAACCAACTTGTTGCAAGTATGTCTAATATTTTAGTCGAAAGTATTATTGCTGGAATTTGTTCTAATAATTATTAATTACACTTGATATTTACTGAGTTTTATGTCTATTTATTGATGGAGATGGTGTCAAGCTAACTCAATTAACCAACTACAATGTTTTTGAATTGGTATGTATTTTGTATGAATAATATGAAGATAAATTTTTCAATGAAATTTGGCTACAGTGTCTCTTGCTCAAAATAGTTTGAGAATCTCTGGTCTAAAGCGATACTTGGATAGAAATCACAGAAAAACAAATCTTTTAGACATCTCGTACGGTGCTTCTCTGCTACGTTACTTGCTCGTTTTAGACGGCACTTGACAGGGACAAATTGCTCTTGCCAATTGACCAATCAGAACGTTGTTCAATAGTTTGATTCGATGCATACATAATTTTCTTCATGTCAATTACAGGTGATTATTTTTTCAATCGATGAATTCAAACTGCTCTGCGGTCTATAAAAAATTGTCACGTATTTTTGACATAGTTTATGGAGTATTGTTACAGTAGAAAATTCCATTAATCATGAAATCAATTCCAAGATCATTCCTAAGTAGGAGGACATCCTACACAAATCCTTCCGGATTTCGCAGATAAAATAGATATTGTCGACGAAATGAATTGAAACGTAAATTTCGAAAAACTGCTAATGAAATGCACTGTCGTTCTTCTGAATAAAACCAACGCCATTCTAGGCCTCATCCTCAACCATATCTTATCTATTTCTGCAATATTCCATGACCACTCCAATATTACACGTTTTGACGTTGTTCACAGCCTGTGGTACATCGCAGGTTGAGCAGACAAAAAAAAAATACTCCAATTGTCTGGTGACCCACTTTATGCATGTCTTCTTCCCAATCGGTGCAAATGAATTTGCTTCTTGTTGCAGCAAACACCCCCACACACCCACCCCCTCCCCCTTCCTTTCCCAGTGGCGCCTGCCTGCATCTGACTTATCAACTTAATGTGTTGTGCTTGCATGATGTATTTGTGTGCAATGTTTCTCTCATTGCAACAATCACTTTGGTTATTTCTCTATTTCGGTACGAGTTCTCTCACACATACACACCGCTGCTCAGGACCTACGACACGGAGAGATTCCAAGCGGCCGCTATTCACGGCACATAACCTGCCTTACGTTTGGTATTTGCTGACCAAAACGCGCAGATATCAGAACTTATCACTAGCAACGCGCAAAGGCAAATAAAAAAATCGTTTTTCACAGACGCAAAATGCCTGTTGTGACACACACGTTCGTCCTGAAATTGGGTCAACCAAACCGGTGTAGACGAAATTCTGTTCCGGCGCGACCATGTTTGTTTATGCGATAAATTATCAGCATCTATAACAGCTTATACCACGATAAGGTACGCGATTGTTGCATTCGTGCGAAAGTGTCAGCTGTACGATTGCAGTCATCAAGGACAGGTTAATTGTCTGAGGTTCGGAAACGTCGGAGCAGGTACTTTGACCAAACACGTACATAAATCTTTCAACTCCACCCTGTTGTTGTCTAGCAAGATCCTAACCGGCCGCTCCACGGTTCACATGCAAATGTACTCTCTATCCCTATATAAATATGTACTCATAATCGTAGCATTAATCGCGATGCATCACAGAGACACCTTTCGCTGTCTAGGCGTCGCGCACCTGGTGCCACAAACACGCCTCAGTTTCACACCAGCTAGCGACGGCACGCAGAGGGCTCATTACATAAGTTTATCCGTTCCCGTCCCGTGCTGGGCGACACAACTGCAATCGCATGCATGTGGATTCACCGTCACCCACCATCCAGATTTACCGTGTCCTTCCCGCTGCTGCACGAGCAGCGAATTCAATTCAAAGAGTATTATTTATTCATCTGTTTTGGTCGCGTTGTCAACTAGAGCACCAGCATCAGCAGCAGCAGTATCTGGCATCGTATGCGTGTGTGCTTTTGCGGCACCAGCAATGCATGCAATCCGTCCGTCCGTCCGTATCCCCGCATCCCCCATCCCGTGAATATCTATCAGTATATCTGCGAGAGGAAAATGCTCTGGCACGATGTACCGGACCTACCGTACTGAAGTTTGTGTTTGGTACGTTCGCTCAACCTCCGTTGAGAGCCTCGTCGTTCTACGTTCGGGTTGTGAAGATCAACTTTGGCGGTTACGTTTTTCTCGCACGGATCGAGGTGTGAATTATGTTAGCTAGCGATAAGGGGTTTGAGGAGTATTGATAACCTAGTGGGAATGTTTTTCAAGTATTGACAAAAAACTTACACAAGTATTGGTCTTGAGAATATTCTTTGACTTTTAACTTAACACGTTAAGCCCCGCGTTGGTCCCTGGGAACTGACACTGAATTTTTCGTCTTTTTTGCACAGCAGACTTGTCGTGAGAGTGTCAGCATTGGGAACGACAACAACAAAGCTACAAAATGATATCTGAAAAAGTCCAAAGATCATTGTCGTTCCCCTATTTCGGTTGGGGCTTAACGTGTTAAGGCGGTTTTATAAGAGGGTCGTTCAAAAAATAAGTTTCAATGCCTCAGAAATCGCGGAAAAATAAGAAAAAAACAAGGTGATTTTCGTAACCTACGTTTTATTTTCTATTTTTCTACATAATCGCCGTAATGTTCGAGGCATTTTTCATAGCGTGGCACGAGGTTTTCTATTCCGAGCGCGAAGTGCGTAGCGTCCAACTTTTTGAAGTACGATGTAACTGCGTCACGAATTTCTTCAGTGTTATCCGTTATGACCGCCGAACGCCTGTGTCATCACCGGGAACAAGTCATAGTCGGTAGAGGCGAGGTCTGGGGAGTAAGCAGGATGCTCGAACACAGTCCATTTGATTTTTTTCAATTGCTCTTGAGTTACGCGAGCAGCATAGGGCCGCGCATTATCGTTGATGAGGAACACTCCTTTCGTCCAAAAACCTGGCCTTTTGTTCTTAATCGGTAATGCAAACATGAAAAACATGGGTATGAGAAATGTTTCTATATTTGAATGACACCCCTCCCTCCTCAGGAATGGAGAGGGGGTCCCATAAAAATATTACACATATTTCAAGCAAAAATATTCCAGCCAAACATGACAAAAAAGGGAAAATTCGGAAAATTAAATTCCCATATGTTCTACAATTACATAGTGACAAATGCTGTTAGTCCATTTGATGTTTGCGCTAGCGAAATTGATCTTTGTTCGAAACTGGAAATGGAATTTAATGTGATGAAACGCACTCCTATATCTTCTTCTATCTATATAAAAAAGAGGATCGCCAGATGTGTTGATAAGAGCTGAACTCGAGGAAGTAATTGTCCGACTTAGGGCTGTCTTTATTCTATCGTATTTTCTGTATAAAACATTTATTCCTTGTAACGGAGAAACATGTTATTTACAAGTGATTGAAAAACGAGAACTGTGTCTGAAAATAATCTGATATTATAATGAAGAGTTTTGTTAGAAATACTAGGAATTTTATAGTAAAAAATAAATTCAACGGAGACGAATAGAAGATCAATCAATGAACAGTTCTGCGATAGGACCCATGAACTTGCTCATAATAAGAAAACGTGAGCGTTTGAAGGTATTGATAACAAAAAACACATTTTTGGCGGGACGAAGTTTGCCGGGTCAGCTAGTTATGAATAAAAAATAACTTTTCTATACCGAATATGTATTTCATTTTGAAGCAAACGAGCATAAAATTTCGACAACAGTGTATTCGTTTGATACATTATTACACCAGCAGCTCACACATATGAAAAAGATACATTTCATGGAAGTGGCAAAAAGTTATGAAGTAAAAAGAGATTTGCGATGTTTTGCTCTATTTTTTTTTAGTTTTGGAGATGTCGAAAAGTTCGAAACTACACTGTCAAGGACTTAATTCTATAGTAGCTGATAGCTCGTTTTTTATATGATGTTTTTATTTAGATGATATTCGTTTTTGTGAAAAAGTTCAAGAGCTTTTTTTTAAAATTCGATTAGTTCAAAAAAAGCTTGTGAGGCAAAGGTGCGCAGTGGCTGTGGGCAAAAGTACGCACCAGCGTTTTGCTCTGAAGGAAAATATAAAATATTTTCAACCAAATTTTTAACGGAATCCACAAGAAGAAAACTGATTTGAACAAATGCACTCCAGACATGCTCAAATGGCCCGACAGAGACTTCGGAAGGGAGTCTCGAAGCGTCGGATTACGCAGACCTCGATATTTCTGAGTCAACTCTGAGAAAGAGGCTCATATCAGTGAGTGATTTATGATTTGAATCTTTTTTTATTGACATTTCAACTTCTGCTAGGGCGGTTCAGACAAGTGTTTACGAGTGAGCAGTCTGAAGATCTGGCGGACCACTGCAGAGCACTGGACAAAGCTTTCTATGGTATGACTCTCAAAGATTTACTTCGTCGGGGGTTTGATTTTGCGGAAGCCAACAACCTCCAGCAAGAATTCAGCCAAATTGCTAAACTGGTAGGAAGAGATTAGGATTCTAGCTTCATGTTGAACCATCGGCTGGCTCTTCGAACTCCACAACAGCAAAACGAAGCAACAGCGCTCCAAGGCAAAGCGTCGGAATCCTCAGAACCGAAATCCAAGATGAAGAATAAAAATAAACAATTGCTTAAAAATAATTCAAAATAAATTTCAAATGAAAAATGTTTTTATTTTCACCATGCATTCGCGAGTATAGATTACGTACATAAAAATAATTTCTGTGGGAACTTGAGTGTTCTAAATGATTTATATCAATATATCAATTGTGGGTGGGACGAATTTCGCTAGGTCAGCTAGTTTGTTAATGAAAACAAATTTAAATGAAAACAAATCCAAATGTTCAAATGTTCAAATGTCAAATGCTCCCTCCCAAAAATTTCCATGTGGTATGTTCGACCATAACACCCACTCCTTTCCACCCATAAAAACTATAGAACATCCCCCCCCTCCCTGCCTGCTGGACGGTGCCTAAACTCTCTAGTAATGATGCTTCTCTCGTTTCTGATGATAAAGCATTTATTTTTGGTATAAGTTTTCTCAGAAGTTCAATTCAATAAGTGCGCACTTTTGCCCCGAACCGTAAATCCAAAAGAACAGAGATGGTCTTGGAAGATATGGTTATACTCTATTATCCCCAAAGTTTCAAGGAAAGCCTGATATAAAGGGTTAGACCTTGATATAGATTTTATTAAAACTATGTCCAGCTTGATGTCCAATTATTCCGCACAAATTGTGCATCTCATTCGCATAGGTCTTGCTACCAACAAATTATGTAATTGTTGTCAAGGATATCATGACATCGAGCACGTTGTTTGGTCATGTAGCGAATTTTGCAATGAAAGAATCAAACTGGTTGCCGATTTAGAGGCTCGTGGAGCACATCCACGCACGCCAGTTCGCGATATCTTAGCTACTCTCGATATTAATTTTATGTTTCCTATATATGTTTTCCTAAGAAGCGTCAATATTATTATTTAGTTCGATTCTTCTACCCCCACTTGTCCACTCTTCCTACCTTTCCTATTACATAAGCAGAACATGGTACCATTTGAGATCAGAGCATTACAGAAGCTATAAACCTAGATAGGAGGCACTCACTAAAGGATACCGATGCTACATCATCTGGCGTACCAAACAAGGATAATACCGATGAGGCAACGAAGGAATAAATTATATTTTTTTTTAATGAAATATTGTTCTGTGGTTATAGGCTAACTAGACTAAAGTTAATAATTTTGTAGTTATAATATATTTAAATTTAAGTTTAAAAATGTACTGCTAGATGATAGCTCTCTACCCACTTGAGCCTAATTAAATAAATAAAAGAACAAAATAACACTATCTCTGCTAGCATATTTTGGTGGAAAATTCTTCAAAAATTTCTTTTTTTAAAACTTGAAATACTAAAATCAAGGCCACAAATGTTTGTTGGCGCTTCATTCGATAACTTTTCTTAGTCGCGGCAATACATACACATACTCTTTACAGATACACGGGCCGAGGGTTGTGCAGCCCACTGATCATTCACCAAGAGCTGAGGATTGTACCGCTCATGGCAACTCTACACGAGTAGATGATTCTGCCGGCTAGTGACCATTCTATCCTGGATTCCTCGAGTCAAGAAGACGCACCACGCTAGATATAGGGTACAGACTAGTGGGGCGTTGCTGATTAATGGTCAGCTGAATCTCAATAGGAAGTATCCCGTGACGGGCACACGTATAGAGAATTGAAGACTGCAACATCCCAATTATGAGAACACTTGTAATATTAACCTCGAGCCAACCGCGAGTAATCGGTTACATATTACTAACATAGCTGTAAGCAAACATTGTCGAAATATTGAACTCCCGGCCCCGTTAGACTGATGCTATATGAGCCTTAATAAAAAATATATATTTTGGATCAAAAAATGGGTTTAATGACAGAATTTTTCAAACATATCCAAAATTGATACACAACAGATAGCCTAATGTAATCCTACGTCAACTATGCGGTCGTGTCTCTATATATGGAACATATATTACTGGAACATATATTACTGGAGGGCTGTGTATGTTCCAATATTAGAAATCTGTTTAGTTGAAAACTATTGTAGATTGGAAAAGAGCTCGGATTCCTTTTCAAAATAGTGAACATATTAAACATTTCTGTGTATCAAAACTGCCATCAAATATTTTATGGGTTCAAAGTGAACCATTCTCCATTCTGAGAATTAGTTAAAACGCCGTTCGAATGCCAATGCGCCTCGCCTCCATCGTATTCATGCGGTAAACGAGAAACAACTGTTTTCCCATCGTCGCCGCTTCCCAGACTGAAAGGGGGTCGTTAAATGATAATGTTATTTTAATGTTAATGATAATTGCAAAATTATGCACAACCTACGGCAACCATTGCATTACACTATCAATGCACTCAAAACGCAAACAGATACAGATGTGTACGGGCCATAATGGGAATGACATCGCGCTATGACTGTTACGAGTTTGGGGGCTGAATTTTGCATCATATTGTTCGACATCCGTGAACCGGCTATGGATTGCATCTCTATCTGATTGTGGATCGCGTTGCCGGCGCCGAAGGGTGGGATATCGATTCCAAGGCATATTAATTGAGCTTCATTTATTACGGGGTATAAAGATGGCGGGGAGTTCGTCGGGAGTAGCCACGGCCACGCGGGGGACTCTCGTGTACAGTTTGGCCGCAATCAACGCGTTCCGAAGTGATAATCGCGCGTATTTAGGCTGCGATTGGAGGGACCCAATTATAGTTATTGCCGCGAAAAGTGAATATGACGGGAAACAGTAATGGGAATGCAATTACAATTTGGGAAATGTTTGCTGTTGTAATGTGAGTGTGTTCATTATTCACTAGCAATCAAATATAGCATCATTATCACAATTTTAGGGGAAAAATCCGACGGCTTCACTTTGTAATGCCGGCGGTTATAACAACTGAAATGGCGCCACGAAAGCCCGATTGAAGAAAAGGAACAAATAATTTTAGTATTTTTTTACAAAGCGTGGAAATTGAAGCAAATCATGAATAACCTTTCTTATCTTGTGTGCCAATCAAACTACCATCAGCAGCGAAGATAACGTTCGACATGACCACAAGCATTACCATAAATAACAAATTAACACACAAAAATCCCTTAGCGCGTACCGGCCTCCGGAACAAAGCATTATACAATACGCGTGAGCAGGACGTCGTTTCCTTCATTGCTGCCGCAATTCCGCCACCGCCTCCATCTCTACCGATGGAGCAATGACCTGTTCTTGGTAGCCACATCGCACGAGTGACCGACTGACGGAGGGAAAAAAAACAATGGCAACATAAGCAAAAAAAAAAAAAGACCGGAGAAAAGAAAAAAGAAGAACCAACCGGGAAAAGCGCCAAGAAAGCAACTGTGGAAACGGTGAATCGCGAACCGCACAATGCATAATCAGACTCGTTCTCCGGCCTCCCCCGCCCTTTTTCAATCCGGTACGTTTGCTGGAAGGAATGCATAAGCGTAATGGCAATAACAATAATCATCAAGATGCTGATGATGATGATTGTGGCGAAGCATTGGAATCTGGTTGAGGGTGGAAAAACATATCGCAGAAATTGCTGCAGTCGCGACCAATAAGTCGAAGCTGGATGAAAACGGAGTGGTGATGGGGGGCGATGGTGATAAAATTTACAGCGGATTACAGGGAGGGCAATCTTGGCTGGCGCTTGTGAGGGTTGCGTGGAAGCACAAAAAGGAAGAATATCGTATTGTGTTTGTAAGTTGCAAATTCTATCAAAGGATCCGTAAAATAATATAATGGATGGAAGAATTTGCGATGTTTATTATTATTTATCATTGAGTCATAAATCAGTCACTCTTAAGTAATTTACGGCAAGAGCAATCTATCTCTCTGAACAGTTATCCGCCATCCTCTTTAAGTGGCTTACGAATTATTGAACGAAAAGCTAAACAAACCGTAATACAGCGATTATCCCAGTGCTGGAATACCTTCCCTCACGAAAACAAAAGTTAATGGAAAGAGCATTCAACTTATCAAATATTAATCTCTTCCGATCAACGATTACGCGGGAGGGTAAACTTTTCTGTCCGTTTCAGTCGTTGTACTTTTCTTGCCCCCTCGAGGTGGATCCAAGGTACAAAATAAACAAGTTAACTTTTCTGTGAAAAGGCGATCTAGAGGCGATGGTTTAGGTGGAGAGCTTGTGGGAATTGGGGGATATCTGAATTTGTTTGAAGGGATGTTCACCGAGCGGAAAAGTTATGGTGTTTTTGAAGATAACCCAGAGCAGATGATTTGTATCACATTTGTATAGTTATGTGGATACTCTTTACCGGTTTTGTGCATACTCTTCACCAGATCTTTAAAAAAATGAATTGCGTATCCCAGCTTTAAATTCAGTCGAGAACGTGTAGGGGCTTTGATATATTAGGCTGTCAAAAAAGTCTTGCGGTATTTTTTTGAATTTTCATTTGTTCATAAAATTAGTTACAATCATCTGTTTTAAGTCAAATATGCGCCGTTTTGTTCGATGATTTGTTCCCAATGAGATGCCAACTTCATAATACCCCTGTTATAGAAGCTCGCTTCCTTATTGGCAAAAAACTCGGATAGCCAATTTTCACAGGCCTCTTTTGTGGCTAACTTCTGACTTGTTGGCAGTACAGGTCCGAATTGAGCGTTTGGCCATAGGGAAGCAGCTCATAATATATTATTCCTTGACAATCCCACCAAACACACAGCAAAACCTTCCTGGCCGTTAATGAGGGCTTGGCCACCGTCTGAGCCGCTTCAGCGGGCTTCGACCACGACCGTTTGCGCATCACGTTGTCGTAAGTGACCCACTTTTCATCGCCAGTCACCATCCGCTTCAGAAACGGGTCGATTTTGTTGCGATTCAGCAGCGATTCACAAGCGTCGATACGGTCAAAGATGTTTTTTTGCGTCAACGTGTGTGGCACCCATACATCGAGCTTCTTTGTGAATCCAAGCTTCTTCAAATGGTTAATAACGGTTTGATGACTTATCCCCGGCTCTTGGCCGATGCTACGGCTGCTACTATGCCGGTCTTTCTCGGCTAATTCAGCGATTTTGTCGCAATTTTCGACGACAGGCCTTCCGGAGCGTGGCGCATCTTCGACGACCTCTACACCAGAACGAAAACGTTGAAACCATCGTTGTGCGGTGGAAATGGAAACTGTATCGGGTCCATAAACTGCACAAATTTTATTGGCAGCTTGAGATGCATTTTTGCCTTTGTCATAGTAGTACTGTAAAATATGTCGGATTTTCTCTTTATTTTGCTCCATATTTGCGACACTATAACTCACGAACGACTTAACTAAACAAAACACTGTCAAGGACTATATTATACCTTTCCAACAAACTATAGTATGACTCGATACAATGAATACAACTAGAACTACGCGCTTACAACGACACCTCGCGGAAATACCGCAGGACTTTTTTGACAGCCTAATATATGATGTTATTGAGCATTTTCGAGCAAGTCAAATATGATGAGAACAAAGCTCTAAGTATCGACATTTTTCAACGCAAAAGAATGCTTGGTCTACATAAACTTTAGACTGAATATGTAATTTGAAAAATAGTACATAGCTTCCCATTGCTTTTTTTGGTTCCATGACAATTTAAAGATAACCCACTATAAAAAAAGTATAGATCTTTATGTCAAAGACACGACAGCATTGTTGACGTAGGACTACGAAAGTATTTCATCCAACATGCTTGTTTATCATTTCGGATGTTATTTTGGAATGCATCGAAATTCCGAAAATAACACTTTAGTATGATGTTACCAGCCTGAAAAAGGCATGTAATAAATTTCATATTTTGTTCGTTTTTTCCAACAATGAGACTGCCCCGTAATCAAAAGATTTCCGATTCCAACTTCATATTTGTGCCTAGGCATTTCCGATTTAGATCCTTAATTAAAACCGAATTTCAAATATTAGACACATTATCCGGGTTCCAATCTAGATTGCAGAGTCAAATGAAGAATTGTTATGAATGTTTTCAGCTTGAAGCACCAAACCTATATTATAATCTCTCTTTTGATTAGTGTTTGTTTTCCTTCGGTTGAACAGTGATGAAGTACATACAGTAGAACCCCGATTATCCGCGAAATAGTCTGATAGAGTCACCGCGCACACAATAAAGGACAAAAGATGAGGAGCAAACACGAAAAACGATATTTCGGTATGAAAACTATGTTTTATCAATACAGAAATCATCAAACTATCCATCTATTATAACAGGGGTGGTCAAACTTTTGCGCATTACGGACGACTTATTGTTCGAATATTTGGCTGCGGTCTACCAACGTCGACTGTATTAAAAAAGTTATTAAAAAAAGAATGTAGTACTAGACGATAAAACAAAGTCTGTGCATTTTTAGACGTTATTGATATTTATTTAAAGTGAAAAAGATATAATTGAATGAAAACAACTTCATGAAATATTCTATCATCATCTCCATTCAGTTTCAATAATAATTTAATTCAGCCTCCTCACAACAAAATTGTCGATTCTCGGTCTGTGAGACCGTTTGCTCGATAGAAGAAGTAATTTTGGAAAATCATAGGTTATACCAATAATTATTCAATAATAAATTATTCCACAAAATAAATATTACTATCGGTTATTGAAAAATTGAAAAGCAATACATACTTCATTTTCTGTCAAATTTTTTTAAGGAAATTGTCATTTATGAACATACAAAGTATTAATTTGCCATAAAAATACACTCAATATGATTATTATATTCCGGCCAATATTTACTATCAAGCCAGATCATCAACACAAGATATTTTATTTTCAAATTAAGTTAATATTTACTCATAACATTAATTCATTGACACTTTTACTTTTATTATAAATTTTTCAACCAACTGATTATGCTCTGCTTCGTAAACCAGGCCAGCTTCATTTAATTTGATTTGTGATAAAGTAAGTGTACCCTTTCTCAGACCATTCCTGAAAACAATCAATCTATCTCTATATATATACGATATATATACGATATATATGAATATATATATATATATATATATATATATATATATATATATATATATATATATATATATATATATATATATATATATATATATATATATATATATATATATATAAATGGATTTCTGTCTGTCTGTCTGATTCTTATGGACTCGGACCCCTCCCCCTCTCTAAGGGGGGGCTGCCATACAAATGAAACACAAATTTCTGCATTATTCGAGAATTAATCAAGTAAATGAAACCAAATTAGGCATGTGAAGGTTTTAAGGTGCAATAAATGTTTTTACGGTAGTTAGATACTTCTCCCCCTCTCTTAGGGGGGGCTACCATACAAATGAAACACAAATTTATGCATAACAGGAGAACTAATCAAGCAAACGAAACCAAATTTGGCATGTGGAGGTTTTAGGATGCAATAAATATTTTTAAGGTGGTTAAACACTCCTCCCGCTCTCTAAGGGTGGGCTGTTATACAAATGAAAAACAAATTTCTACATAACTCAAAAACTAATCAAGCAAATGGTGCCAAATTTGGCATGTGAATATTTTAGGGGGCACGAATCGTTTCTATGGTGAATAGAGATGAAGAAGGAAGGGGTCTGTCTTCATTTTATCATATTTTCTGTATCAAACATTCATTCCATGCAACGGAGAAACATGTTATTTGCAAGTGGTTGAAAAATCTTGAACGAGAATTGTGTCTGAAAATAATCTGATATTATAATGATGAGTTTTGGTAGAAGCGTTCAAATAAGAAAAGCAGAAGATCGAGGTAAAAGGTAAATTCAACAAAACAAAAAGGTAAACAATAAAAACAATCTTCCTGAAATATTGGCCCCTATTATGTATATTGAATCGCACTCTGTTAATTCGATCCCTATAAATATCACACCGAGCAAATTTTCTTTTTTGGTAAATCGATAGAATCTTATCGAATTGAGTTCTTTCACGAACGTCGTGTGTTGTGAACCACAGATTTTGTTGCGTTGCCGAAATTTTCCACAAAGAAAAAAACAGGATTGCAACAAGCAAACCAAACTGTTCGAAAATTGTGCCGACAGCTTTTACCCGACTGTATCTATAACAACAAAATAGGGCTAACGAGCAAATTCTGTTCAACTAGAATTACACAATAGGGCCCAATATGTAATTTTAGAAATTTCTAATTTCTTATTCATCACTGTTGTTCTATTCATGACTAGGGTAAATGATCTTGGTTTGTCCGATTTGGGGTGCTTTTACGCAACTAGTAAATGCAAATGGATTCTTCTTCATGAAAATCATATATAATCGATACGAGTTTGAGTTTGTTGAAAAGCCCCAAGTCTCTAGTTGCTAATACTACCATAAGGTGTTGAAATTATTAAAAATTTTATGTTTTTTAACGATTTTCCTCAATGGTTTGTCCAAAAAATGATCATGGTTTGTCCGGCTTTAGAAATCACCATTTTTGAATGAAAACATTCGAATTCTTAAGTAGATGTTGCATTTATCATTGCTTGAGTTTACTGTCATCATATTGATCGATTCATAATTTAGGCTTTCTTCAGAATATTGCATTTTCTTGGTCATTTTAAAAGTGTTTACCTCAACACACTCAACATAGAGAAACTTTATTTCTCTTATGTACAAAGGACACAATAAACAAACTGCAGCGCGCCAAGCGGTTGCTATAGAAATCATGTGGACAGAACAACATTATTGAATTGGACAACTCATGATCAGAATTGAGTTCATCAAAATGCATTAATTTAATGGTTTAGCTATGTAAATCTGATATAAATGGTGTGCAAGAATGATGTTTACAATATTTGTAAGTGTTATGATCCAGAAAAGGTCTGAATACGTGCAAAATAATCATCTGGTGATCGATTAAAAGTAAGCCCGAATGAGGGGCGCATTGGTACCAATAGATGGTGTATTTTATAATCCTTCAAAACATGTGATTCCGTAAAAATATGCTATAAAACTACTGTAATTCATGAAAAAGACAATTTTATTTATATGCTTTGAAAAATTCGAATACCTGATTTGATTAAGGTGCGCTGAATTAGAACATTAAAAAAAGTGGACAAACCATGATCATATTTTCGACTGGACGAACCGAAATCTTTTACCCTATATTTGTTGAAAGAAATCTACACAAATAATTCACATTACCTATCAAGATTTTAAAATAGAAATAAAAATACTTCATAAAAATTCGCACTCGCAGTCTTCAAATTCCAAAATTTAATACATAGCGTTTGGAGGTGACACTATCCTAGACCAGCTGGCAGTCGTCTAGAAATACCACCGCGGGCGACCGGTAGACCGCGGACTACCGTTTAGCCATCCCTGATCTATAAGGTCATGTACACCAATTGTCAGATAATGTGAACGCCATGACTACACCAAAAGAGCTGATCCCGGGAAGACCTATACACTGCTTACAAGCAGTATGAGTCATTTGAAGAACTTAAACGAGCAGTATCCTCTGCGCAGAACGAGATACACACTACACCATTGCGCAGCTTGGTCGTAACCACCCCGAATGTATTATTTGAACTGATGGAGAACTAAAGATGACCTACGAATAAGAAACTTATCGTAATTCATGTTAAATTGTCGATAATTTTGTAGAGAGTTAGAGATTTTCCATCTGGTTCTATAGTTATGAAACACTGGAAATTGAGTTTTTTGAATGCTTCGCGCCTAAACACAACAATAAAGTTCAAATGGCCAGACTTTTAAATGAAGATAGTTGTTATATCCTACACTATATACTTTAACTCAACCGACTTCTTACATATCTCTGGAAACTCAGAAAAAATTAGTGGTTCTATAGTTGTGAAACGCAGTGTACAACAGATTAACCTAGATCCTTCAAACTACCACTTCACAAATCAAAGGTTATTCGGTCACATACCGTTTCAATCATTAGTTTCGTGGATAAGGTTTGAGTTACAACCAAAAATTCAAAGCTGAAATAAACAAATTGAATTATCACAGATCCGTTTTTGTGGAAAAACTCAATCAACGGTTTATCAAGCCAATTATCATTACTAAACTCATAAAATTTAGTTCGAATTTGCGGAATGTATTATATTTGCTATAGAATCCGATAGATGAGGTTCTGACCTACCTTCCACATTGTCAAATACAGCTGGGAATGAGTTTGCAGCTGAGTTATGACCAAAAGAGAGAGTCGATGTAGAGAAATCGATCAAATCACTTGCATCCCTTTTCATTCTAAGCCCCTCATTTGAAAAAATTACCTGACATCCCTGGTTTCTATGCACAAACAGCTGAAACCACCCTATATTAAATGTTGTTGCAATCAGAGCGGTGATTGTGTCAATCTGAATCGAAAGAAATCTACGAAAATGACAAAGAATACCATTAGTGATCAAATGAAGCATTAAAAAAAAACTATCGATTCTTTCCCGGCCAAGAAAACTTTCTATTAAAAAGTTATTTATCAAATTTCGAAGCTTTTTGAAATAATATCCCAAATGAGAAGCGATAATGTAAGCGGTACTCAAGAATACCGAGATATTCAGGTCGTATCGTATCGTAAAATCGTATCAATCTCCGAAAGACTCTGTTATGTTGAAACAGTCTAACAAGGGTCGTTTGCTCGCTACACAATTTCCAATAGAATATTTTACTCTTCCCGGTAGATGCTTAGCATATTTTATTTTTAAACCCATCACTCTTGTTATACGACTTGCGTCAAAACATGACATAACATAGGAACTTATTGACATCATCAAGGAACCCGCTTCAGCTCGACAATCATCAAAGATGGCAAATCGATAATGTTCCACACAACCAAAATACCGAAATTCATAAAAATAAATCACTTACGAGACCAATCCCACAATCTGATTACCGTGAAACCTCTCAGCGCGCTGTCGAGGAAATGATGACAGCTTCTTCCGGGGCGATCGGGTTCACTGACCTCACTCTCGACGCCGCCGGACGCTCCGGATTCTTCACCACTAAGCGCCAGTTCTCACGCGCCCCCTTTTCCCACCGCCATGATTAGTGTGGGAAAAATTACAAAAGTCAATTGAATTAGAACATGCCAGCCAAGATGACAAGGCGTGATGCCGTTAACAGGCCGTCACTGGACGCGCCGATGAGCCAAGAGGATACAGCGAAAATATAGGGAAAAAATAAATAAAATCGCCAGTCAGCGGGCCGAAGGAAAAGCTTTCAACGCGGATCCGTCAAAGCATTGACATTGGTGAAATTGGATCCCCCCGCCTTCCCCTTCCCTCACGCTGCCTCGTGACCAATCACAATCGCTAACTGCATAAGCAGTGAGTGTTGTCTCGGAGTGTCATATCAAAACAAAAGCTTCCTGAAAATGACCGCTTCTGTGTAGAAAAAAAAAACCACAAGCCGTATTCGTCCGTATATTCATTAAGACCATTTGTTATGTTATGCTTGGCATATCTTTTTCCCCATCTTTATCTTCTCGCGGCTTCTGTGCGCGCTGTAGAACAAGGGCGAAACAAGAGAAAAAAAAGCGTACAGCTGGCAATAACTCGTACAATAATTTGATTATGTTTTATATGGTGTTTTTACAAGCAGTTGAAGTTTTTTTTTCTTTCTTGCAGCATGAATTAACAATAATTGACTGCGCGCTGCAGAGGGAGGAGAGATTTAGTTGGAACAAAGAAGACGAAATGTAGCAGAGTTTGTTCGAGTGAGAGAACTGGCGAAATTAATAATTCTACGATGCAAGTAGCATTTAAATGACACAGTTTCACTTTCACAGCGTGCAAAATTTAAATGTCACAAAATATGATTATCTCTAAATTTTGTGTTTCGGCACTACCTACAACTTGGGGAATCAAACACGCCCAATAAATGTCATAATAATTCATTACGTCACGCGGCGCGTTCTTGCCGCGTTTCTGTTGCTGTAGACGTTCTCCCCATCGCAACCCATTCCGGGACCGCGCGTATCGGAGAATCTTGGCTAAGTACGATCAGTGGTGTGGTGTGCTGCCCGGGTCTATCGACTTCCTCAACTTCGCTCCTCTCGAACACGCACTTTGCACACGCATCGGGCGGACACGTGTACCGTTGTGTTGCGTTGTGCCGCGATCGGTCTGGAGTGTTTACGCGTTTTCGTTGCGTGTCTACGGCGTAAGATGTAAGGCAAGAGAGGCAAGGCGCGAGAACGAACGAGAACTACGATTAGAGGTTAACAAACTCTGGGGCGACTGGAGCTTTGTACCAGACAGGAACGACTAGCATGGTTGCGTGGCACGTGTTGCGGAATAAATTCGTTCCGAGCTGTAGTTTCCGTAGGTGCTCCCAAGATTATTGGGTGGAAAAAGATCGATAATAGTTTGAAATTATAGGGACTCACAAGTACACATGTAATTAACCCTTATCAAGATGATAGGTTGTCATGAATCTTTGTATAAAATGCCAAGCCTCAATTTATGATTGTTATGAAATGGTTTCGACGATGAACGTGGACAAGATCAACGGTTGAGAAATATTTCTCAGCGGAAAAGCTAGGGTTCTCAGCCGAAGAAACATTCTGTCTCGCTTAGCTGTTATTAGTATTGAAGTGTTAAACTAATAGTCAATCGTTATTGTACGTCAACTCAAATGTCGTGTAATACCAATTCACACGGGTACATGAATATTTCTAATACGTACTCTCTGTCCAACTTCTATAAGACCACCCTGATTCTATTTCGTTGCAACACAAACAGTTAGAATTTCAACAAGATACATTCATACATTGTTGAATGCTTAGAATAAAGTATATTTAACGTCAATTTCGTTCAAAAGAGTTGTTTGTTTATTTATTGTGCTGATATATGATAAATTCAGCTGTACAGTTTGTATAAGATCACTTCAAAATTCATAAGTATTATCAATGAAAAATTCAAAAAGATCGGCTGATTTACGTGTCAATAATTGGTAACCTTGCCATTTCGACTATCATCCTTGAAAAATCGTGTTGGAATACTATTTACCAAATTCTGCTGAACGGATTTCTCGATATTTTTCCGTTTTTCCGAATTTGCGACATTGAGCTCTTGAATCGTGGTGTACCGTTTTCCTCAGTGTAGATTTTGCGTGCAAGGATCCCCCTATGATTTTCAACAGGATTCAAGTCTGGAGAGCGAGCCAGTCCAAAAAATTTGGTTTTTGGTCCTGAATCCATTGCTTGGTTTACTTGCTGGTATGAATAGCAGCATTGTTTTGCTGGAATGTGAATTTTTTGTGACAACATCCATCTTTTTTTCGTCAGTGAAGAAAACTTATACATTGAAGAATTTTCCGTTATGGTATATAGCAAAATATATTCTTTTGGAAGCATTCTGTGTCACAACATACATACTATGTCCCACTGTCGGTTCATGTGAGCTTTGGCAAAACTCAGTCTTCTTACGATGTGAGATGGTGTAAGATGAGGAGTTTTAACCTTTTAAGCCCTCTTTATGTGAGTATATATAACCAAAATTTGACGAATTGTCAGCCGAGCAGTTGAGTAGTTGAAATATTGCCTTACTTTCACATGCGATTTTGAGGTATTCGAACCTGTTCTAGCTGTTTCCCGCTTATCCTGGTCAGAGAGCTTCGATTTACGTGGAGCCCTCTCCTTCCTACCGTATCCTTGAGGATTCGTCAAATAATTGGGCCCTACTTGACAACCAAAACAACGAAAAAAGGTAACTGGTCTTATAGAAACTTGACAGTTGAAAATACGAAAACATTCGTTTACGCTCAGCGCTTGCACACACACACATATGAAAATCATGCAGTGTATGGTAGTCACCAATACCTACACACTAGAATGTAAATTGAAGCATTGATTATTTACAATGACATAAAGCAGCAAGATCATCA
This sequence comes from Toxorhynchites rutilus septentrionalis, assembly GCF_029784135.1. Lineage (NCBI taxonomy): Eukaryota > Metazoa > Arthropoda > Insecta > Diptera > Culicidae > Toxorhynchites > Toxorhynchites rutilus. Next base: position 46,416,183 of record NC_073746.1, on the reverse strand, counting down.
GCTGGTCTTATAGAAGTTGGACAGAGTGTATAAGCGTTAGGATTATTTAAGAAAAATTATAATATGTTCATATCAGGTGTGTTCGCCGTTTCCTGGAACGCTGGAAGCTCTCACAATATGAGATTGATTGATTCTTTGTTTTTAAGAGGCTTTAAACTTTGTAGTTCATTCGCCTCTAACAATATGAGAGCCAAGATTCATTCCATTGTCCAACCAAATGTCTCGTTCTATCTGCGATTCATGATTGCAAAGGAAATCGAGGAAATCGAGATGACGTCCTGTACGTCATGTTTGGCAACGAGGACACTAGAAAATTTATGCAGAAATGAGCGAAATCCGCACTAAGACGCTACTTGAGACAAGACATATCATTTATTGTTCTTACAATTAAAACGGGTCCAAATATATATATATATATATATATATATATATATATATATATATATATATATATATATATATATATATATATATATATATATATATATATTGAGTTGGGGAAAAAGAAATGTGGTATATTGTCAATATATGGCAACACTTAAACATATCTTGTGTTGTACTTATCGCTTGGGGCATACTATACGGCTATTTAAAAACGACAATCTGTGCTACATGTGTCGTCTTGACAGTGCTGTGAATTTCAGTCTCAAGTTATAGCGCGTCTAAGATGGAGTCCACCAAGTAAGAAATTCGCCATATTTTACGTTTTTACTACTTGCGAGGTAGGCGAGGTAGGCAACGAAGGCGGCCGAAACAATTCGTGTAGTTTATGGACCCGATACTGTAACGATTCGCACAGCACAGCGTTGGTTTGATCGATTTCGTTCTGGTGTAGTGGTTGTCAAAGATACACCCCGTACTGGTAGGCCAATCGTCTTGGAAACCGATAAAATCGTTGAAATCATCCAAGTAGACCAGCTTGTGAGCACTCGTTCGATTGGCCAGGAACTGGGCATAGACTATAAAACCGGCTGGATGTATGGGTACCACACGAGTTGACGAAAAAAATCTTTTAGACCGAATCAACGCCTGCGATGCACTGCTGAAACGGAACGAACTCGACCCATTTTTGAAGAAGATGGTGACTGGTGATGAAAAGTGAATCACGTGCGACAACCTAAAGCGAAAAAAGTCGTGGTCGAAGCGCGGTGAGTCAGCCCAAACCATCGCCAAGCCCGGATTGACGGCCAGGAAGATTTTGCTGTGTGTTTGGTGGGATTGGAAGGGCATCACCCACTATGAGCTGCTCAATTATGGCCAGACCCTCAACTCGGTTCTCTACTGTGAGCAGCTTGACCGTTTGAAGCAGGCGATTGACTAGAAGCGGCCAGAAATGCTCAATAGGAATGGTGTTGTTTTCCACCAGGACAACGCTCGGCCTCACACATCTTTGATGACCTGCCAGAAGCTACGGGAGCTTGGATGGGATGTCCTATTGCACATATATATATATTCTCGTTTATAATTAGGTGTAATATTATCACGCTTTCATGCAACATCACTAGTAGCTGTATGGATTGCGTGGTCGTATGAAGCAGCTTTCGACATCGTGTGGACTTTTTTCTTGGTACAATCCCAAATGAAATGAAAAAAGAAAATAGAAAGATATGTCTGCTCCCATGCATACAAACCATTTTTAAACTTTTATAACAGCTAATTATTTGCTCATTTGACCCTCCAGCACACGAAAAAGCATAATTTCTGCCGAAGATGAAATGTTTTCTGTCAGCACTAGTTTGGGTGTGCGCGTGTATGGAACAGTTTGCGACGCTGGAATAATTTAATTATATGACGGCGACCGGAGAATTTGCTTTACATAAATGGGCGTCGAACCTTCATTCATTGTTTGTGATATTATCGAATGCATTTTATGAACAGATCGACGTGATATATTTGTTCAGTAAACATTATCTTTCAACCCGCCTTATGACAGCCATTACCAGAAAACTGGAATACCTGAAATGGCAAAATGGTCTACTAATCATCTACTTTTACGTAGTATTGACTGGAATGCGTAAAAGTTTGAAAAAACTTTTAATATTGGAACACTTTGATTTCAAATCGGGGTGAATTTTGTTTGTGCCCATCACTGTATCTCAAAGTCGCGATTTACTCGCGAACTGCTTTTGAACGCTTGCGCATCTCTACTTTGTGCTACATTGTATTTTTGAGATAAATGATTTTGTATAAGAATATTTATTTGTTCATCGTTTTGAGTTTTTGTTGGATAAGAAGTTCTCAAAATGTCGAAAGAAAGATTGTTGACTGAGGATGAAAAAAGAACAAACTGCGAACTGCTTCGAAAGCCATGAAATTATTGATGCAAGCAGTCTTTGAATTTAAATGTTTCTCGGGAAACAATTCTCCAAGTGTGGGTCAAAAGTCCTAACATCAAGCGGACTAAAAATATAAAACCCCAAATGTTACTTCTTTCTCTTATTCTTAAATGGCACTAACGTTCCTAGAGGAACGTAGTATTATCTGCGGCATTTTTACTCGTACTTGGTTGTGATATCTATATAAGATACCATGCCTTGAATGTACCATCGTGACCATCGTGCAAGTCGGAGGAAAAAGTGACGCAAGTTACGCGGCCTCAGAAGCACCAATTCCTCAACTACTCATATCGAAAATGGATCAGAAAAAGGTTTTCTGGGCTGGACAGTTCGCTCCTCGGAAAGTAGAAAAAGTAGAACATTGGATGATCCTAATTTGAAGAGGTTCAAGACAAATATTTCGGCGGCATGGAAAAGTCTCGAAAAACCTGCTCTGCAAAATTTGGAAAACGGTATGCCCAAGCACATCATTCCTGCAATTGAATATATAGCGGTATGGTAACTGATTTTTGAAATCTGAAAATCGGTGTTTTTGATGCTTTAACTTGACTACAAATTGAGCAAATTAAAATTGTCTTTCAGTAACTGAACAGAAACAATGATATTCATGTTTCAGAAGACACTGTACGATCGGTCGCGTATGTTATCCTAAGAACTTTATGAGTAATGTGTGAGGAACATGGCACAAAAAAAAGCTTTCCTTTTGATCAAAATGGAACTAAAATATATGATATGAAACTACTGTGTCATTTTTTTTAATTGAATGGAATAACGGAAGTATAAAGGTTGCAAATACTATCACACTCCATTGGATTAAAGGAAATACAGCTCACTTTTGATAATTGTAGTTTAAAATCTCGAGATGAATGTTTTCTAATATTAACCTGATTGGTTTGAAACTCCTTTTTCATGGAGAGCTCGTCTGAGTATATGTTTATGTGCATTCACCTAAATACAACATCAATCTCTATTTTTACCCAGTGTTCACTAAAATTGGATATTCCATAAATTCCAAAAACCCGGAATGTCTGAATTCTTTTCCGGCCATGCATCAAGACCTAAACTTCGGAGACAATAAATCCATTTGAACCGTGATAGAACACATTTTCCCATTCGTTGCCCGTAAATCAATTATGCTTTACTACCCGTTACCCGATTCGGCGGATACTCTTAGAGGAACCTATTTTAATTCCATTCCGCTGCTACAACATAAGGCACGTCTGTTGGGAGGGGAGGACCGATAACCCTCACGAAGGGTGGTGTGAAGATGTGGAGAAGTGCAGATTAATATTCGGATAAAACAAATTGCCCCCGTCGTTTACGACTGGCTGCCCGGTGTTTAAGTTTTAGTTGGTTTCTGATTAACGGAGATAAGGTCGCTCCGGAAACCAAAGCAAGCATGAGCGTCCGTTCAATTTGTGTCATTTCCTACCAAATGAGTTTTCAGAATCAAAAACAAGTCAGTACTCACCGTCACGGCTCATTCCAAGCTTTAGGCACTTTTGCAGTCGACAGTACTGACACCGATTCCGGTTGACTCGGTCCACGACACACTGTTTGTTCCGGGGGCACTGGTAGTTGACGACGGAGCTCTGGGAACGCCGGAAGAAGCCTTTGCAGCCCTCGCAGGTTATCACGCCGTAATGTACTCCGGACGATTTATCGCCGCACACTTTGCAGGGGATGATTTCGATTTGCGCTGTGGGGATAAGAAAAAAAAAACAAAATTAGTAAATCATCAACCAACGGACTCCGTCTCTCAACTGCAATGATATGAATCATCCATGATGGTGATGAGATGACTCTGTCGGCGTGGAGAAAACACTGTAGAACCGCGCCGCGAGTTCACCGGACAGCGTCCGAACAATCCGAATCAAAACAAAATTCGCTAAAGTCAACGACCTCCGGAGCGTGTTGCCGTCGCCGATAGCACGCGCATCTTCAGCAGTTCGCGTCACGACAAGAATGAAGCGAACGGACGAAAAAAAACGAGATTTGGAAACCAAACGAGGTGGCAAACATTTCGAGGAACCGGTCATCATTCATCACTCAGCGCCGGGAAAAAGGGGTGGAGGGAGCTCAGATGCCGAATTCCCACACCACATACAGCACACACTCTCTCTCGCGCGCGCACTCCCCGGTACGTAACGGATGCGCCCGTGTGTGAGCGTCTTGAAATCAACACACACACAAAAAACCGCCGAGATGACGTGATGACGAAAGAAACCCCTCGAATTCGCCGAAAGAAAGGAAGGAAAACAAAAAAAAAAAACACCAATCAAACACACATTCGGACACAGTGGGATTGTGCGCGAAACAAGAGTAAAAGAACTTCCTAAAAATAAAATACACGACAACGTTCTTGGTTGAACCCGGCGCGCATTGGCCAGACGCGAAAAAATCAAACGGCGATCGCGAGATCGCGAGTTCGTTGATCTCTTCTGGGCGATGGCCTACCGGTGAAGTTTTCGTAGGTCCGGGCTGTCGGGCTGCCAATGGTCAAGAGCGTCGTCGTCTTGTTTCACACGAGATGATCATACGCGATGGTCGACGACGAGCACGATGATGGTGATGATGGTGGTGATGGCGATGGTGTTGAGAAGTTTTGCTGCCCCTCGACCAGCTGTTGGGTCGATTGGGGTGGGTACCTGGCTGGCATTTTTGTGTTTGTTTCGGCTGACGTTGCCTAGTGGTCGTTAAAAATTCTGGCTGTGGTTCTGCTCGAAATGCGATTGTCTGGAGTGTGAACGTGTGTGTGGATGATAATTTATTGGATCGGAATCCGAAAGAGAGAATTCTACGTAAGAGGTTAAAGGGAAGATGATTGATAGCTTTTAGATTGATTCATGTGTGGATTGAGGTTCGGCTGCGAGAGTGTTTGTGATTTCATTTGGCATCATCTAACAATTCAAGCTAACGGATGAATGATCAATTTGAAGCTGTGGAGGTCATTGACCTTAACCGTACCGTCGTGTCTAAACAAAGCAATATCGGCGGCGATAAGGATGTACTTTTTTCTTCAAATTATTGAGGCCTGCAAAAGTTATTGTGAACATTCTGATTGTCAGAGGTCAGCGCAATGTTATTTGGGATGGTTTTATTCATCAGGTTCTCTCCTCTCCTCTCCTTTCAATTGATAATGCTGGAAGTGTAGGGTGGAATAGAAGAGTTTTGGAACGTAAATTTTATGGTGATTTTTTGAGTACCTGGTTTAGGTCCGAAATATCTAATTGTAGATCAAAACATATACGCTGTTGTGAGCCATTCTTTGAATGCTCTCGATTAGAACTTAAAAACAATGTATTCAAGGTATATCCACATGGTTTGGTTTAGTTGAAAAGGGAGTCAAAGCTATTAGAAGAACGTGAGAAAATTCTACATGAGCGATTGACTGTTTATCGGGATCAAGGAACTGGAGGTAAGCGCAAATACAACTTCAAACCGAAGCGGAATGCAGTACTTAGGATAATTGAGCACCTTTCTGAGCGAGATGTGGAAAAGATGGTGAGAATACGTCGTCTTAGGTCCAAAAGGTGAAGAAATCAGCAAATCGTTTAAGACAGTTGAAACTCCGAACCGAAGTGATAAGCAAGATATTTGTGCAAAAACAAGAGCACGAAAGCTGTATGACACGATCATGGTAAGGACAGCATTCATTTTAAGACCAAATAGTCATCGAAATTGGCTATATTTAGATGGTTTTAACTGACCATATGAAATTGTGGACCAAAGAGCATAAACTTCATTACCTCAAGCACGATGAATCAATGAGTTCACAACAAGTGCATACAGAATCAAGTACTGTCTTTTATCCCAAGACCCACATGTTCTGTGTTGTTCCTGCTTGATTTGGCTGTATCATTTTATGCTACAACTATTCTCTCGACGATGCTCCGCTAACTAAACTCGACTGCGTGAAGGATCTTGGAGTGTATTGAGACAGTAAACTGAACTTTAAAACACATGTCAACTATGTGGTTGGAAAAGCTTCCCGTAATCTTGGATTCATCATGCGCACTGCGAGGGATTTCACCGATGTACACGATGAGGACGATTACCTTGGTGCCAACTAATGGCTCTTGATACGTTGCACGTGCGAAGGGATGTGAACCGCGCCTTACTTGTGTATGATGTGCTATTGGCTAGGAAAGAATGCACAGTGCTTGTGCATAACATCTACTCTCTGGTTTCGTCTCGAGCTTTACGGGACCACGCTTTCCTCTGAGATCCTTTCCGTCGTACCAACCATGGATACAACTTAGCCGTATTGGGTCTTCAACGCCTGTTCAACAGAGTAGCGTCTTGTATCGATTTCCACTACTCAAGAAATACGGTTCGGCAACAATTTATTGAACAAATACGTAGTTTTCATTAATATCATTAGGGCAAAATACTGTCGGTTGATAACGATTAAATAAATAAATAAATAAATAAATTTATAGAATTCATAATTTTGAATCGAAATCAAAAACTAATCTGGCATAGTCCGCTGTCATTGCAATATCAGTAGAAGAATTACTTCGTCGCATCGCATGATGTTTCTAGTTTCAGTAGCGGTAAAACCGTTGCTACGAGACTGCGATTGCGGCGTATCTTATTCAAATTAATCTTAGTCAAATGTAACATGTATCCTAACTCAATCCTACGTCAACAATGTGGTTGTGATATGAATCAGTGGCATATGAATGTAGATGAAGAACAACGAAAATAAGCTCTAATAAAACACTTCCACCCCATTATTCCAATTCAGATATTTCATAAATAATGGATGGACAAAAAAAAATCGATCTTGCAGATATCATCTCTATTTATTTGATATCGAAAATTTTTGGACCTCTGCTTTCTTTATTTGGCTCTTGGGGTATACCTTCCTCAATTAGGGTGGTATGTAAAATTGGTGGTATGGAAATTTTTTCACGATTAAATAATCGTAACTTTTGAACCGCTCAATCGATTTTTAATTTTTTTTATCAGCAAATGGAAGATAATCAAGTACTTCAAGTAATAATAGAAAGTACTGAAACACACCTCAAATGTCCTTTTTTAGAAGAAACCTTAACAAATTTTTTTTTTATTTTTTGAGGTGCCGAGACCGAAGAGACTCTAGCTGTTTCAATCGTTTTTGGAACGCTGATACTATATCAAAAATGAAGGAATAACTGCCTGACCGATTTTCGATTACTTAAATGCAGAAGAAAGTTATTTAAATGAAGCTTTTGGGAAAAATATGAAACTAAATAAAACAATTTTACGATGATATGAAAACTTGAACGATTTATTTTTTGTAGTTTTGCTTCTACTTCTACTTCTACTCTACTTACTCTTCTTCTTCTTCTTTTTCTTCTACTTTTTCTTTTTTTTCTTATCCCCCAAAATCATAATTTTCTTTATTAATTACCAATTTTGATTAAGACTTATTTCTCATAAAGGCGTGTGCGGAAACACATTTTTTTCGAGAAATCTTAAATCGAAATCAAGATGTCTGTTTAAATTATGATGAACGGTAAAGTTGTTGGGGAATTATTGAACTATTTAGCATAAATAGCTTTTCAAATACACCGTTAAAAAATCTCACTGAAAAATTTTAATTAGTATTAAAAACATTTATATCTTAAAAGACGCCCCTCCCTTTCGATATTTTCTGATATATGTTTAGTAGAAAACACTTTTAATTTAACATTTTTTTACATATAGTGGTTCGGTGTCGGAATCTCAACTTCCAGAAATAATATGTGGTTAGCTAAGCATACAAGCACGTTAATCACGACACAACAAAAATCATCGAAGCAAATTCATCCAATTATCTATTTGATATACAGTTTTATGGTTTCACCAAAGAGTTAATGTGAATACAATTGTTTTGCTGGGAAAAGATCGAGAGTTTAGATTCAAATATTTAAATAGATTTAAACAGATTTAAATGCCTCAAAAAACACGAGGAACTAACATTTTTAAATGCATTTTTTTATTGGTAAGAGATCGAGTGGTTCAAAAGTTATAAAGAGTTGTGAAATGGATTTTTAATTAAGAGAAAAAACCACAGGTCCAAATTTACGAATAAATATAAATTATCTGAGCAAAAAACGGAGCTCTAATTTTTGTGATTATAGTGTCTTAACACACATTGTGGTTTCTTGTCTTCTTAGACAACCGAGTAGACGCAATCGACCAGCTACTCTGTCCGAATTTTCAAACTTACTGGTTTTTCGGCTTTGTTCCAATGGTTCTTATTCGGTCATTTTGCAAAAGTTTATTTCTCCCTTTTGGACTCGATTCGAACAGAAGGAGGCTGAATGTCTCAAAAAATTAAAAAAAAATCTTCACCCGATATTTTAGTCCCTTTTCAGACTTTATAGTCTGGAAATTTTAGCGGCTCCAAAAACATATGGTAACTAATTTGTAAATTTAATAATTACTACGTATCGCAATATAAGGTAAATCAAACTCTTTTTTTCGGAACCTTGTTATTCTCACCTGGTGGCAAATTGATTTCAAGATCTAAATTAAATTTATTTTCAGCATGTAAAAATGTATTTTCTGTCGCGTCGCGATTACGCCCACAACATCCAGCACCTCAATCTCTATCTCTATGTATATAAAAATTTTCTGTTCGTTTGTGTACGCATCGAAACCTTGAAAAGTACGGAACCGATTGAGCTCAAAGTTGGACCCACTTCAATTCACTTCAAGGAATGTTGTTACGGTATAAAAATTGAAAAATTTAGAGAAACATGATTTCTGGTATGGCCATAGTGCGTTTCTGAAATTAAGCTTCTTATGAAAATCGACCATTTCGTATTAAATATGTGTTCTATGTGATGGAAACATCATTTTTCTGAAGTGTTTGACAAAATAGTGAACTCAAATTGTGTTTCGAAATGATTTAAAATTTATCGATTTCCCTCATCTATCTCCATCTCTATCTACATATATATATGGCACCTTGATATGAAAATGATCATCTCTAATTTCGAAAAGTTACCTCATAAAAAAATGTTTACCACCTCGAAAAAACATACTATGCCGAATATTCGCTCAATCGTACTTAAGGGAGAGTGGCGCAAAACGGTAAAAGTTTGAGTTATTTGAAAATCGAAAAATCACCCAGGGGGGGAGTAAAGGAAATCGGGGGTTTCGAAAAAAAATCTATGCCAAATGTCTTAATATTGCATGAAACATCGAGACTTAGTGCCATCTCGAAAAAAACATTTTTTGTCAGAAATCGACACTCTGGGACTTTTTTTTTTTCGGAATACGGAACAAAACGTATGAATGTATGATCTTATAGATACCTGCTGGGGTCTGCGAGGGTGTGCGCAACGAGAAGGCTCATCTAATCGACTCGTTCATTATCGAAAGGTTCAGAATAAGAGTACCGTTTAAACGCTTCTGTGCAGCAGAAACAACGACGAATTCTCGCCCTGCGAACAACCCTAGCAAGGCGCCAGGAGTCTTTAATTGCGCATTTAAAACGCGAATCGAACCATAGCATAGCCGATGCGTTACTTAATGCGTCCAAACGTTGCATAGGTCATGTAACTTGGATTTCGCTTACGGCGGCGATACATTTTGATCGGGTCGAGTTCGGCGGATTATTCACATTATCGCAGCTGTCTGTTGCATTTGATTCGATTCATTCGATTCATGCAGATCGCTCCGGGGTAAAATTTGAGAGTGATCTCAACGAGCACAGAAATTGACAAGATCATCTTCCACTAACTAGATTGCGGATGATTGCTGAAGTCCGAACACACAGCCTATTGGACAGGCCGCGTAGCGCATCCCCGATTCATTGGCCGTTTGATGCCGGGCATGTCGTTTGCCACATGAGTTAGCATTAAACATTCAGAGCGCATATTTGCCCCGGACAGCCGACGTGGCAAATGAAGACGTTAAATCTGTGCGTGCTGATGATCATCGTAGCGTATGGCAAGAATAGTAGGCAGGGGGTGGGGTGTAAATGGTTTGGAAGACGGTTCAACCACCCACCGATATTAGTTCAGTCTAGTGATTGCATCGGTCGGCTTCAATGTTTTTTTTTTGCGCTGCAATCAGGTTTGTCATGGTAAACAGAAGGGAGCGCGGGTAATTGCGGCAGCAAAAATAACAGAATAACACATTTTGATAGTAATTCAGTCTCACACACTGTTCACGCAACATGGTATGGTTACTGGGAATGACATCGAATAGACAGTAATCGATTGGCATAGGTTTCAGCAACTTGTATTTGTGTTTTTTAAGTGAAACCTTTAGGATTAGTGTCTTCATTAGTATCCAGTTCATTCAATCGAGTTGCACGCCTACCTAGAAGTACAAGGGTTTAGTGGCTGCCCCACGGCGATTGTGCACTCCGGATAGAAGTGTTTTTTTGTATGCAACAAACACATGATTTGCATAAATGATTCAATCGATTCAAAGGCCTTCCGATCCCTTCAATCGGCGATAGGTCGGTGGCATGGCGATTTGCTTTAACGTTCTTTTTCAGTTCTGTGCAAAACTGTGTAAAAATGTAATTGTGTTATTTTGTTGTGACCATCGATCATTGCATGCAGGACACTGTTTTCAATTTAAATATTGGTTCCTCTAATCAGTGAGCTCGAAACACTATTAGAGTAAGAATAATTAAACAATCTCCAGTATGAGCATGTATAATACGAAAGTCAGTAGGGTGAGATCACTGTGGATCGATTGTTCGACTTTGGTTATTTCATTCGTACAGTCATTTGTCGACAATGATGTGTGCGAATGAATTCACTGTTACACTTTGTGAACTCGTTAAGTTTAATTTAGCGTAGGAGGAATTCTGGATACCGTCATATTCGATAGAACTTAACTTCACCGAGATTCAAATGTTTAATGATTACGTATCTTTACTAGGATTTCGATGTCGCATCAATAGCTCAACCGTAGGTTAGAACGGCATGTTCAATAATACTCGTGTGCTCAACAAAACACACGAATACCATGCAAGTATGCAGAATGGCATCTTTGATGAAACGCAGTGCGAATTAGGAGACTTTTTTAACTGATAAATACATCAAGGTCAGCACGGAAATCAAACCCAAATCGAATGATTTTACTGATAAGCATTGAAAGAAAACAACAAGTCTATTTGACACGTGAGTATTGGGCGTAAAACGAAATTTAATCATTTTTTTTTTTAATAAAACAAGGTTATGTGTGAAGTGAAAAAAAATTCCGCTGCTTTTCACTACTGTTTTTAGTCCTTATAGTAATTTATGAATGCCCTGCTGAAGGAATCTTTTTATGGTCACAAATGAATCACATCGATTTTCACCTTGGTTTTAAAATTACTAACAGTATACGTGCTCTCGTTATAATTAGATTAGAGTTCCATTATTTACGACTATCTTTCGTCATTAAATCAGTTTTGAAGCTGTCTTCCCTTATTTGCTTCTCGTAATAAATTCCAGAGATCGTTTTATTTGTTCCTTAAGCCATTTTTGACGGTAGGTCAGAACAATACAATGTTTACCAATCCGTATTCTAAGGTCCAATTGGGAATCTTTAGATCATTTAGAAAATAATTTGATATATGAGCATTGCCACGCCAAATCAGTTGAAAACAGCAAATTTGAACGCCCCTTTACAAGTAGATTTTAATAAGATAATCTGAACCGAATATAGAGAAGAATCCAATAAGGATTCTCAAATGGGAAAGTAGGAATTTCCCATACAAATGGAAAATTCCATGAATCATAAGCTAGGTAGAAAGATAAATAGAGTAGGTAACAGATTAGACAAATTCTACCTGAAGAAAGTGCCGCCCCCCTCGGGCGCATCACTCTTTTCGATTTTTGATGAAACTTGGTTAACATAATAGAAGCTACTCAAAATCACAATTTTCATTATCATATGCCCAAATTAAATTACGATTGATTTCTTACCCTTCTGTACTCGGGCGCAAAATTGTGACTCGTATACTCACAAACTTCCGGCTTGCACTGTGGTCACGCATATTCTAGAGCTTGCCACTCCAGAGTAAATTCAAGGCGTGTTCGGCATAGAAATCTCAACCAAGTACTATTAATAAAAATTACGCAAGCAATGCTACGTTGAGAAGGCAAAAGTTCCACTGGAACGTTAGTGCCATCCAAGAAGATACTTACAAACTGTGCCTGTCTCTGTAATATTTCTATTACATATTTTTATGCGTTATTGGTATTTATTTAAAAAAAAGGTATAATTTAATGAATGAATTCTAGAAAACATTTTTTCTTAGACTTCATTCAGTTTTAATAGTCATTTAATTCAGCCACTTTATTGATTCTCGGTCTGTCAGACCGTATGCGCGGGTATTGGAGGATCAACGGGCGTATTCAATATTTTTGATATTATTTCAATAAATAGTAACTCAAAATCCAGATGTCTGATTAAAATTTGATGTTTGACAAAGTTGTTTAAAAATAAATGAATCATTTACGAAAAATAATATTTAAAATATACTGTTAAAATATGTTACTGAAAAATTGAATTTAATATTAATAATTTGTATATCTTAAAAAACATTTTTTTGCAAATTTTTATTGGAAACCCCTTTCAATTGAACAAAGTTTGAGTGGTGCCGTGGTACACTCATCAAAATGGAAATATGAACTTTTGATTTTTTTTTAAATTTCAATACTTTGTGAAACCGTAACCATTGAGGAAAGTAATGTAAAAAATGGAATCTGCACGCGATTCTACTTAAAAAAAACTATATTTAACGTTTTATCCTAGGACTAACCATTTTTTATAGTAGTGCTACTTTTCTTAAGGGGTTAGTACACTATGGAAACTTGAAAAAAAAATTAAAAAGAAATTCTGGCTTAAAATGCTCTCTGGGATGTCTTCTTTACTGTATTTTTTGTCTCAGGTTTGTCCGATGCACCGTTCCAAAATTACAAGCCAATTAGTGGACCTTAGATTTTGCGTAAGGAGCGCTGATCCAAAATTTGAAACGCGATTTTCTCAAAAGCCATGTTTTGCAAACTGGTGGAGGCTCTACCTCCGGAACGGTCCATCCGATTTTGATGAAAAAGTTTTTTCCCAGCTTCTCCACTGGATTTCCTGTCATCGTAGAACGTAGGATTTTTTTTTGATATTTTGAAAAATTAAATTTTGGTGAATATTTTTGTCTCGATTTGTGTGGCAAAAACGCAATTATTTTACCAAAAATTTCGTCATTTCGTCAAAAATCAATATTTTGAAAAAAATCCTACACCCAAAATTGATTTTTAGCTCATGCTTTGTCATCCCGATTTATGGCATTAAATGAGACAAATATCAGCTCAATCCAACTTAGGGGGGAGTGGCGTAAAGCGGTCAAAGTTTGAGTTTTTTGAAAATCGAAAAATCACCCGAGGGGGGAGTAAAGAAAATCGGGGTTATCGAAAAAAAAAATTGTCGATGCCAAATGTCTTAAAATTGAATGAAACGTTGAGATCTAGTGTCATCTCGAAAAAAAATTCTTTGTCAATAATCGGCACTCTGGGACAAAGTTTTTTTTCGGAGTACGAAATTAAAAGTATGGTTTTGGGTGCCAATAAAAATAGTTATCTCGATTTTTCATTCGGAACTTGCTACGAAATGTTCATTTGCATGATATATTATCACCCTATGCAAAATATTAGCTCATTAGGACTTCATTTACTCGTGTCGCAAACGTTAAAATTTGAGTATTTTTGAAAAACGAAAAATCACCGAAAATCAAGATTTAAAAAAAAATGATGCCAAATGTTTTAAAATTGCATTCCTCGTCGAGATTTACAGTTATCTCGATTTTTTTAACGATGTCAGGAAATATATCCAAGATAACGTAGAAAATTTTTTAGTTGAAATCAGTCTACTAGAAAAACTCGTAGGACTCCCACTAGTTTACAAGGTTTTGGCTGCAAGGGTTTAATGAACCGGTTACGGCTATTCCGCCGAAAATTCCAATTGACACAATTTTTTTTATTGTTTGTTATGTAATATATACCTAAAAAAAATTGATATCAGATTAATCATAAGAATTTATTTTCTCGCTGAAAAAAAATCGTGAAAATCACATACACACATTTTTATGATGTTAATATTGTACTTCCCCCTTAAATGGCTACGATATCTCAAAGTATTAAAATTTCAAAAATTTTCAAAAAATCATATTTCCATTTTAGTGAGTTTACCACGGCACCACTGTACGTCAAACTTTGTGAAATTTAAATTAATAAAAATATCCAAAAAAATATCGAAGGGGAGATGTTTTGAGATATAACAGTTTTATATTTCATCCAATATTTGAGTAAGATTTTTTAACACAACATCAAAAGTGTTATTTTTCCTAAATGGTTCATTTATTTTCCAACAACATTGTCAAACATCATATTTGAATCAGACATCTGGATTTTCAGTAACGATTTTTTGAAAAAAAAAAGATCAATGAATTTGAATACGCCCTTTTGGAAAACCAGTCGCAATTTAAATTTGTCATATGATAATGAAAATTGTGATTTTTGGTAGTTTCTATTATAAGTGCCAAGTTTACAAAAAAAATCGGAGAGGGCCGGTTCTACGGCCGGCTGATTTGGGGTGGGATTACTCATATATGACCTTAAGGTCAGGTGGGAGAAATTGGTTGCTGTTCTTTTTTTACAGGAAATTAAACTTTCTAGGAGAATATAAAACTGCACATCAAATTATTAAAATTTGACTTTTTTTTTGGCGTGCTGAGTTATCAAGGCTGAATAAACTCTATATGTTCATGTTTTGTTCCAGAAAAGACAGATTTTTTACCTTATGCACATAGTAGAAATGTATTTTTATTTTAAAGGAACATTGAAAAGGTCCTGTTTTGTAAACGTAAACTTGAAAACTTTTGTAAACTACCATATATTCCATTAATTAAATTTAATAGGAATTAACAAATGGAAACGCATGGTAGTTCTGAAGCAAACGGAATTCAATACAGGTCGGACTCGATTATATACAGACTCGATTACAGGTAAACTTCGATATAACGTACATTTCTCTTTCAAAATTGTACGTTGTATCGAATTGTACGTTATATCGAAGCAAAATATTAAACCCAGGAACACAGCTTATATTACTTTTTTGTGTTGTTGTTTGGGTAAGGTAATTATGAAATTAATAATTATGAAAAAGTTCAACTAAAAGATGAAGCCAACCTTTCTCATGATGTTTCCCTTCATACTGCTCGATTCATTTAGAATCCGGAATCAGAAAACCAATTGTATCTAGAGATTGGTTAAAAGTATAGGCCACCAAGTGACCTTTGTTGAAGCTGTGAGATTGACAAGAAACTCTCAGTACCTATTTCGGAAAATATTTTTTACACATTGATCATGTGTACGTTATATCGAGGTAAAATGTACGTTATATCGAGGATACGCTATAACGAGGGTACGTTATATCGAAGTTTCCCTGTATATATGATTCGATTATATACAATTTTAGACTCGACTATATATAATTCGAAATTTTTTTTTTTTTTATTTCAAATATAGCTTTATAGAGAAAATGAAATCGGTCAGTGTTAAAGTGAAAGTGAATTGGCTATTACGAGTACAGTGAAGTAATAATCGTGATTTTGGTAGATTTTAGTTGGAAATTCACCAGACGTTGTTGAAAACGATATTGCGGCGAAATTAAAAAAAGATAGAAGTTAGGTGTCAAAGAACAAATTGTAGAGCGGTTAGTGATTTTCAATTTGGTTGATGGGAATATTCATGTTTATTATGTTTTTTTTGGTAAAATTAAGAATAACATATTTAAAAATACAAACATTAAAGTTTTTAAATTGTAAAATATTAATTTAATCCACTCATTTGTAAATTTCACAACTGTATCCTGTATAACATTTTCTTATCTTTCAAATGGAAGCAACAGAATTGTCCTACGTAGCGTAATTTAAGGGAAACAGGCCCCGAAACAGAGAAAAAGTTCATTAACTCTGTCATTGTTGGAATTCGAACATATGCGTAGAAATTTTTATCATCAAATATGATCTTCTATCACATTCTAAGTAATTAGAATTTTTTATATAAGAAAGGTATTCTATGACATTAAGGCGATGAATCAAAAATTAAATTTTTCTTTTATAATCAAAAAACGAAACATATGTGCATAAAAACAAATAAAAAAATTTTTTTTTTGACTCGATCATATACAGGATTCGATTGTATACAGTGGAAAGAAATCGAAGACTGTATATAATCGAGTCCGCGCTGTATTTGAAAAAAAAAATATTTAACATTTTCATGAAAGGGGTCTCCCAAAAAAGTTTCATGACAAGTTTCATGAAAATCGTTTTTGACATGACCCTCTTCGATTTTTTTAAACCTTGTGCATAAGATGGACCCTACCCAAATTCGCAATTTTAATTATCATAAGACCAATTCAATTAACGACATTTTTTCTAAAATGATGTATTCAAAATTGTTCATTTTCAAAAAAATGTAGCTCGAAATTTAATCATCTGGTTAAAGTATGGTGTTCGACTATTGAATAAATGCTCGATCAGAATTTGTGAACAGACA
Organism: Toxorhynchites rutilus septentrionalis; assembly: GCF_029784135.1. NCBI lineage: Eukaryota > Metazoa > Arthropoda > Insecta > Diptera > Culicidae > Toxorhynchites > Toxorhynchites rutilus. The sequence continues at coordinate 46,399,310 of NC_073746.1, read as the reverse complement.
CAGAAAAAATCATTATTCATCATGACAACGCCAGACCTCATGTTAAAACCTATTCGGAAGGGCAGAACTGGAAAGACCTGCCCGCACGCCGTATTCACCAGACATAGTTCCTTCAGATGAGGTTGCTCAAAAGAAGTGGAATTTTGCAGTGAGGGAGTCCGTAAATTGCTTCAAAAACGGGCGGAGTCACATTTGTATGTAATATGCATTTGAAATAAGCGTTGTATTTTTCCTTCAAAAAGGGGAAGAATCCCAACGGAAACAGTTCTTCTATCATTGTGAGTTTCGAATAGCTTCAATTATTAAAATAAATTAAATAATTGATAACAAATTGTTGCTGTGATTCAGACTAATCTATAGCTTTAAAAACAAACAAAATTGAACCAATCCATTTTTTACAGTTCATTGACCATAAATAACTGTCTTTTTTATCCAAATTCAACGAATCGTATAAATGATTGGCGAATATTCCAAACTGGCCTAGTATTTTGGAATGCGTGCTGAAGTATGCACCGCATAACTAGTCTTGTGTGCAATCGCTCACAACATCTCGTGGTTGGAATGTTGAACAGGTTTGTTATGTTCATATTAATTAAACTATGTTAAACTTGAAAAAATTGAAAAAATTACAAACTCTCACTGTTTTCTCAAAATTCAAGCGCACAAAAAGCATAACAATCTATTCGCAGATGTCATTTTATTTCTCGCCAACCGAAGAAATTGTTTGGAATAATACAAATTGAATAATGGATCACTTTGTATTTCATGTATATTTACAACTCACTTAATCTCAACACCGTTGATAAAAATCAGAAAGAATCTTAGATTTCATACAACAACGATTTCCAAACAAAGATGCATATCTCTTCAAATGTTTTTGATTTAGAAAATACATGTTCCAGGATTGGGACAGAGTCGCCCGTTTCGTTCAACGAATGTAAATCACAACAAATAAGCAACTGTAAGTGCTATTCTTCAAATTTCAATAAAATGATGTAATTGGTATAATCAAATTGAAAAATACAATTTCGCACTGATTGTCTACGGCTCTCAGTCCCACTTACCTCGGATGGAGTTCGGTGGCTTCTTCTCGTGCTGATGTCCGCCCAGTCCGAGCAGATCGCTCGCACTCGGACCCATCTCCCCGCTGGCCGCAGCTGCGGCAGCCGCGGCCGCCGCCAGTAGATTGCTGGTGTTCAGCGAGGAAGACGACGACGAACCGGCAACCGACGGCGGCGGAGTTGTACTGTCGGCCAGGTCACTGGTTGTCGCCGCCGACGCAGCCGCCGCCGCTGCCGTTAGCGAGGAACAGAAAGCATTGAAGTCCTGCTGGTTCATTAACCCAGCCGACTGCTGGCGGGTGCCGGCGCTGCTGCTGTTGGTGGTGTTGGTGCTATTACCGCCACCGGATGTCCCGCCCGGTACTCCCCCGCCCGCGGAACAATCGTTCAGTGGCTGCATCAGTCTATGGCTGAGCTTGGGAAACTCTCTGGTATCACGGGTAAAGCTATGACTATTGTTGACATTACTACTATTGGTATTGTTGCTGTTACTGCTAGTGTTGGTATTACTACTGCTACTGGTATTTCTTAAAGGCCCTAGATTTGTATCACGTAAATCAGTCGTTGCGGCAGCTGCTATGCTTGTTGTAAATAGGTTTCTATTGTTTTGATTATGTTGCTGTTGGAGTTGGTGCTGCTCCTGTTGGCTCTTGTGGCTGTTGGCGATTTCGTTCAGAAAAAGCCGTGTGTCCGCCAGCAGACTTTCGTTCCGAAGGATGCTATTGTTGCCGGTCATTCCCCCGGAAGTGCTGCAACCAACGTGGGGACCCTGTTGCTGGTGAGAATGCTGCTGGTGAGACTGGGTCAGTCTCGATGAAAGCTTCGGAGCAGCAGCCATTGCTGTTGCGGAAGATCCCACAAATATACCGAGACCACTCCCCGTTCCACCACCGGCACCGCTTCCATCGCCGCCGAGTCCCGTTCTGCTATTATTGCCTTGAAATTTACTATTCCAGGTCTGATTGAAGAACTCGGTGAAATCGCTATCCATATCTTGGTTGCTCAAGCTTCCCGCACCCAATCACTCTCGCACCCCCGCTGCTACTATACAAAGTGTCGACGTAACTATACTGGTTCCAGAAACAAACTCACTCGCACCAGTTTCGAAGGCTTCCTGTGCCTGGATTATGTAGGATACAGATCCTCGATCGATTTCACACTCATTTTAACTAACCCTATTGTGGCAACGGTCGACCGAATCGTGCTGACTGAAATATGTGACCTCCCAAATATCAATATTCACTCGCACTATTTTCTCTAGTTTTCACACTTCAGGCTTCTCCAACTTCGCTCGAAGCACAAACATTGGTTTATTATTTTTTATTGTCAACACTCCTAAAAACACTTCGTTGAAAAGTTTAAATTTTTTTGTATTTTTCGTTTCTTAGCGCACATTAATTTGCGCTTCCGATCGATGCTTCCCTGAAACCATATCAAACGACATCAGATAAACTTCCGATGCAGGTGGGTGGATGCATCGAAACACCTCAACACTTATTTTTAGCCGGAAAGCACCGTTGCGTTATCATGCACGGTTGCAAGGCACTGAGACAACTGGACGCGAAAAGCGCATTATTATAACAAAGAAATTTGTACAAAAATTTTGGGGCCTGCGAGAAGCAGCGTTGTGCCTTGCTGTCTCGATTGGGTCGATTCTCTCTCGGTTTGGTGGCTTAATTATATTGGTTACCACTGGTGGTGTTGATGGTGGTGATGGATGTGATTGTTTACCCGCCGATGGTATCGGTTACATTTGAAGGGGAAAATAGCTGATAAGCGATCGCATTTTTCGGGTGTTTTATTACCTACTCTCAACGGCAGATATGGTTAGGATACGGAAAGTTTACGTATTTTTGGGAATCTAGGGGTTGTCCATATATCACGCGGACAGAAAAAAAACACTAATTTAGGCACCCCCTTCCCCACCGTGAATAAGTGTGGACATTCCTTATACCCCTTCCCTTGTTGTCCACGTGGACATCGTCCATTTATTGGAAGAATAATCAAGAAAAGATTGAATTGCGCTTAAATTCCATTTTATGTTTGTTTCTATTTTCTATTATATGTTTTTGTTGATGAAATTATTAGCTTTATAATAACGGTTAGTTCTCAGTTCTTTGGTTTTTCTCCAACGGGAAATTGTTTAGTTTATTCTAGATTCCATTTACGTTGTATTGATGCTTCCCACTTAGCTAATGAGGCTGTATTAGATTCGCTGTTGGATATTTCCAGAAGAAAACGATATAAGCTGTTTGAGTTTTCAAAGAAATTGACAATGAAATCATGGTCTAGTTAACAACATTGCAGTTTATCGGAGAAAAGTGAATTTCGAAACGACAGCAGTGGTATAAATAAAAATCAATATGAGTATTATGTTCATTTTCATGCTATAAAAATGTTTTTTTTGTATGTTGAAGCTTGGATTGCTCAACACCCGAATCGTCGTTCTAACTCATAGACGTTCATCAGTGCTCAATCAGTGCCGTTCACTAAGTTTATTCGCAGATTTATCGTCCCATTAGGATAAGTTACTATTGACGAATTTCATGCCAACTCGACTGGCCATTGGCAGCAACACTTCAGATTGCAGTGAAGCGTTGTGGGTGTAAAGACATTGGTCATTCAATCAACTTTGTATACTTCAAATCTTAGAAAAAGAATTAGACTTCTTTTTGAATGAGGACATATTTTTATTTATTTTTTACCAAAATTTATAACTTAAAAAATATAATATCTACAAATTTCTGGGTAAAGAATAAAATGTAGGAAATTGTTTAAATTTTCATAACAATTTCCAAACTTGAAAAAGTTGTTGTTAGAAAAACTTTTTCCCTTTAAAAGTGCTTATCTTGCCATGTATGGGTGTCTTGTTGGAAACTGTAAGGGCTACTTATATTTTTTTTCAGAATTTAAAAACAAACATATTTTTGAAAAAAACTAAGTTTAATTTTCAAAATATTTATTTTAATGAAATTTATGATATTTTCTGAAGAAAACAAAAATAATTTTTTACATTTGATTGTCTATCCAACATTTGTAGGTCTTATAGTTTGAGAGTGAATAATTTTTTGAAAAATTTTATTTTCCTTTTTTTCGTAAAATCTTAACTAAAAAAAACTCTGAAATCTACAAAGTGTTGATTAGAGAATGAAATGTAGGAAATTATTTATGTCTTCACTAGAAAATATTAAAAAAAATCAAAACAAAGTTTCTATGAAAAAAAAACTTTTTTGAAACTCAAAGTTAATTTTTCTCGAAGATATGTTTTTTCAACTCCTGAAAAGAATAGATATGGATAGTTATCCATATCTATTCTTGTATCGCGATTTACATGTTCTTTGAACATTTCTTTTATTTAGAAACACGCCAAGAACATGTCAAACCCGAGAATTTACACACAAAAATGTTATGAGTAGAACATTTTATTTTTCAGGGGTCTCTATACAAAAATGATATGCATCCCATAAACTATAAAAGATAGAAAATTGACGTCTTCGGTAAAAGTTCATATTTTAATGAGATCTAAAATTTTGTCAAATACGCTATATCGCTATCTTTACTTTAAACAAACGTAGGATTAGGATTAGTAGGATTTTTTCAAAGAAAACGTGGAAAAGTTGTTGTTAGAAAATCTGTTTCTCTGTGAAATTGCCCATCTTCGGATGTATGAGTGACTTGTTGGAAATATATTCACTTATTTTGAAAAAAAAACGGAATTTCAATTTTTCAGCTTTTTTAAAGTGAAATTTTTCTTTAAAAATTGTTTCGCATTTTTTCAAAATTCAAATAATTTCCTACACTTTATCCTTTAACCAGAATTTTTTTGATATTACAGTTTTAGAAACAGACGTTTTCTAGTGTAGAGACAAGACATTCGGAGGTCCTTAGAACTTGGGAACAAATATAACAAATGATATTTTTACCATCCGTTATTTTACTATTTGTTTATTATTCTTTTGAGAACACAACAATATTTAAACGAAAGAAAAAATTCAACGTTAAAAAAAGAATTAAAGCTGGTAAAGTGAGGCGCCTTTTTCAGCCCTTCTGATTATCCGAAACAAAAAAAAAATAGATCCTCAATCAGTGAAGATTCCGATATTTATAGACATCGAACGTGCTTAAAACATGTTCTTATTCAAAATGGCGGCCACTTGAATTTAAAAGTTGTGTTTTCGCACGTTTTTTATAACATTTTAACTTCGCACGTTTTTTATAACATGCGATAGAGAGATGTATAGAGATTGTATTCATAAACTTTACAAGGTACACATGAATGGTGGAATATGTGTTTTGAATTTGTTAATTTATGTGTCCTGTTAATCTTTCATTTTCGTAAAATCTTGGATGTTCTTAAAAAGGAGAAACGAAGCAGTTTTTATATCAGGAGCAGAAGGTGAATCGAATCCCACATCTGAGAGAGCAAAAAATCAGACCTCAAGTCTTACAAATTAGTAATATTACTTTACCTAATTGATATTATAAGATCTTCAATACCACGAAATTTGAAATCCTTGTTAGACTGAATGACTCCTCAGCGGGAATAAATAGATCGCTCTCAACTCATGCACGATACTTTCAGTATATACATTTCAAAATTACATTGTTGACCGGGCAGATCAATCTTTCTATTGATAAATATAGAGTACTCAGAATGGTAAAGTTTGAGAATATTGAAAAAAAAAGAACAGATTTCATTCATTCTGGAATTGTTTGTCGATGTTTTATTGTAAAAAATAGCGTGTCCATGCGGACATTGTCTAAACCCTCTCCCAAGCGAGGACCCTATCGTTAACCTATATATTTCGTGTACTCTCAAAAACATGATTTCTCAAAAAATAATCCACAAATTGCTCTATGCAAAACCTTTTGCAGAACGGCAACAGCAACCGCAGGAGAACAGATTTTTACCTTCAATTTTCAAAGAACACAGTTCATCCCCGCAGTAAAATATCTTTTCTACATCCAGGTTTAAACATTTAATCCCGGCACAATACTCAAATTCGTCAAAATTAGATGATCGATCGGATAAAGTCGCCATTAAACTCGAGAATACCTCTAAATTAGAGATGAAACGGATATCCAGTAACTATCCGGTATCCGACCTATCTGGCTAATTTTTGCTATCTGGCCAGATACCAGATAGTGAAAAAAATTTCTCATTAACATGACAGTTCGACTGAATAGTTTATAAGGTAACACAGTAAAACTATTTTTTTGCAAAATTCAATTGTATTGTTCAACATACAAGGACGATACAGCGATTATAGCGATCTTGTAACTTTTCGATACCATTTTTATAGTTTCGGTAATCACTTCATTATTGGTCTTAAATTTTTCTGCCAGCGAGCATTCTCTTCATGTCTGCGAACAGAAAATAGTCGATGGGGGCCAGATCTGGAGAATACGGTGGATGCGGAAGCAATTCGAAGCCCAATTCATGCAATTTTGCCATCGTTTTCATTGATTTGTAATTTTCCCATTTTTTTCACAATAACAAAGGTTGCTTCACTCTCAATGCTGTAACATTCGAACCAATCGACCGATTGCTGTCAAATTTTGACACGTATCCATTGAAGAAGGTGCTTTACGATAGTCATGTAGATTTTTGCAAGAGGCGCCATCTAGACGTCAACCTTACGAACTTTTCAGCCAAACTTTTGAGATAAGTTATAACACAATAGCATATAAACATCATTCACACGTGAATAAAAATAAGGTGTGATTACTGACATGTTAAAAATGTTATTAAAATTGAATTATTATCAACTCATATCATCAACGTTTAATCCAACTGCATCGCATTCGTTTTGTTTAACGCTTTTTTCGCTTTTTTTTTGCACCATGTCACATGTTTCACTTAATTTTGTATTTGCTAATAAAGAGTCAAATATCCGGCTATCCGGCCCACCCACTATCTGTTCATTACTACTTGAAATTCACACAAGTGCTCTCCCGGCGAAAAAAATTGTAAGGAGTTGTATCTAGGCCACGACCGCATATTTTCGACGTAGAACTACGCAATTATATTATGCAATCCACTTGTTTACAACTCCGAATATTATTTTAGAATGCATCGAAATTTTTGTAATAGATTATGTTCTTTTTTTGTAACGAATAAATTTGATGAACGTCCTTTTACGTTTGATATGATGCCTAGGACTACCAAAATATGCGAACAGCAAAATTGTCAAACGATCATTCTATTTTACATTTCCCTCTGAAATTATTGCACATCTCATGTTTACATAGTTCTCGAACCGCGAAAGTTCTTTAAAAGTACGTTTTAGGGAAACATATTCCGGTCTGCACAACGACAAGCGAGTCCAAAAGTATTCAACACCAAAAAATACCCACCAGATGCATGTATTTGCAAAGCGGATTCCCCCAGGAACATTAATTTTGAAGTTAGGGAAACACAGCTCGGTGGGAACAAAAATACCCCCAACTTGCATGTATATTTGCAAAGTGGATTTCCACAGGTATATCGATTTTGATGTCTGTGTTGGGGAAACCGTAAATCGGGCCAATCAAAACTTGGCAGTTAGAGCTTTTAGATAACGCTTGACATTTTACAGTTATTCAATTGTTCATCTCATGAAAAATAACATTTCATTGATTGTGATAGACGCGTAGAAATATTTCCTATCAATTGATGCAAACATCTTTCCGACCTGTTAAGAAATGTTCGAGTTATAAGCATTCGAAATACGGGTAGAGTTAGCACACAAATCGGCAGAACAAGTTTATGGGAAAAAGGAAGTTTTTCCAGTTTCCAGCCGTTTAGAGATTAGTGAATTGTAATGTATAGCATATCAAACAAATCTTAGAGAATTTCCGATTCGATTGGTATGCAAATCATGAGAATTCGTTCACAGTAAAAATAGTTATTAACGTTAACTTTATTTCATAAAAACGTGACCTGTATTCTGATTTGGCACCCTTCCTGAAAGACGTAGTTCTACGTCAAAAAATATAAAAATCAATGGTTAAGCAATTTCAAATAAACTATCAGAATTTAAAATTGCATTTGGAATACTAATCTGACAGAAAGCAATTTTTCTCAAAAACACGGATTGTACATCCGTCATCGCGGATTCAATAAACCCATATTTCATTGCTCAGATTGCTTCCACTGAGCGGTGCGAGCAATCGGCACAGAAGCAGTGTTTCGAAATTGACTCTCAGCTTTAACACATGGTGTTGGCTGATTTCTATTGAGAGTGAAACTAAAAATTGAAAGCAAAGAGCCAAATAATTTGCGTTTCACAACTATAGAACCACTCAATTTTTCTAAGTTTCCAGAGATATGTAAGAAGTCGATTGAATTGAAGTATATAGTGTAGGACTATCTTCATTTTAAAGACTGGCCCTTTGAACTATATTGTTGTGTTCAGGCGTGAAACATGCAAAAAACAAAAAATCCAGTGTTTCATAACTATAGAACCAGATGGAAAAACTCTCACTCCTTTACAAAATTAACGTCAATTTCACATGAATTACAATAAGTTTCTAATTCGTAGGTCATCTTTAGTTCTCAATCAGTTCAAATAACCCATTCGGGGTGGTTTTCACCAAACTGCGTCATGTTGTAGTGTGTATCTCGTTTTACGCAGAGGATACTGCTCGTTTAAGCTCTTCAAATCACTCATACTGCTCATAAGCTGCATCTACTAATCGTACGATCACTCCTCATAAGTTTTTGATAGGGTTTTGATCTGGTAAACAAGCTGACCAGTCCAGAATCTGAAGCCCCTTTTCAATAAACCATGCCTTTACTTTCCGGATATTGTGAATTGATGCCAAGTTACCAAATTATCACGATGTTTTTTATGCAAAAAATGATGTAAATGGTCCAAAAAAATCTGCTTTTAATTGATAACAAACCTACTGAAAATAGTATTTTTATATGGATGTGGAAGGCAATTGAATGTAAATAGAAATATTGACGTCACGATTCGAGAAGTAGCTATGGCAGCGCATGCTATCACGCACACTAAGCTCGCAAACCCTACCTCTACTGCTCTACCTAATAATCCTGCTCATAGCGTGGTATCGAAGAAAAATTTTATAATTTATGTATTTTGAATCAAAATCCATCCCTGAAGAGGAAATCTATACACTTTTTGTACTCGAAACATTCACACATTGAAAGATTAGACGTAGTCCTACATCAAAAACCTTCGGAATTGTGCTAAATAATTCATGGCTTTTACATCATGATCAGAATCATTCTGCTAATACATCGTTGTTTGTGCGATTTTTTGCCAAAAATAACTGGAATAACACTCGGATTAGAACCACCATTTTTGAAAGTGTCGAAAAAGGTAACTTTTATTTGGCCTCTGCTTACTCCCTTTTCTACACTCATGAATTTTAAAAACAAGTCGTGGGTTATATCTGTGATATAAGGTAGACGTAGAACTTCCGTTGGCTCGGTAATCATTTATTTGAAATTGCATCTGCATCAATTCTAAATGAATGAATGAATGAATATTATGAATGATTTCTCGTTAATGTGTGATTGGATGAGTATAAGTATGGAATTGTTATTAACATAAAATTCAACTGTTTCGAACTTGTTGGTGGTCCTGAATCGAACCGATGGAATTTGAATGGCCTTGTAAAAGCAACTGAAGATGTTTGATACATGATTCATTTTTGTTTTCGTGAGAATAACACGAGATTTTTCATGATCACTCCATGCGCAGAATAGAAACTGAGGGCGCCACTTCACGGTGAAAACGAAATGAAGTCTATAACACCACAATAGTGATGATGTTTGCTTATTATACGCACTGTGGCTATAACCTTGCATAAAATTAATTTCGTTTTTATCGTGATGTGGCAATTTTTCATGATTGTTCCATGCGAAAGCAGAACATAAACTGTTGCTATTGACGAATTTACGTTATATTTACAACCAGATGGCGCAGCGAGTAAAATGATGATGTTTTTTTTTGGTCGTTCAAAATTTTTAGAAAAATCAGAATTTATCTTCAAATTTCCCGGTTTCGCGTATTCTTTCTACGTTGAAAAGGTTAGAAAATCGCCATTTTACAATGAGGTGTGCATATTATGAAGAATGGCTTGGTACAAGTGTTGTAACTTTATTTTTTTTCAACTAGATAAACGTTGAGTAGCGTGTGTTGCGCTAAAAATACTGCAAATCTTTTTTGTATCGGCCCTCACATTATCAATTATATAATCCAACTTGAGATGATATCGATTTCATCACCATTATCCACAGTATTCATAACCTGTATGCATTATCAAACTCAAAATTTTCGAAGATTTTCAATGACTTTGGTCCAATCGCGTGTTGAAATCATCGTAAATATACAAAGCACTAACTTTCTTACCATATACTGAATACATTTAATGGTTGAAATGAATCTAAATAGAAATAAAATTAATAATCAGGACCGAATCTTGCTTTTCAGTGCGTATAATAAACAAACATCATCACTATTGTGGTTCTGAACTCTAATGTATGTGTCGCATGAGCTGATTCAGCTTTGCGTAAATTCGTCAATTGGATTGCATCACGGGAACACCAAGTCGAATGCGTAAATGCGAATATTCCTTCGCTTGGACGCATTCACACGCAAACAATTTATCATGACTGTTCCATGCGAAAGCAGAACAGAAACTGATGCGAGTAAAAATACTCACGCCTTGCATGTGTCCGCTATGGTTTCCCAAACACTAATGCAAGCGAGCAAAAGGTAAGGTAAGGTATTGTATTATAAAGACTTTCAACTTTTTCAGTTCATTCGTCTCTAGCCTTGAGAAAGGCCCTTTAAAAACTCTACTCTACTCCAGCGCTACCATCTCCACCCTCTTGCCTTGAGAAAGGCACTCGATCCCTCGCCGTCCAGCTCGTCCAGCAACGATGTTGTCCAGTCGGTGTCCACGCAAGATGATGGAGCAAAAGAAGTCGCAGTTTGCATGTATTCGCTCGGTTTCTCCAGGTACCTGGATTTTGGGTCCGTGTTTGAGAACACATTGCGATCACCAATCATCATCAATGAGCAATGACGATTTCAATAGCTTGCTTATAAAGCAATTTTAAAGCTATTGAAACGATTTTTTGGACCAATAAGTGACAATCATATAATTCGTTGACATTCTATCTTTCGGATGAAGTGATTATTATACCGCTCCATTCAGTCGGTAAAGAGGTATTAACGAGCAAAACCTTGCACTCCAGCGTCACTCTCTCGTTTTCGAAACTTTGAACTTACACCCCGGTACAGAAATGAAAGACGTAGTCCTACGTCAAAACATAGTTAGAGAATTAAACCATACTTTTTAATGCCGAAGAATGAATTTGAATGTTATCACATAACATTTTTGTTTTCGGCGACTTGATTCGATGGCAACGGCCATGATCGGATCAGAATCACCTTCCCCTAAAATTTGATATTTTGGGCTACGAAGTTGTGTGGAACAAAACTGTTTTTTCCACGATAGTCAAAAACAGTAATTTTCTGGTTCCATCAAACATTGTACCTGTAGTTAGTAAAACGACATTGAGTAAAGGGCGAATCTCAGTGTATGTCATTTCGCCGAACTGTAAACTACTACACTGGAGTCGCTTTTTACGCGGGGGATACGTGCCGCGTAAACAAAAACCGCGTAACAATTTCAACATTTCTCGTCGTCGATTACTTCCTCTGGGAGTACGTGAAGGACCGTTGCTATGTTAATGAGCCACAAAATTTGGAGGAACTTAAAGAATAAATAACTCGGTTTTTCAACAGTCGAAGTCGTAATGTTAGAGTTGTGCATGAAGAGTTTTGTTCACCGTTTAAAATGCCTTATCGAAAAAAGGAGTAGTCACATCGAAAATGCCTAAAATTAGCTTTATTTTCGTTTTTTTTAAATAAAAATCGGTTCACTTTTGTAGAATCTATTAAAATTTGTTTCGTGAGCGTTTAATTTGAAAGACCCTCTACTTAGCATTCTTGTTAAGATTAATGTCGGCCGGGAATAGAAAAAAGTGATAACTAACTATGGACAATATTTTGTATAAGATACATTATGCCAATTTCTCTGAGTAAGACTTCAAAGGATCAAGTGATAATTGTACTTTCAATAGATATTAGGGAGACTAATCGGTAGTCCAAATGTCAAGCTTCACTGGTTTTCGTTGCTGAATGGGAAAACATCGATCTGCATGTTTGTAGTTTGTTCGGAAGGGTGTAGTGCAACCATTTGTACGTGTTCACTTCAGCTCAACACCCAAGTTCCATTAGGACTCGGCATCACATACATTATTGACACACAATGGGTTATAATTACCCTCTCTCCAGTAGTGCATTAAAATAAAGCGCATCGTTGTTTTAATTTCGTAACTCAAGCAGTTGTTCGTGTGGCGTTAATTTATTATCATCACCCCGCCGCCGCCACCGTCGCTCCGATGCACTCATCCTAGCTCCCACAAATCGAGCCAAGCACGCGCGCACCCCATTCTGGCAAACATACTGCATGTGTGGGCCGAAAAAGAATGCACTTGACGCCACCATTGTAAATACACACTCACAAAAAAGTGTGTAAAAGTATCGGCTAGGCTACGGCGAGGGGAAAAAAGCCACCGCACACACAAAAGTACAATCTCATTTTAAATAGATTTCCGTTTCTTGACCTACCCCAATAACGTTTCGATTTGCGAGTGGCCACAGGCAGAAGCGCACACGATGGTATTCCTTTCCGCACTAGCATCCCTTCCTTGTTCCTCTCCCTGGTCGTGGTACCAACATACACACAAACGCACACAATCGACGTGGCATGTCGGTTCTGCATTCAGAAAACGCACAAAAAATAGCAGGAATCTCCCGTCTGCCTTTTGCCCTTTTTCCATCGTGGTGGGAAAAAGGGAGGAATTTTCGCAAAACAAACATCCTCGTGAGCTCGGAGTGTTGTATGTTTTCGTGCTCTCTCTCTCTCTCTCTCTCTCGAGATTGTTTTGCACCGGATGCTCTTGCTACTCTGCTCTGCTCTCTCATGGGCTCTCATTTCCCGCGATTACACTGTACCACCTTCCACTGCCGCCGGTGGTCTTCTATGCAATTGCGTGTGAATATGAGAAGCTGGAGAGTGTCAATGATGATGCACACGGGAATCAAGCATCCCGTCGTGGTCCTCGTATTTGTTCAACGGTGCGGAATGGGCGGGGGAAAGCACTAGTAACTTACTGAAACCCCGCACGAGTGAGAAGAAAAATAATAAAACAGCTGTTAGCAGGATTTTGTCTGTGCTGATTTTATCGCCGATTTGCTCTAGATGGATTTTGCAATTTTTTTTCCAAAAGGTTATACAGCACGGACACGATTATATACAGTTTTTGATTTCTTCTCACTGTATATAATCGAATCCTGTATGTAATTGTATTTTTCGTTTTTTGAATATAAAATATAAATTTGATTTTTGATTGAACACCTTTCTCACATGAAAAAAAAAATTATCCAAATTATCTCAGAAAGTGAGACGATCAAATTTGATTAAAAAAAATCCTTCTACGCATATGATCATTTCGACAATGACAGAGTTATTGATCTTTTTTTTGTTTCGGTTTTTGTTGCCTCAAACTGGCTGTACATTACAAAGTACGCTACGGAATACAATTCTATTGCTTTCATTTGAAAGATGAGAAAATTTAGTACAGGATATAGTAGTGTGAAATCTACATAACATTTTGGAAATAATATTTATAAATTATAAATTCTAAAATATTGTTTAATGTGTTATCATTAATTTAATCGTAAAAAAAATTATATTAAACTAGAAAATCTTCAAAAATCACGATTTTTACCCAATGTACAAGTAATTTTTTTTTTTAATTTTTTTTTTGGGTCCTACCTCCATCCCATACGCTTCTTGTGGAGTGGGAGGGACTGATTATCTCGTAGATAATTAGTTTTTCAATGTTATATTACTTGATGTCGTCGGATTTTTTCTGGTACTATATTTCTCGTTGCGTCTACTCCCGCGTATGGCCATCACTCTAAGTCCATCACATCTAGTCAATTATGAAATGTACATTCTGTAGTCATTATATAATTATCATTTTGTTCTCATTCGCTGACATTCATGTCAGTGGTCAATAAAAATGTTTAACGAAGTCAATTGTTGTCCTTTTGAATTGTGCGATATTTGTCATTTCTTTAGCGTCTTGAGGTAATGTGTTGTAAATTTGTAGTCCACGATAGAAAAGTGATCGTTGTGTCGTTGTTTTTGTAAGATATGGTAATCTAAAGTCAGCTGCTCTCCTAGTGTTATGAGAGTGCACGTCTCTTCCATATTCGACGTCTTCCATCAAATAATCAGGTAGTAATCCGAGTTTCATTTTATGAATAAAAATGAGGCAATTTCGGACAGTCCTTTGTCGTACGGACAACCATTGAAGCATATCCAACATCGAAACACTTGGTGTGTACCTACTACATCTAAGAACCACTCTCATTATCTTATTTTGTAAACGTTGCAGTCTTTGTAGTTGCGTATCTGAAGCATGTAGCAATACTGTAGCACAATAATAAAAATGTGGCATTATAACAGACCGTACATACGTCACCTTAGATTCGAATGTTAGATACCTGTTTATCCGGCAAAGCACACCATATTTAACAGCCACCTTTTTTATAACGTAGTCAACATGTTCAATGAGCGTTAGCTTCTCGTCGACTTGCACACCTAGATATTTAACAATTTTTACTCGTTCAATCATTACACCATCCATGAACATAGGTGGATGTCCGTCTTTCTTCCGACTTCCGATTATCATCCAGTACGTCTTGGAAAGATTCAGACAAAGTCTCTTCATTTTCAAATACTCCGTAATTATTTTCAAGTCTTCGTTTGCCTCCGCTATTGCTGTAGACAAGTCATCATTCACCCAATAAATTGTAGAGTCATCGGCAAACAATTTCAATACACCTCTTCCTGTATGATATTTCATGTCATTAATATAGAGAATAAACAACAAAGGACCTAACACACTACCTTGAGGAATACCTAAATCATTTAGTCTTCGATCCGATGTAGTATTTCCAAACCTAGTTCTTTGACTTCTATTATTCAAATAGCTTGTAAACCAATGCAAAACCACACCAACAATTCCTATGTTCTGTAATACTTGAAGAAGCTTCTGTCTATCAACAGTTTCAAAAGCTCTTTTGAAATCCAAGAACACAGCTACCGTGTATTTTCCATTCTCTATATTAGACTTCCATTTGCGTAATATTAAGTTTATCGCAGTCTCAGTAGAATGATTCTTTCGGAAGCCTGATTGTTCTGGAATCAAAATGCCTTTTCTGTTGATGAATTCCAGCAACTGCTTCTTCACACACAGCTCTAAAATTTTTTCTTGCAGTCTCAACATATTTATGGGTCTGTGTAGCTTTGCATCAGTAGTGTTTGTCACTTTCGGGATAGGTATTACTATCGATTCTTTCCACGGTTCTGGGACTACACCGCATCGAAGACTTTCATTTACGATTTTCAACAACATACCATTCATAACTAACGACGCGTCTCTAAACACTTGGGTTGACACATTTCCAATTCCTGATGTACGTTTCAAATTCTTTATTAATTCGTTGAGTTCATCATTTGTAACCAATGAGAAATTCCTCAAATGCGGATCGTCTTCAACTGACAACTGACACACATTCGACACCAACGCTGTCTGACATGGAGGAATGCTTTCATGTATTTCAATCACGCTATCAACAAAATAGTCATTCAATCGATTTGCAATTTCTTGTTCGTCTGTTATTTCTATGTCATCAAAGTTCATTATATTCGGTTTCGTCGTCTTGGAATTCAGTAGTTTTTTAATTGTTTTCCATAATTTTCTTCCGTCATATTGATTTAATTCCAATTCTTCTTGAAACATTGTATTTTTTGCCTCTCTCAGCGCTCTCGAATATAGATTTCTAGCAGCAACATAATTATTCCAGTTTCGCATTGTTCTATCTTGCCTATGCTTACCACACAATCTATCACGGCGACACTTTAGATTAGCCAGATGATTGGAATACCAGCTGTTTACTGGATGTGTTGTAACGATTTTGATATCTATTAGTTGCGATACACTTTTTTCTAAGATTTCATCAAATGTTCTCGCTTCACCATGAATATCGCCTCCAACAGTAGAGGAAATAGATGTACAAGTAATAGCCACTTAAATTACACCTTATCGTTGAAAGGTTACATTTCTTCTTGAAATAAATCATATTTCATTGTGATATTGAAAAATAATTATTTCCAAACTGTGTATAATCGAGTCCAAAATTGTATATAATCGAATCACATATAATCGGGTCCGACTTGTACTGATTAGTTGTGGGCATAGCGAACGCCGAATAACTTTGTGTTAAAATGACACGAAACAATGTTTAAATTCATGACAAAAGTTCTTTGAATATGGTTAAAACGACAGTATGTGCATCCAATGGTTCAACAAAAATATAAATAAAAATTAAACCTGTTTTCGGGTGAAAGTTTGTAATAGATTTTTCGACTCAAAGTGGTTTGGCATCTGCAACAGATGAACTAGATGTGTTGTTTAACACTGTGCTCGCTACCAACAGCGCGAAGTGGAGCTAGTGTCACATGAATTAAATTTCCATGCCCATCCCTATCATTATCCCCATCCAATCTACTCCCAACCCCTCATGAATGCAATGTGCATTGCACAACTACAAACCGCATCACAGCCCGATGTACGGCATGAATTACAACACATATGAACAAACATTTGATGGGAATACAGATGAACCCTCAATGCAATACAGACATTCCAAATCCAACTATCAAGCATGAAAGATCGCGAATAAACCATCCGAGTGTTTCTAGAAGTTTCCAAGTGTCGTTTATTTTTCCAACAAGCCACATTCCAAAATCCTGAGCTATCATCCTGGCCTTCTTCAGCCGAAGGAACCGCCATCTTCCTCAATGGTGTGATCCACCACACTGTAACTACCGAGCGGTCAAAATAGCCGGTAATATATTCTAAACATCTTGAAATTTCAGAATATGTTTTGTTTTTCTCAAAAATTGCAATTAAAATAGCTAATGGTCCCTGATTTAAGCGCATGACGAGTATACTCGTCAATCACAGTCACATATATGTCATTAATTGTTTGAAAACTTAGAAAAAGTAACCACATTTAACCCGGACCGATGACAAATACGATGGTGTATCGGATTTTTATTGCAGGTAAAGTTTTATATGATCCTCGATCATTCGATCTCTTTTGGATTACTTTAGCAAACTGTCGCAATGCCGGAGCAAAATCATTTCAAAGAGAACTGCAGAACTGAGAGCGACGAAGGAAGCAGGATATCTATCCAACGTTTTTTGACCGATAAGATATTGAGAAGGAAATGGTTAAAGATTTAAATTGTGTTGATAATATGTGAGGGTGAAGAATGATGGCAAAGTTACGCTTCCATTGTGTAGTTTGTTTTTTTATTGTCAAAGTTCTGTTGCTGATGATGACAGCTTTTTGAGAGCTGTATAACGCTATATAACGAATAAACAAGATTGCTCCCGTGGCCGAGTGGTCAGCGTCTCACATTATCATGCCGGGTGTTCGGGTTCGATTCCCATTCTGGCCGGGGGATTTTTCGTCAAACAAATTTCCTTCGACTTGCACTGTGGTCACGCGTATTCTAGAGCATGACACCCCAGAATACATTCAAGGCGTGTTTTTCAGCATAGAAATCTCAACTAAGTACTACTAATCAGTCATTCTTCGTCGATTGCTACAAAATCCGCTACAAAATCGAAACTGGAAAGTTTTTTTTCTCCTCCGCCAAAGCGAGTATTTTTTTGTGCCCAAGGTTACCACGACATCGCGCACGTTGTTTGATCGTGCAAGGTGTATCTTGTCGCCAGATCGACTTAGAAAACTCCCTTCGGGCCCGAGGAAGGCAGCCCAAGGTGCCGCTGAGAGATGTGTTGGCTCGGTTAGACCTTGATTGCATGTCCCAAATATATGTTTTTCTTGAAGCTATCGATCTTCGTGTTTGATTGTCCCTATATCCTCACACCCTTCTTTTCTTCCTCTGCGAGTAATAGGCCCCCTGCTATAAACAGTAGATTAAGTTGAAATGTAAATACACTATAGATATACGAATAGATTCAAAAATTGAGTGTGATCATCAACATTGTTACAATCCTCACATCCCATCCTTTTCCTAAAAAAATATGTCACCTTTCTAAGTAGCCTGAGTAGGCCGCGAGTAATCGGTTTTTTTACCTTACTAACCTTAGATTTCATGCACTGTAAATGATTTTGGTTTGTCCAGTCGAAAATATGATCATGGTTTGTCCACGTTTTTAAATGCTCTAGTTCAGCGCACGTTTGTCAAATTAGGTATTCGAATGTTTCAAAACATATAAATAATATTGTCTTCTTCATGATTTTCAGAAGTTTTATATAATATGTTTAATTATTCACATGTTTTAAAGGATTATAAAAACCACATTCAATTGGTGTCAACGCGCCCCTCACTTGAGCTAACTTTTAGTGTATCACCAGATTTTATGGCACGTATTCAGACCACTTCTGGATTATAACACTTATAAATATTGTAAACATCATGGTTGCACACCATTTGTGCTAGATTTACTTGGCTAAACCATGTAATTAACGCATTTCGAAGACCACAATTCTGATCATGAGTTGTCCAATTCACTAATGTTGTTTTGTCCACATGATTTCTATGGCAATATTCTGAAGAAAACCTAAATCATGAATGGATCAATTTGTTGACAGTAAACTCAAGCAACATTTACTTGAAAATTCGATTTTTTTCATTCAAAAATGGTGATTTCTAAACCTGGACGAACCATGATCATTTTCTGGACAATCCATGATCAGAGGTGGCCAAACCATGATCATATTTTCTCTTTGAGGAAAATCTTTAAAAAACATAAATGTTTGGTAGAAGGATGGTAGCCTTATGGTAGAAGGATTTTTTTTTGTTTTCATAGGCGGTTGCGTAACGTCTGCGCAACCGTTATGACATATGCTGATGCCAATGCTGCGCGGACGCGTTATTATCAACCGTTCTCAAAGAGACCATGGGTTGTTTTATTTTGGCCCAAAAGAAAATCGTTGAGAACTCTTGACATTTCAAGAGATTCGTTGCGTAAATATCCGAATGTCCTGACACGCAAAGAAAGACCGGACAAACTGCGTTTAAAAACACCGACTTCTGATGTGGCAAAGCCCGTGTGTTCACCACGGGCTTTTTTAACATCTACATCCCTTCTCAAGATGTGAAGATAGAAGGCGTAGTCTCCGATGCGAGTCTGATTGTCGAAGAACTGAAAAAAAGCGATAATTGGAGAGCTTGTGAAGATTCGGGATGTTAGGATGTTAGGCAGCATGCAGAATATCTGGAAGACATTCAAAAAGCTTATAATCCTTCACAAACGTTTCGGGATACTTTCGCTGGTTCTGTTCTCCCAAACTATGTGAAAGTAGATAGTGTTTTTTTTCGGTGCACTTGTTTGTACCGCGGGTTTACAATTGCACCAATTGTAAGCAACTGGGACATTCGTCCAGCCACTGCGGCAACAGATCTCGTTGTGGTAAATGTAGTGGAAAATGTGTCCACTTTCCACCCTCTTCAAGAGTACCCAATCACAGGACGCTCCAAGCGGTCTTAGGCTGAAATGCTGAAATTAGCCGCTTGTCAACTCATGAATCGGGCTCTGATTCTGATGGGGGTCACACTACGGCTGCACCAGAATCTTCGATGATGGATGAATCATCAAAAAAATTCAAAAAAATTCTCTTCACCAAAGGTGCACCGTAAGAAAGCTAAAATGACCCTCAGAAGAGTAAGAAGAGTTCATAGGGTAATAGTGAAAAAACGAATTCGGAAGCTTCTTCTCAGCCAGCTCCTGGTTGCAGTAAGGATTTTACACCATTACCCAGAGAAGAGAGAAATAAAAATGTGGCTCCTCGATCTTCTCGTAGAAAATTCGCATCTAATTTAGGATTGATAGCTTTGCGGATATCATATTAAAGACCTTTAATATTCCAGACCCCCATAGAAGCTTTATTTCTGCCTTGTTTCCATCTTTGAAGTCATACCTTAAGCAATTGACTGTTTCGCGGTTAATTCGCGAAGGCGAGTTCCTTATTAATTCTATATAGCTTCCCGAAATTTGTCAGCGAGAGGTAGGCACTGACTCTTTTGTTTTGAACAAACCTTTACATTAGCTGACAACAAGTGTACACTATCTTACAAATGGCTAATTTTATGATTTCTGTATTGATAAAACATTGTATCATTATAAATAAAATAAATAAATAAATAAAAATATATAATAACATAGTGATCATGCTGAAATGTTTTTATTCCGTGTTTGCACCTCATATTTAGTCCATTATCACGTTATCTGCGATTTTCGTTATTCGCACTGACCTTGCCAGACTATTTCGCGGATAATCGGGGTTCTACTGTATCTTGAACACTGGTGAAGTGACACGAATTGCAAAACCTCTGGCTCCGGAAAGTCGATTCGATTCATCTTAATGCTCAAGCTCGCTATCATTAGATTGCCTGTGGAAGGTTATCAATGATACCCATGGTAGCGATCACTTGCCAATCAATATATCTCCGTCGATTTGATGTACAAGCAAACCTGTTTTGGGTGGTCTTTTTTGTTCGATTCGTTTGTGCGGTTTTATTATCAATTCAGAACTTGGATCACACAAACCTTTCGCTCAGATAATAAAATCGCGCAAAACCGGTCGCACAAACGAGGAATCGAACAGAAAAGGACCGCGCAAAAACAGGTTTGCCTGTATGAAAGCTCACTGGAACCAGCCACTCCTAGCTGGGACGATGAATGCACAACATTGTATTTGAAAAATATCTAATACTTTCAAAGCTTTTCGTAGACATGGAACAACCACACACTTCGAGGTATATTCAAAGCTGGAAACACAGCTGAAACAATTGGTTAAAGCAAAAAACGCTGTTGCTGACGCAATTTTATCGAGAGTATTTTCCTTGAAACCTCAATACGCACCTTGTGGAGGGTAGCTTGCAACATGCCTAACTGCTCATCTACCAAAGAGTGAAGAATACTCCAACCGATGGATATTTGATTTCGCTAGAAAGGTCTGTCCGGACTCAGTTCCAGCCCAACATATTCTCCGAGAAACGAATCCCAACGGTGGACCTCTGGACAAATCACTCTCAATGCTGAAATTTTCTATGGTTCTTCTTCCATAGAAAAATTCTTTACCCGGAGGCGATATGATTGAATTCGTTCTTCCAAAAAATCTTCCCGATATCGCGAAAATACTCTTATGCAATTCCATACCCGAAAATAACATTGTTCCAGTAATAGCAATTCAAAAGCCTGGCAAACCAGCATTTGATCATAGCTCATACCGTCCCATTGCTATGCTTCCGTCCATAAGAAAATTGATGGAGAAATCCTTCGAAGACTCAATCAATGGGTCGAGACAAATAATTTGCTATCAAGTACACAATTTGGGTTTCGCAAAAGCAAAGGAACAAACGAGTGTCTAGCGTTACTTTCCACAGATATACAACCGGCCTTTGCGCGCAAGGAGCAGCTGGGTTAAGTATTCCTGGAAAATGAGGGAACTTTTGAATCGGTATCCATAGAAATCAGACAATCTGCACAAATGTGAACTTCCTGGAATTTGAATAGTTTCTTGTACAATTTGTTGTCGAAAACGCAAATGAACTTCACCCTCGGGCAACTGACAACTTCCAGAAATAGTTATATGAGCCTGCCCCAAGGCTCATGTCTGAGCCCCCTTCTTTCTAACTTCTATGTAAAAGATATTGTCAGTTGTTTGGCAGAACAATGCACGCTAAGACAGCTTGCCGATGACGGCGTGGTTTCCGTCAGAGGTCCACATGCCGAAAACTTGCAAAGACCATTGCAAGATTCCCTAGATAACTTGTCTTCTTGGGCAAGGAATTTAGGGATCGAATTCGCGCCGCGGAAAGCTGAACTGAAAGTGTTTACTCGAGAGCGGTTCTCAGTCCAATTGCAACTTAAGCTTTTGGGCAGAAGCATTACCCAATTTCTGATCTTCTAGTATCTTGGTTAGGGTGGCAGCGGAAATGGTTAGGGCAAATTTCAAAAACCGACTATATACATTTTGTTTATTGGCCCAAAAAATGACTGTTGCAAAGTTTCAGCTTAATCAGACATGATTTAGGGGTGCCTCAAAGAGCTTAAAGTTTTGAATTTTTGATCCTCGAAAATCTCCCAAGGGGGGAGTAAAGGAAATTCGGAAAATCGAATTTTTTTCGATGCCAAATGACTTGAAAATGCATAAAACGTCGAGATTTGGTGTTAAAAAAAAATGCCCGAAAATCGACATTTTGAGACTTGGCCTGAGTGGCCAAAAAATTAAAACTTTGAGTCTTTTGAGGCACCCCTAAATCATGTCCTATTGAGCTGAAACTTTGCACAGGTCATTGGGCCAATAAGAAAATTGTACATGGTCAGTTTTTGAAATTCGATGATGATTTTTTTTCCATACATCCATTGCCACCCTAACCTTGGTGTCAAGTTTGATGCACCCACATTACGTATTTGAAGCAAAAATGTCAAAATAGGGTCAATCTTCTTCGTTCGATTTGCGGCACGTGGTGGGGAGCTCATCAGGTCATCAGCTCTATGAAACAACTATTCTGTCTATACCGGAGTACGGCTCTTTCTGCTTTCTCTCAGCAGCTCAAAGTCATCTTGTAAAATTGAAACGAATTGGAACGAATTCCTCTGCATATCTCAGCTGTATGCACTCAACGCATACATGAGCATGAGTCTTGAGGTTTTGGCAGGAATAACACCTCTATAGAACCAATTTTGGGAACTTACTCTCAGAATACTGTTGAAATGCGGAGTCACGAACGCACTTGTGATTGAAAACATTTAAAAAAACCTTCATCTGAATATACAATCTCGGTTTATGACAATTTATCACCACTATATTTCATCAGATATTTGTTTTCCATGGTTTACTCCAGACCATGCTCCCTTCACCATCAGTAGTTCTTCAATTGAATACGATTTGACAATGAAACAATCAACTCTTGGGATTCCGAATCAACTTCGATCGATTTTCATTTCCCTGATTTTTAATCGAAAGCACCAAAGGATTAACTGCATGAAAAGATACTTCATTGGTGAGTCTCGTCTTCATTGGTGGGTCTCGTCTTAATGGATCCACTGGCTTCGGTGTTTTCAATGAAAATTCTTGCGCTTCTCGTAAAATGCAGGAACCTTGTTCCATTTATGTTGCTGAGCTGGCAGCAATCGACTTCGCATTGAGTATGATCTCCAACTAGCCTTCGGACAATTACTTCATTTTCTCGGATAGTCTCAGTTCGCTTAAGGCTCTCCAGTCGGTGAAAACCAGTAGGTACCCGTCTTATTTCCTCACAAAAGTTTGGTAGCAGATGAGTGCACTGATCGAAAGATGTTATGAGATAACCTTTGTATGTGTTCCCTCTCACTGCTCAATTCCTGGCAATGAAAAGGCGGACACTCTCGCAAAGATTTCATACGATGAATTCTTCCAATTATTGCGTCAGAGTCCTCTCTGGCAAACCGATTGGGACACTCGAACTCATGCGGTTGTTACATTCAATTATACCAAAAAGGTTTGAACGTAAATCTTGACTTCATTCTTGTAATGAGTAGAATTATGTCTAACCACTACTCACTAGCTGTGCATCTCTACAAAATAAATCTTGCTCAAAGCAATGTCTGTCGGTGTGGAAACGATTACGATGACTTCGATCACGCAGTTTGATAATGTGCGGATAATTACGCAGTCAGATAGCACCTCTTAAATACCCTTAAGGCTCAAGGAAGATCTAGTATAAGATTTTAATGCCTTTGTGTTCTTCTTTTTCGTTATTAATTTGTTTGTATTGTCTCCTCATATCACCGTCGCTCACCTTTGACAGTCAGTCGAACACCAGATGTCATCCCTGGTCCTAATGCACAACGCTACAGTGCTTGTAGCAACTCTCGGTTGAGAAGAAGTTGAGAAGAAGTGGATGATGTACTCACTCTAATATTTAGTTTTATCTTGTTTTTCGAGCAACTTAATTTCGATTATCATGTTCAATATAGAAATAATTGGAGTATAACACCACTGATGGGTGCAAAAAAAAAATCCACCTCCATTTGAATTCAAAGTGTTCCAACATTGAAAGTTTTTTGAAAATTTTCGGTATTCCAGTAGGTAACATAAACATAGGTAGTTAGTAGACCATTAGGTTAATGTAAGAATGACTGAATTTTGTACAGAATCAATCCAAGTTTTCAAGCTGGCTACTGATTATTATTTCTGAAAATATTCATCGAAGACGAAAGTTTAATTTTTTATTCAACATAAATATCTCTGTATTAAGTGGACTGACAGAAACGTACAAGAAAGCAAATGAAAGTTGAATAATTGGGCTAATCAGATTCGTCATTCGTGTTGTTTGAAAAAAAATCGCCTTAACAGAAAAAAAAACGATTTTTTCCTCTACACGCATCTGGTTAAAATTATGTTTTCGAAGTATTCAAAAACTAGTACTTGAAGCATGACAATTTATTATATCTCATCATCATGATTTTTTGGAAATTTTGAATATTTCAACTTTTTGGCAGTACATCGAATTTGTTTACATTGAATACAATGGTCGCTATCTTCCGTATAAATATCTCTCGACAACTCATGTTTGCTGAGATCATAACTCAGGGCCCCTCAACTGACCATCTTTGTATGTTTTTCTAGCTACTATGACCACGCAACAATCATCATGTGACGGTAATCCCTTACCGCTCACATTTTCGGTCTGCTGCATCGGCAATTGGCACTATTAACCCTTTGCGGTTGTATTGAATTTGGATATGGGTATCTTGCTGATCGGAATTATTTTTTTTCTTGATACATGCAAGATTATGAAAAATAAACATTTTTAAATTTTTTTTTGTGAACTATATATATGTACATACAATACAATGTATATAAATGTGATATTTTTATATAAAAACTAGCTGACCCTGCAAACTTCGTCTCACTCAAAATGGTTTTTTTGTTATAGATATTTTCATTTCAACATTCACGTTTTTTTACTACGCGAACGTCCATGGATTCAATTACAGAACTGTTCATTGATTAATTTTGACCTTTTACAGATTTCTTTTACTATGAATTTCCTAGTACTTCTACCAGAACTCGTAATTCTTCCATTGTTCGTGTTCTTCCATTGTTCAACAGACTGGACAGCGGAGACAGTTTTTTTTTATCTCATTTATTTATTTATTAGGCTCATTAGCTTTTTAGCTGTAACAGAGCCGGGTTTTATTCGTATACATATACATATGTTTATGTTTCTATAAATTGTAAATTACACAGTCGTTAGTAGTACCCATTTAGGCGTTAAGTTTTTTCTGTTCCATTACATTATGGTAAATTACACAGTAGTAGCCATTTAGGCGTAAGGGTATTCTTTCTGTTCATCCATTGTTCAGCAGAGCGGACAGCGGAGACAGTTGATATTGATCATTGTTGGGTTATTTACAGAACAGCAGCCCTATGTTTCTTGCAGAGCAGAGCAGTTGTATGGATGAATCGATCTTTGTTCTACAGTGGATCGAACTCCATATCTGATGATGGTTGCGTGGACGTAGTTTTTCTATAACAACACAAAGATGGTCAATTGAGGGCCCTGAGTTTGAACTCACGATCTATCGCTTAGTAAGCGAACGCGTAACCAAGTGACTACGAAGACCCCTATAGAAACATTTGTTGCCCCCTAAATCTTCACATGCCAAATTTGGTTTCATTTGCTTGTTTAATTCTCGAGTTATGCAAAAATTTGTGTTTCATTCGTATGGCAGCCCTCCCTTAGAGAGAGGGAGGGGTCTCAAACTATCATGAGAACCTTCCCCGGCCCCAAAAACCCCTACATACCAATTTTTCACGCCGATCGGCTCAGTAGTTTCCGAGTCCATAAGAATCAGACAGACAGACAGACAAAAATCCATTTTTGTATATATATAGATTATATTTTATAATCCGTCTTCGTGTGAAATCGTTCGAAACAGTCTCCAAGAGTAAATCATAAGAAGTATAATTAATACTTAATTTATTTATTTTTATCCGTTGAATATGAGACACTTTTGCCATTGATGCAATAAATATGTAATTAATGCTAGCAATGTGTATCCGAAAAGATCAGCACTTTTCACTTTTAACAAACAAAGATGTTTTACATGTGATTATTCAGATGAGACACTTATGCAAAAAATTATACTGTTCTTTAAAAACAACTACTTCAACATAGTTTAAACCAGAAGTTATTGAAATAATGATTTCTGCGTATCCGAAATGATCAGAAATGATCAGAACTAAGATGATCAAAGATTTTGTCGCATATGAACAGTCCCTCTGTAAACTGTCCAACTGTGAACATTCGAACAATAGGGATATTCTTACGCCGAAAAAAGGTGACATGTGTTGTGTATCGATAGAATATGAATACTCTTACGCCTGAACGGCTGCTGTGTAATAGATAAAAAAAATGTTAATCGATGGATAGGAATACTCTTACGCCTAAAATGGTAACAGTGTAATATACGACAAATGTTATCTTAGAATAAACAATGTACACGAATGAATTCGGCTCTGTTACAGCTGAATTGCTAAATGAGCCTAATAAAATAAACTGATGGGATAAAAAAAAAACTCATGTTTGCGAATCAAACGAAATACCGAAATTGTCCAATAAACAGCCGAAGATAAACTTCACGATCACACACGCACTTTATTTGTTTGATGTCCTTTTGGCATCAATCATGTGTGAACAAGTCGTTAATTTACGCAATACACTTCCCACAATTCTTCCAAGCATCACAAGCAGCGGAGGTCAATGCCACGGATTTCTAGTAAACAACACGAAGCAAACACACATCGAACCGAGCGGTTCTCTGCCCCGAAAACATATGACGCTTCTTTTCTGATCGATTGCCGACCGCCGCCATCGCCACCCAACTGTAAGTCAACCGATGCAAGATGGTGAAATTGCGTTATTATCACTTATTGGGAAACCATGGGGGGAAGTTATTTTTGGCATACCAAAAAGACGACGAGAAAAAAGTGCAGATTACAAAACGACGCCATATTGATGCTTATTTTGCTCGCCGGTCACTACACTGGTGCTACCAGTTTTACCCCAATCCACTTTCGTTGACCGCCGAAAAAAAAGGTTTCTGTTTCCTTTCGGGAGTTGTTTTCTTTTCACGCGGAACAAGGTGCATCGTCATCATCGCCAATCGTCAACACCGAGTGCATTCACCTTTCGGCGGGCTGCTGCCGGTGATGATGAGTCAAAAGTGGAAAAAAATATACACTCGAAATTTGCTCCAACGTGTATGACGAGTCTGAGTGACACCAACACGTTGGTAAAGGCGGGCAGCCTCTTCGGTGCACTTCTGTAGATGTGCATTATCGCATCCCCAATGCTGCATTTGGTTGCGGGGAGCGCGGAGCATCGACGCCTTGTGACGAATCATTCTGGGAATCCAAAGCATACACTCGAGCCACACAAACGCAAACACACATGCAAGAAGGGTCCAAGTTATCAGCGAAGCCAACAAACGTTTGATTACCGTTAGGGTGCAAACGAGTGTAAACAGATTTGACAGCAGCCGCTGGCGTGTTATCGGTTGGATTGCGGAATGACGACGTCGTAAGAAGCGATGCAGTTTGGTGCAATTTGGATTACGCGGCGCACAACTCGTTCGCGACCAAAATATTTGTCTTCGCTTTCGATAAGTCAATTGGATGGCTGGCGGCCATTGAACTTGGGAACCGAAACAAGAGGCACACGCTTTCTGTTCTGTTGCATGTATGCGCAATGCTTGTCATTACCGTTTTTTGTGTGTTTCTGAGAATATTAAGTGTTAATATCTCAGCAATCTGTGGTTTGCACAAATCCGGCCCACTGAGTAGGAATATCGCCTAAGCTGCCAATAAACGGCTGGACGTTTGCGTCATCACGATGCTGGGGAAGAGTAGGAAAGTAAAAAAATAGAAAAGAAAAAAAAAACCAACGGAACGAGTGAAAAGACACGAAATCACGGAAAATCAATAAACGTGGGCTTTCTAGCGTTCTGATGAACAGCGGCTGCATCATCGGTTCAACGGATGCTAGCTGCTGCTGATCCATAGTGCAAGGTTTAATTATTTCTATTTAGGAGAGGAATTCATGGAGCTGTTGTGTAACGGAGTAGTGAAATAATACGACCTTTGAACTATGTGTCATATCCAGTCGAATTTGTTTTAACCATCAGATGGATAGTAACAGTGTTGAAAAAAATCATTTTCGTTGAGATCAACTGCTGAGATTTTCGGACTACGTTACATTGATAATCTATATATTCCAAACGAAAATGAAAATGACAGATCTAGACAACCATTGAATATGAGCAGATGAACTTTTGCTCTCCAAAATGTTTTGAAGTTCATTTTTCCACCTAGTATAATATTCATAGTGATTATGGAAGACGTCAAAGTTGAATTTCACTTTTGCGAAATGAATACCGTTTTGTCTCATATTCCGAACACATAAGCTTTGATGGCCATTAACACGTTAAGCCCAGCGTCGGTCCCTAGGGGCCGACGTTGAGCTGTTTTGGTAGAAAAGTGCTGATTGACTGGGACTGATAGTTAAAAAATAATAAAATAAAAATATATACTGTTTGTTCTCGGATGTTTTACAGAATGTGACTACTTTCTAGTCAAATTGTTGATTATTTTCTATTTATACAATAAGTATTTTTGGGAACTGGGACCGACACTGATATTGTGCAAACGCGCTGAATGGAAAGCGCACCAAGAAAAAAATGGGGCTTAACGTGTTAAACAGTGTCTCATTACTCAAAATGGTACCCTTTCGCGAAATAAAGTTGATTTACGAATACAATAGAGCCTTCTTTTTCATTTGACTAC
This sequence comes from Toxorhynchites rutilus septentrionalis, assembly GCF_029784135.1. Taxonomy (NCBI): domain Eukaryota; kingdom Metazoa; phylum Arthropoda; class Insecta; order Diptera; family Culicidae; genus Toxorhynchites; species Toxorhynchites rutilus. The sequence goes on along the minus strand of NC_073746.1, from coordinate 46,370,209 downwards.
AATAAAATTGATTTACAAATACATATTCATGGTAAAAAACTAAAACTATGTATAATTACTTTTGTCTCAAATTCCGAACACTTTTGTCTCAAATTCCGAATAGCAAAAATGCTTTTTTTATAAATCATAACTTTTAAACTACTGGACCGATTCATATGATCGATATATCAAGTTAAAGTCAATTAGTTAGTCTTTTTTGGAAAAAACGTTATGCTCGCAAAAAATTGGATTTTGCTTTTGTAATTATTGATTGTATTTGTTTCCTATAGCTTACATGGTTTCAAGACCAAGGGCGCTATATCGGTATCGATACCTGTAAATGATGTTAAAATGAAGGCTATAGCCCAAAGAAATTCAGGATTTTAATAATAAATTATTTATAACATTAAAGTTCAGTAAATTCACATTTAAAAATGAAGTGTTCACCATTTGAATCATGCGTAGAAACCTGATTGATAACCCGAACACTAATGTTAATGAAGATTTTTGCATAACATATCACTTTTTCCATCAATTTATTGTAGATTCTTACCATTTCTAGTACTTAACATGAAAACAACAAACAAAATAGTTGAAAAAACTACAAAAACTGAAAAATGAACGATGCTTGCTTTTAACGGAATTTGCTAACGCAAACATTTTATCATTGGTTTTGACTGTTACTTTTTTGAAAATGATGTCAAAATGAAGCCTATACCTCAAAGAATGTCTGTGTTTTCATTGTTCAATTATTTAAAACATAAAAGTTAAGTAAATTTACATTTAAAAATGAAGTGTTCGGAATTTGAGACTGTTCGGAATATGAGACAAAACGGTATCAGCTGTTATTCACGTTGACGGCATCGAGCTTCGTGTGTTCGTTTTGTGAAGCGAAAATGACATCAGTCGGGCTCGATTATCCGGAGTATTCATTTTTGTTTTTGCTCCGGATAATCAAATCATAGAAACATAAAAAAAAATTCTCGCGGTAAACGCAAAATAACTATGATTTGCGCTGATTGATTTCTATATTGCAGTGTCTTAGCCAGAAATTGTTCGACACCCCCTGAGGGGAGGAGTAATGTTTTGAAAATAGGAAAAAAATTATCGCTTTGCTATATCTCATGGACCAAAATGTTATTCAAATGGTCAAGTACAACTTTAAGTGAAAGCTTATGCGTGGGCTTCTTGGACGCTAAGAAGAGCTTGATGACATGGTTAAGCGATTCAATATTAAGAAAGCTATGTTTTGGGTAGCCGAGGCACCTACTGATTCCATTTCAAATAATGGAAAACGCCGATATCCCGTTGTCGGTTGTAATAGAACACATGCTTTCCATTAATCGAAATTGATTGACCAAGACAATACCTGAGTGAAAAGGATTGCCATTTGGAAATTCCGAATTACATAGAAATATTTTAAAGAATTTATTTTGTGAAAATATCGTAACATATGAAGATGCTCATTAGAATTTTTTGAGCAAACATCTTCAACTATCCAAGTGGGTTTCAATGTTTATCACTTATCTTGTATTCTTTGCAACAATCTCAACAGTCCTACCCTACTGCGGGTAAAAGAAACTAATTATATAGAAAAATCGCTATTCCAGCCCCTTCTTTACCTAGCTATGTTCAATTTAGTTAAAATGATCATATTTATCAAGTATATCAACAAATTATTTAAAAATTCTGATCTAAAAATAAAAAAAATCAAAACTAAGATACTGCAGATAATCGAGTCTAAAATATCGGATAATTGACTTTTCGGATAATCGAGTCCGACCTGTAATAGACTGTAATGGCGGAATAAACTTATTTTAGAAATTAAAATTATGAATGAAAATTTAATTTATTTTATGTAACACATTTTTTCGTGGTTACAAAAAACCGAACGAAAGTTGTGTCTGATAACGATTTTATGTTATAATGCCTTTTACTCACATAACCATTTTCATATAAATTTATGTGTTCAAGTAGTCAAATAACACCAAGTATAAAACCTGATTCATTTTTTTAAATTTTTGGCTTAAACTCAAACTCACTGTTAGAAACGATATTCAAATCGGTTGTGATAAATTTCAATCTATTGTTTGTGACATTCAAAGTATAAAAAACAGCCTTGAACCCAACTCATTGCGAACTTCGGCAAACGAAACGATATCCTCAAACTTAGTTGACTCAGACTGTATGGTTTGACGACGCGTCAAAGAGAGCAAATGTCTATTGATCCGGTACGAAGAATGAGACATTTTATGTTCAGATGAAAAACTTATCCTTTTTCTGATCAGACAAAATCAGCAAAATGACCGTGTGTATGCCAAAAGTCTTGCTGATACATCGAGATACTAACTTTCTATAGAAAGTTTTCAGAACGTGTCGAAACTCAAACATCATATAATTGGTAACGCATCACGAAAAGGCAAATCTAAGCTCTTCTGCATGGAACCTAACGTTAAAAATCAACACAGGATATTAAAGGGTGTGTCACATCAAATTGCATCACGGAAAACACGCTGTAGAAATTTAATTTTTAGGAATTATATCTTCAGCTTTCGCTTATAATCAGATAAGAGTGTATAGATCACGTTGGCCATGCTTCACTGTCAATTTTTCGTAAATTTAGAACAATGTCGTCGAACGAAAAAGAGCGTCGTGAATTAATCCTGTGCACTCATTTCGAGAATCCGGAGTTGTCACATCGGGACATCGGTAAGATGCTGGGAATCGTCCAATCCACGGTCAGCAGAGTACTAAAACGATACTTCGAGAACCTAACCATCGACCGGAAGGTGAAGAACGGCAAAAATGGATGCTCCGTCAGTGAAAAAGATCACAAGCGCGTAGTTAAGCAGTTTAGACGTGATCCGAGAAGTTCGGTCCGGGATGTCGCCAATAAGCTGAATTTGTCAAGTTCATTCGTCCAGCGGACCAAGCAGCGGGAGGGCCTGCGTACATACAAGGTTCAGAAGGCTTCTAACCGCGACGAAAGGCAAAACATGGTGGGGAGACGCGAGCCCGGAAGCTGTACACCGAAATGCTGACGAAGCCGCATTGCCTGGTAATGGACGACGAAACCTACGTCAAAGCGGACTTTCGTCAGCTGCCGGACCTGTTGTTCTTCTCCGCAGAGGACAAATTCAGCGTTCCGGAGGAGATTCGCAAGCAGAAACTATCCAAGTTTGCCAAAAAGTACATGGTGTGGCAAGCGATCTGCTCTTGCGGAAAGCGGAGCGCCCCCTTCGTGATGACCGGCACGGTAAACGGGCAGGTTTACCTTAAGGAGTGCCTACAGAAGCGCTTACTACCACTATTGAAGCAGCACGAGGGCCCGACCATCTTCTGGCCGGATCTCGCTTCGTGCCACTATTCAAAGGACGTGTTGGAGTGGTACGAAGCCAACGGGGTTACCTTCGTGCCAAAGGAAATGAACCCGCCCAACGCGCCGGAGCTTCCCCCAATAGAGAAATATTGGGCGATTATGAAGCAGGCCCTCCGGAAGAACCCAAAAGTTGTCAAATCGGAGGCGGACTTCAAGAGAAAATGGATTTCTGTTAAAAAAAAACTACAACCTGACGTTGTACAGAACCTTATGGACGGGGTAAAGAGGAAGGTGCGAGCATACGGGCTTGGGCTCGAAGTATGAATAAAAAGAAAATGCCAAAAGTTGTTTAATAGTTTTTATTTTACTGTCTAAAATTTTCAAAAGGATCGGTCTACTGGGCGAATTTCTACAGCGTTTTTTCCGTGATGCAATTTGATGTGACACACCCTTTAGATCGAGCAGGTTTTGAAACTTTCAACTGTTTTCCGAAGGTTTATTCAGAAGATAAAAAGAGCTAGCGAGGTCAGTTCCAATCACACTAAATTTGGTGCTAGCTTCTAGTTCCAGATTCCATTCACGGAAAGGATTTTGACGTAGGACTACGTCTTTGATTTCTATATAAAGGAGTCACTCTAAGGAAAATTTAACGAAAAATTAAAAGATTTCAAATGCATATTACGCAGAATCGTTATTGCGATATATGTTATACTATATACCGTTAGATATGAAATTTATTCAGCAATATTTTTGATTATGACGTAAACAGTGGAGATAGTAAAACAAGTAAATAATTAAGCGAATAAAGTAGGCGTTTTTTCAGATATTACTCGCTGTTTGCGCTGTGGAGGAAGAGAAACAAACATAATGTTTGTATACAATAAGGGCGTTAGACTCCAAGGCAGAGATAGGCAAACCATTCACCAAAAAGATGGAACGAACGGTCATTTACAAGTAAAATGCATGTAACGCAACACTTTTTTGTTGATGTATGCTCAATTTTGAATATAAAATTAGGATTGGTTCCATCATAGCACTCAAATCGAAATCTCGGCAAAGCTTAAATATTCGATTTGAAGCATTTTTTTTCAACTTATGCGTAATTTTTATATACTGTGTATTAGAAAACATCCGGAGGAAGCTGGAACTATTCATTAAATGGGTAAACAAAACATGTTCTAGTGGGAAAGCAAATTCAAAAAATTATTTTTCGTTGCTTTGGCCTATTGCGTGGACGTGTTATCGTGATAGCCATTACCGGGATTTTTGTGACAATAGAAAAATACCGATTGAGAGGTTCGAAAGAGTATACTTACGCATACTAGTTCGCGATATCAAGAAGCATTAATGGTTTTATTTAGCCTGCTACAATTCCCAAAATCCACTATAAATAAGCACCTGTTGGGATCCGTGACTCGAATAAATCGTCGCAGTAAACAACTGCAACAGACACAACTTAACGCTTAAAAAAAGTGTAGTAGGCTAGAAATATTGTGGCGCGGGAAAAACATTACCTGTATGAATGCTTCACATTTCTATTATAATTTTATTCTCTCGTTTTTGATTTTTGAAATTTATTCTGAGCTCAATGTAATGGGGACGAAGTCCCCGTTTCACGAGGATAAGGATTCGAGGCGGCCCAAACTGCCAAAATGACACTATCCGAGTCCACCGCCGACACGCCGTCGGAAGTGGCGGTGTCTCGCACGCAAACCTGTGTTCCACTGAGTGTCCGGTCAGGGTACGATCCTTTAGAAATAACCGCATACGTTTGCGTGGTGCATTACGTTTGCCCGGTTAATTATTGTGAAATAGTGGTTGTCTATGTTGCAGTCGTTTTCTGCGGTGATTTATTCCGGGAACCGTTGGGATCAGTTCACTACAGAATCCACACAAATTTCACAAGGCAGCATTCATGGTCATAAGATATAATCTGCATCACCTGGCGATATTATTGTAACCACCCACCACAAACAATGTTTCAGACAAGTATAATGTCGCAGTGGCTAGCTTGATATTTAAACATATGTTTAAGAATGCACGGGGAAGGCAATGAAGACTTCCTATCGGGAGGCGATCTGGCGTAGTGGTAACATCCATGCCTCTCACGCTGAAGGTCACGAGTTCAATTCTCACTCCCGAAATTCTTCCAAAAATGGAAGTAAAAGTGACGAACCAGCCAAATGAGTCACTATAATACAGATAAAAAAAAAGACTTCCTATCGTATTCGGCTAAATCAAATAAACGAAGGAAAAAGAGGACCGATCGACTAATATGATGGTTTTCTGAACAGTTACTGAACTCAAATCAGAAGCAATATCCTCAAAGCCCTACGTCAGGTTTCCGTCCGTTCTTTTAGGCTCAGATCTTTCTACTTTTTTTTTATAAGAAAATCAATATACTAGCCAAGCATTGCCATGCTTCACTTGCCGAATCGATTAACGCCATTTTTTTAATATTATTAAATTTTAGTATCAAAACACTTGATTAGCCCCTAACTGTATACAGGTCAGACTCGATTATATACAGACTCGATTATATGTGATTCGATACACAGTTATACAGTTTGAAAAAAAAATATTTTTTTTATGTTTCAAATATGCCGTATTTCAAGAAGAAATGTAACCTTCCAACGTTAAGGTGAAGTTTTAGTGGTTATTACATGTACATTGGGTTAAATCGTGATTTTTGAAGATTTTGCTTGAATTTTCACCAGCAATTGTTTATATCGATATTGCAGCCAAATTAGAAAAGATAGAAGTTGGACGTCAAAAAACAAATTGTAGAGCGGTTCAAGAACTTCAATTCAATTGATAGAAACAATCTAGTTTAATATATTTTTTTAGGATAAAATTAATAATAACACATTGAAAATTATTAACTTTGAAGTTTTTCACTTCCAGAATGTTAATTAAATCCATTAATTTAGTTGTTCCACAACTATATCCTGTATTAAAATTTCTCATCTTTCAAATGAAAGTGTCTGAATCGTCTTCCGTAGCGTACTTTTTAATGTAGAGCCAGTTTGAGGCAACAGAGTCCGAAACAAAAAAAAAAGTTATATAGCTCTGTCATTGTTGAAATTCGAACATATGCGTAGGAGAATTTTTTTCATCAAATATGATCGTCTATCAACTCCTGAGAGGATCTGGTTAAATTAATTTTTTTCATGTGAGAAAGGTGTTTTCCTCTTCCTCTTTTATTTTCAAAAAACCAAAAATTCATGTATAAAAAACGAATAAAAATTTTTTTTTAACTCGATTATATACAGGATACCATTACATCCATTACATACAGTGAAATGAAATCAAATTATATACAAAACAATTTTTTTTAACAATAAGTATTAACACCACTAAATGACAGAATTTTTTTAGCCATTGAATAATAAATAATAATAAAACATATAATATTTTATCATTTTTCTCAACATCTCTATTGTTAAATGATTTGGCATTTGCAGCATCCATGTTGTGGATTACATTTCAATGACTAGTATTCGAAAGGCCCCATCTTGAGCTAGCCAAAAGTCGAACGCATGATCATAATATTTAATTATTTGCGAAGAAATCCATAATTCCATTTCATCATTTCTTCCTTTTTAGATATAGAGCTATGTCTTTCAGAGAACATGTCACGATTTCATGAAATAGTTTCAGCGCTTTTGTGAATAATTACATACAAATTGATTCTAAATTACTCTAAGATTCGTTTGATATGCTATACATTACAATCCCTCATTCCGTTTATGGTTTGAATTAACGAAAATGGGGAGCGTTTTTACTTTCCGACACAATCGTTCCTAGCATTTCTGGGATCACCTACCCGCTTCGTCAATAACAAGCAACTAATGTAGCTGCGATGCACTGTTTTTATACACCACTACCGTTGCGAAGCCTGTTCACACCGTCTGCGAGTGTAGTGTAGGAGAAGGAAAATGTTGCAAAGTAAACTGGGCTCCGGCTAAAGTATAAAATATATTTCTTGTGCGACTTTTATTCTATTATCACCTCAGCAAACAGTCACAAACAGACGTTTTTCCCGACGCAAAGTTAGAGAGTGAAGATAAAGATAAAGAGTGTTTGTGTATTATTGTGTCACACTTATGCACTGTTATGTTATGCGTTATGAAAGGTAAATAATAGTAGAGCAAATATTACTTCTGTGACCGCAACATGTCAACTGCCAAAAAGATCACCATGATTGTTTTAGTTTTTGAATTTCTGGAACAAGAAGAACGTACGCAATGCATGTGCAGTGCAGTCAACCAAAAATAGGGTGAACAAAATTGTCGATGAAATAAAAAAAAACTTTCTTATCTTTATAGATAGAGGTAAACATAGTTCGACAATGTTGTAGTCCCACTTATTCGAGACATCTTTGTAGAGAAAAGTTTTTTCAATCTCTTGAAATAACCGATATAGCACCTTTTTTTTCAAGTTGCGTTAGGGTCACTATGAATAAAAAAAACTGGGTTTTTGATCTAACTTTTATATTTCAAATTTTACTTACAAACTGTCTTCGAAAGACGTCTAGAGCTAGTAATAGAGTAAGTATTTTTCGATGCAGAACTTTTTTTTTTTTGGTCAATGTCTCAACTTCACTAAATGTTATTGATATTCCTTCCCAAAAAATACGCTATCTGCAATTGTTTATCATTTTTTCTGGGGCAAACATAAACAAAGTCTAACTAAAAGTCTAGTCTGTCTAACTATGATTATCTCTATCTATAGAGATAAGAAAGTTAGATTTTTTTTTTCATCGACAATTTTGGTCACCCTATTTTGGATAACACAACAATGAGCACTCTACCATGTGTAACAACTTTGTCGAAGACAGTTTTTGTCTAAAGAATAAATATCTTCCACAAAGTTGTGTTAAAACTAAGTTGCATTAGGGTAACCAAGGAAAACACTGTTTTTTTAACTCTCACTTTTATATCTAAAAATCTACATCAAAATTGTCTTCGTACGACTTTTAGAGCTTATCAATACCAATATTTTGCGATGCAGACTTTGTCAATATCTTCATCTTGCTCAAAGCTATTGATGGGTTTTCACCCCAAAACTCATGATTTCCATGTTAATTTACACACATATTATATAGAGTGAAATTTGTTCTTTCAAATTCCGTCAACAAACATTTTTTATGTTTGCCCCAGAAAGAATGACAAAAAATTGATGAGAGCATATTTTTGGGAAGAAATATCAATAACTTTGAGTGAAGTTGAGTAGAGTTATTGACAAGTTCTGCGTCGCAAAATGTTTGTATTAGTATGTTATAGAAGTCTTTTGAAGAAAGTTTGTATGTAGAATTTAAAATATAAAAGTAAGAGCAAAAAAAACATTTTTTTTCATGGTGACCCTAACGCTACCTAGAAAAAAACGTTATACAGGGAAACTTCGATATAACGTACCCTCGTTATAACGTCACTCGATATAACGTACATTTTACCTCGATATAACGTACACTTTTTCAAAGTGTAAAGGAAATTTTTTTTCAATATTTTTTTTCTGATAGAACTATAAATTATCTGTATTGTGATGCTAAAACAAGTTTTGTACCTCCAATCAATCTCGAAATACAGCTGGTTTTGTGATTCCAGATTCTAAATGAATCAAGCTTTAATCAACAGTACGAAGCGAAACATGATGAGAAAGGCTGGCTTCATCTTCTGATTGAAGTTATTCATTAACTTGACTAAAACAGCAACACAATAATGTATTATAGACTACGTTAGTGAGTACTTTATTATGCTTCGATATAACGTACAATTCGATACAACGTACAATTTTGAAAATGAAATGTACGTTATATCGAAGTTTACCTGTATCGGTTATTTCAAGAGATAGAAACAAAACTTCATTCTACAAAGATGTCTCAAATAACTGGGACTACAACATTGTCCAATTATGTTTACCTCTATCTATAAAGATAAGAAAGTTATATTTTTTATTTCATCGACAATTTTGGTCACCCTGTTTTTGATAACATAAAAATGAGCACTCTATCATATGTAACAACTTTGTCGAAGACAGTTTTTGTCTAGAAAATAACTGTCGAGCTCAAAATGCTAATTTCCACTTAAATGCATCTCCTGGCCATTGTGCAATGGGTTTGAGAAAATATTATGAATCGTTGTTAGGGGATACGCGCTTAATCTATGCCAAAAGCACAAATCAATATTTGGAAGTCTAATTTCTAATGAGAAGTTAAACAAATCAATGGGATGAGAAACGTTTTTACGTAATTTGCTCATCAATATAACTGAACGATTATTTTGGAGAGTGTGTGTCACGCTTTTCAATTGATTTTCGACTACTATTGTGTCATATTGTACTTAGTAGTGGTACCATTCAATTGTGATCATAAAGTATCCAATTAATGTTTCCTTTGCCTTTTGCCTGGCAATTCTCTACGTGTGAAACTGTTTGAAATATGCGACAGAGATGTTATCCTAAGAAACAACAGCATGACTCTCTCACCGCGCTTTGGTTAAATAATTCGTTCATACCATCGTTTGCCCCGATGGGCCTATCATCGCACACACATTGTATGTGGGCGCGATATTCCCACAGGTTCTCCTCTGCCACGGCCTCTAGTGGCGCGAACCGTGCGAAGTGTGCGAAGCGAAAATATTACGTCACATCAGCATACCGTACACACATTCGCAGCGATTTGACGACGACGACGACGACGACGGCACAAGGATCATTAACCCCAAGGTGCACATCTGACTGACTGACTGACTTACTACTGTGTGTTGGGTCCCGTACGATGGGGGCGGCGGTGGGTGAAGGAGTGCGAGAGCCCAGGAATGACAACAATCTTCCGAGAGCCCGAGAGAGTCGGAGGGATGGTCTGTGTACGGGAGTTACCCCGATTCCGATCGACACACTTGTTCGCAGCGGCACCACTCCCGAGAGTGTGCGATGAGAGAGAGAGTGAGTGAGTGGGTGCTACAGGAATGGAAACAGTGAGTGAGCTGGTATGGTCCATCCGATTGATGGGTGGGTGGGTGAAATGCTTTAGAGTGTGCACATATCACAACAATCATGTGGAAGAGAGCGAACGGGGAGAGTGTGTGTGTGTGCGCGAGAATGTGGGCCCACAGCGCAAACATTGCGATGGGAAGAATGAACAAGAATCATGTTATGTGCGATGACGACGGTGTGAACGAACGACCGAGCCGAGTGCGAGTGAAATGACCGACCGATGCGGGTTAGTGGGCAAAAGCGAGACAGAGAACGGCTGAACGGAGCGCGAGAGGTTATTGAACTGAAGCAAAACAGTGTGTTCTGCGAGAGCGGGAACAGTTTCGGTGTTGATGTTCTTTGCCCGAGGAGCGACGAGAATAGTGAAAGGAAGAACGTGAGAACTTTCGGTGATTTTTTGGCGGGAAGGCGGCGGTCTTTTTTACCGTCTCTCTTGCTGTGGTAATATGTAAATTATGGGGCATATGGACATCATTAAATTTTGAACATTTCGCTTCGAACGCGACAGTTAATTTTAGGCTCGCGTGGGTGTGTGCGTACTGAGTTATTCGGATGCTTGGGAAGGTCGAATAGTCAAGCTGGGGTGATAAATTTTGCGGCTTGTTCCCGATTGATTGGGATGATTCAGTCGGAAGTAGTGTAGCGTAAAATAGAAAAAAAAAGTTAAATAGAAGGGTGATTGTGATCGTGAATGAATCGACTATGATATTTTTTTAATACATGTTGGTGATCAAGATTTGTTTATGAGCAAGAGCGTTTTATTTGAAAGGTGTTGTTATACAGACTTGCATATTTTAAATAATGATATTTTTTTTACCCAATTCTTTCTGTATTCTTAAAAGATTTTTTGTTCTAATAGAATAATGAATAATATAAATATCATTTGTTTTATTCGTTAAGAACTCGAAAAAATACAACCGAAATTCATGCCTCAACACTAGCATATCTCCTGAGAAGGGAGCGCTTGCACAACATCAGTGTCAGTTCTAGTCCCGCATTTCATATTGCACGATTTTCTGAAAAAGTGCTGAAACTAAAGCAAAATTGTATCTAGTACGCATGTTTTATTGATTTTTTACAAATCATCGTCGTCGTGTTAATCTTTATTTTCAAACCAGCCATACTTGGGTACTCCTTTTCAATCAAATTATCTGAAGGTGTTTTGGATTGTTTTGATCATTTCTTTTATTACATTACAGCGCGGACTCGATTACAGGTAAACTTCGATATAACGTACCCTCGTTATAACGTACCCTCGATATAACGTCACTCGATATAACGTACATTTTACCTCGATATAACGTACACATGATCAAAGTCTAAAAAAATATTTTTTTTAAATTTTTTTTTCTGAAAGAACAATAGATTATCTGTATTTTGATACTAAAGCTTGTGTTGTAACTTTAACCAATCCCGAAATACTACTGTTTTGTGATTCCGGATTCTAAATGAATCAAACTTCAATCAACAAAACGAAGGGGAACATCATGAGAAAAGTTATTCATCAACCTTACTCAAACAGCAACACAATAAAGTAATATAAGCTACGTTTCAGAGTTCTTTATTATGCTTCGATATAACGTACATTTCGATACAACGTACAATTTTGAAAGTAAAATGTACGTTATATCGAAGTTACCCTGTATATAGTCTCCGATTTCTTTTCACTGTATATAATCGAATCCTGTATATAATCGAGTCAGAAAAAAAATATTTTTTTATTTGTTTTTTATGCATATATTTTTCGTTTATTGAAAGAAAAAGAAGAATTTAAGTTTTGATTCATCCCCTTAAAGTCAGAAAACACCTTTCTCACATAAAAAGAAATAGTTTTTCCCAGAATCTCTCATCATATTCAATCATATCTGATGAAAAAAATCCTTCTACGCATATGTTCGAATTTCAACAATGACAGAGTTATAGTACTTTTTTTTTGTTTCGGACACTGTTGCCTCAAACTGGCTCTACACTAAAAAGTGCGCTGCGTAAGTCAATTTGTTGCTTTCATTTGAAAGATGGGTAGTAGCATAGTAGAGTAGTATAGTGTATAGTAGTGGAACATCTGAATTAGTGTATTTAAATAACATTTTACAAGCGAAAAATTTAAAAGTTTGTAATTTTTAATGCGTAATTATTAGTTTTATCCCAAAAATTCAAATTAAACTTGATTCTTCTATCAATAAAATTAAAGCTCTCTAACCACTCTACAGTTTGTTCTTTGACGCCCAACTTCTATCTTTCTTAATTTCGCTGCAATTTCTGTTGAAAAATCAAGAAAAATCTTCAAAAATCGCGATATTTACCCCACTCTACTTATAATAGCCACTTGAATTTTACATTAACGTTGAAAGGTTACATTTTTTCTTTTCTTTCTTGAAGTCATACTTGAACTATGAAAAAAAAAATATTTTTTTCAAACTGTATATAGTCGAGTCCAAAATTGTATATAATCGAATTACATATAATCGAGTCTGTATATAATCAAGTCCGACCTGCATTCATATTCAACTATTAGATCCACAACTAAATTCTCGCTAATTTTTTTCTATGAAAACTCATTTTTTTGTGAAAAAAATTAGTATAAATTATTAAAAATATTGTCCATCGCTAATTACAGATTTTTCCCATCTTTAAGGCAGAACTCGTATACTGTTACAGTGAAATTCTTCGTTATTTGAGGATATATGCGATTAAAGTCTTTTTTTTATGTTTTTATGTTATGTTTTTTTTAGCGGAATGCTGATGGGCCAGACCATATGCATATGCTACGGAACAAGTAATAATCGGTGCTATATTTATGGGTAGAACTTCCTTTTTGGTGTTTCCAAGTAGGTTTGGACGAGTTTGGCAACGCGAGGCCGAGCATTGTCATCCTGTAGAACAACTTTTACATGTCAATGTTGGTATTTTGCCCATATTTCGCACAGGGCTCGATTCAATCGCCTCATTTGACTTCGATACATACGTGATGGTTTCGCTCGGTTCCTATAGTTTATAATACATCTTCTTCTTCTTCTTCAATGGCACTAACGTTCCTAGAGGAACTTCGCCGTCTCAACGTAGTATTACTTGCGTCATTTTTATTAGTACTTAGTTAAGATTTCTATGCCAAATAACACGCCTTGAATGCATTCTGAGTGGCAAGCTCTAGAATACGCGTGATCACAGTGCAAGTCGGAGGAAATTTCTTTGACGAAAAATTCCCCCGACCAGAACGGGAATCGAACCCGAACACCCGGCATGTTAGTTATGACGCTAACCACTCGGCCACGGGTGCACATAAAATTTATAATACATAACACTCCCAAATAACCTTCACAGCGTGAATATTCGGCTAAGCCACAATGGGATGGAACAAACTCTCCATTTTTGCTGCTGGATCAATTGTGCACAGACGAAAAAAAGCCTTTAACCGTTCTAAGTTTCTTGCTTTTCAATAAATCCAAAGGCAATCGCTTGGAATTGGATCGATGGGTAACTACTCTTGAAGTTCTTCTTGCGTTCGGCACGGATTTTCATCGAGAAATGCTCCCAATTCCGCGTCTTCGAAGGTATTTGGCCTTCTTTCACGCGAACGAACATGAATATATCAACGTCTTTGGAGCGATGGAATCAATAAACCAGCTCTAAACTCCTTTGTTTAATCTTTTTCGAAAAATTTTAGACGCATCTTACATTTCGCCTTCTGGGAGCATAATCCAGCATTCAGGGTTGTCTGAAAAATCTGCTGTTTCGCCAATACAATTTCGAAAACTTGTTACTTTTGAACCATCCAACCGATTTGCAATTTTAAGTTTTAGGAGATCCAAAAATGCCTTTTTTCGAAAAATTATAACTTTTGAACTACTGGACCGATCCAGATGATTGACATATCAAATCAAAGACAATTGGCAATTGAAAAAATATAACAGTAGCAGAAAATTTGAATTCTGTGTTAGTTATTATTGATTGTATTTGTTTTTTTATTGTTCTCATGGTCTCGAGACCAAGGGCGCTATATTTTTATATATTTTTTCTGGAAAGCTGAGGATTTTTCACACAACAAATCTCGAAAACGCAGATTTTGTTTTCGTTTTTGAGTTATGACTTTTCAAAGTTAACCGATGGTCTGAAAAATCTTTTTTTGGCAAATTAATTGGCAAATGTGTTATGTTTTCGAAACGCTAATTGGTTTTAATTTGATATGTCGATCATCTTCGGTAATTCGGTGAAAACATCTAATAGTTTGAAAACATCTTAATAGTTTTTATTTTACTGTCTAAAATTTTCAAAATGATTGGTTTCTGGGCGAATTTCTACAGCGTTTTTTCCGTGATGCAATTTGATGTGACACACCTTTTAGGTGTGACCTTTCCTGAAAACATCTAAAACTAATTTTTAGGTATTTATTTATTTATTTGGCCAGTATTTGTATGACGTCTCCCCGCTGTGCAATCGGTTCCCCAGACTTTAATTGGCATTAATTGGCAACATGCACGACGAAAAAAAAAACTTCTCATAAAAAGCTTCTTTCTATCCCGAGAATGTTTTCTTTTCACGGGAAATAGCTATTGATAACTTTATAATACTTGCAAAATGTACATGAATTCATAGCCTCTGAGTTCACGTAATTTTTGCAATACGAACTAAATTTCTAGTTAATTTCTGTGAAAAAGTGCTCTACAAAGAAATGTTTTAGGAGGAATTATTTTTGTCCGATCATGAAAAGAAACGAAACGAAAGCGATGAATACTGCGACAACGGTTGGTATGTTTGGATATGATGTGCTGGAATCGTGTTTGTTTATGATGTGAGAAACGCATGTTTATGTTTGAGTATCATTGTTCGTGTTTGGGGTAAACATTTAACACTAGTGAAAAGCACGTTCGTGTTCAAACAAAAACATGGAATTTTAACATCGCGTGGACATGTGTAAGTGTTTTTCGGAAGACTAATATTTGGTATGTTTGAGTTGAGCACTACGTATGAACCGAAAACGAGCAGAGAAACGAAAAAGTGATTCTACAGCACGACAACGCTCGACCTCAAGTTGTCAAATCCATTAAAATCTCTTTGGAAATACTCAAATGAAATGTCCTACTCTACCCACCGTATTTCCCAGATGTTACGCTGCCCGATTCCTTTTTGTTTCGTTGGTCTGGCAAAAATGGTTTGATAAGTGGGCAGTGGAGACGAAGACGAAGATTTTTACCGTAATATATATCAATATTCGAGCTCTGCCAGATTTTTGAATGGAAAAAGTTTCAGCTGGCAATATATTCAAAAAATCATTTGTGAAGTTTTTTTTTACAATAAAGCCACGTTTTCATTAAAAAGTGGGAACTTAGTTGCATACCAAGCGGCTGGTTGGCTGGTTGATTGCCATAGATGACTGTCGTAAAAACCTATGAAGGTAAGCTCACGCGAAGTCCCAGGAATATTCTCAAGATTTTCATGAGCTGATTAGTCAGATTGGAAAAGTATGCCGAATTGATGGAATAGTGGTACACGAATAATAATGGGATTTATGGATTTGCCAAGTGGATGCCAATTTGCCAATTCATCGAATTAGTCCATTTGATTTCTTCATACATGAATCGAATACCTTAGTGTAAATTATTTCAATAGATATTTGTATTGCATTCGCAGATTTTGTGACTAAGCTTGAATATGAATGCTTATGTCAAATGAATATGAATCTTATTTTCATGACATTTTACCGAATTCCTTACGATCAGCAAAAAGTTTCACACTTACCGCTTCCCATTGTCAGCCTTTAATAGACGAATTTCATGCCAATTCGTCTTTTCATAAAAAATACCAAAAAATATTTTCGAAAAAATAACTGTGAAAAAATATACTAAAAATTGAAATTATTTTTTCTCAAAAACGCATTTTTTTAAATTCTCAAAAGAAACAATTACCAACAAGTCATCCATACATTGGAAGATGGGCACATTTACAGTAAAAAAAGATTTTCTTACAACAACTTTTTGATGTTTTCTATGAAAAAATTACAGCTTATTCTATTTTTGTTCAAATTAAAGATAGCGATACTTCTAGTGTATTCGACAAAGTTTTAGATTTTATCGAAATATGAACTTTCGTGGAAGACGACAACTTTCTATCGTTTACAGCTCCTGGAATATAAAAGATAGAAAACTTCAACAAAAGTTCATATTTTGATAAAATCTAAGACTTTGTAGAATACATAGAATATCGCTTGACTTTGAACAAAATTAGCATTAGTTGTATTTTTCACGAAGAAAACATGAAAAAGTTGTTAGAAAATCTTTTTTCCGATAAATGCGCCCATCTTACGATGCATGGATGATATGTTTGTAATTGTATGGGCTATTCATATTTGTTTTTTAAGTTTTAAAAAATTATTTTTTGAGAAAAATTGAATTCCAATTTTTTAAATCATTATTTTTCCAGCAAAATGAAAAAAAAACATTTTTCACAACAATTAAACATTTTCCTACCTTTCATTCTTTGACTTAAATTTTGTAGGTATGATGGTTTATGAGTTACAATCTTTTGTAAGAAATTGAGAAGAAAACATTGACCCTTTTCAAAAAGTAGTCGAACTCTTTCTTGGAGATTTCAAGTATGCAAAGTTGTCTTTACATCCACAAAATTTCACTGCAATCTGAGATGCTGCTGCCAATGCCCAGCCGAGTTGGCATGAAATTCGTTAATGGTTTCATCGGGACGATTCACACCGCAAGAAAAACTGGCAATGTCGAAAGCGAAGAATCGATTGCAATCTTCCCCAATTTTGGTCTGTTTGAAACAATCGTTGGATTGCTTTTTCAGGTTCCAAAAAATGCAGCGAATACAGATGATAAATGAAAATAAAAACACAATTGTTACGAAACAGTGACTGTTGTTGCGAGGGTAGAGACACACGGGACGAACCCCTCCCCCCTTCCGGCATCAGTAAGTAACTGATATCGCGCGGGCCTCGCGGCGATCCAGGTCAACGACCGGGTCGTGTTCATGGTGGGGGGATTGGCTCCGAGAGCGCGGCACACAGAAGGCACACGGTGACGCAAAAATAGAAATAATGGGGTGTGAGAGCGATGCGATGGGGTACCACGAAAAATGAAAATGGGAAAAACTTTTGAGTTATCAACTCGCGGGAGGCTGTTACTATGCCCCGGTCGGTACCGCGAAACGGTAGTCGGAGTAGGAGCGAGGGGGACCCGAAATTGGGTATTTCTTGGAGATGCCTTTCTGCGGCAAAATCGAAATTTTCTGTCACCAGCACCAGCACCAGAGGACAGTGGCCTCTGGGTGTGACGATGATGGTGTTGCCAATAGTGATGCGGCTGCCGGGGTGGAAGGGAAGAGAGCGAGGAAAGGAAACGAAATTCGCCGCGTTGGACTATTAATCATCGTTAGGAAGTTTTTTTTCGGTTGTTTCGGTTGAAATGTTGAGATGCTGCCGGATGAGGCATTTGCTAATGACAGCAGTGTATGAGTACACATTACAGGGAATTCGGGTGCCGAGGAAAGGGTTAGAAGAGTTGATACTCAACATGCTCACGGTAGACGTCGTAGCAGAAATTTAAACGACAAAATTCATGATGGATACATATTTTTGTTCCAAGTTTTGACCCGACTAAACTGACGTGATAAGTTTATTGCCCAACAAATTCAGAGAATTGCTTCGCTCCGGAAAATTCCCCACAAGGCAGATTTATTTTTTCTTCCGCGCCACCGACCATTTTTTCTCTGTCGCCCTCGTGGGACATTTAAATTCGATTAAAAATATCATATTTAAGGCAACAATAACAATCACACCAACAATAATAATAATTATAACGGAAGTCCCACGCGAGGGTTGGTCCGGTGCCAGCTGCCGGACAAACAGCTCAATTAAAAATTAAATCCGATTGCGCCGCGAAGGGGTCAGAGATTGGCGACGTCGGAATGGAGTGAGAGAAAGCCGACAACGAACAAGAAGAGAAAAAAAACCACAACCCTCTTGTTCATAATAATTCGTTATTCATACCTATGAATTTATGTAAATTTTAATTTTAATTAAACTTTGCCGGGTGAATGAGGGTCGCATTTTTTTCTCTTCTCAGTTGGCTTCAGCCACCGATGAACTATTGGTTATTTCGACTGAATGGTTTGTTATTTCAACCGGCACTTCAGTTTTTCTCCCACTCATTCTCTTTCTCTCTCTTGCCCTATGTATGCTTATTATTACTGCTGCCGACGCTGTTATTTTAAACTGAGATTAAATATGTATAAAACAGGCTGGTGTTGTTAAATGTGCGTAAAAACTGTTAACGGTCGATACAGTCTGTTTTCATTTCTGCCTCAACTGACTATTTTATTTCAATTAATTTTCTCCCTTGAAATGTGAGATATTTGTAGTAAAAAATATATTATCCAACACCAAAATGCCCCGAACTAGGTCACAGAAGGGCCGGCATTATATGGGTTATGTCCCAGTGCTTCGAAGCTCAATTTTGATTTCGATGCTGATACATACATCTGAAATTGTAGACAATTGGCTTGCGATCATGTTCCGTAGACCCAGTTTGCTAGGATGACTCTCCAACGTGGTTTGCTTGAGGGTATTCTTGTTTAGAAATTCGAAAAATTCGATTTTTTCTTCATATGTCTGAAGTTTAGATATTCAAGAATATATCCTTTGAATGATTTTCCGAATAATTATTTATCGAGCTATAGTCTTTAACAAATCAAACAAATATAATTTTCAATATATTTTATTAAATTTTTTGTGTAATTTTTTTAAGAACACAAAAATTCAAAAAAAAAAAAATCTAAATTCAAAATTGAAAAAAGTCCCAAGCGTATGAAATGGGGAATGTCTCAATAAACACTGCACTGCACGTATACACAAAATACAGTGTAAGTCAGAAAAACGACCCTTGTCGATAGAATTTCTGGCCCGAACGGGAATCGAACCCGAAAACCCCATCTTGGCGAGCGCCACGTTTACCACCAGACCATGGGGACCTCACCTCGTGAGCGAGACGAAAGTACCTAAAGAAGTTTGATATCCTTCCTGTAACCAGGATCACGGTAGAAGACATCGTCGACGGCAGAATTAAGAAAAATTTTCATATATAAACATCGCACTTCTAGGTGGATTGACACTATTTTCGTAACTGAAATAATCATTCAAGACACTTACATGTTGTCAATTTATCTTGAATTTATTGGGGAATTGATCGCCAAACATAATTTTCAATATAAAATAATATTCTCTACATTGATCCATTGTCACCCCCTCTAAGGCGTTGTGCACAAATTACGTAACGCGAGAAGGGGGGGGGGGGTTGGAGTGAGGGATTTCGAGGTTACGTTACTTACTGTGTATTAGAGATAGGAAATTGCGTTACGTAGGAGGGGGAGGGGGTGCAAATTCCGGATTTTAAGCATTACGTCATTTGTGTACGACGCCTAAGGGGTGAGATTAGGTCAATTTTCATTTATTCGCTGTTCAGTGAAAAATTAATATAATTCAACAATTCCCTAAACACTCGTAAGTTCATCATTAGAAAACATATCTACGTAATAAGAATTACGATTTATTCTAATTTACGATAGTTATTCTACAAAAAGTTCTAAAACTACCTTTTTTTACCCATTCTCACCCCCATCGACGGTATCCCTTCATCCTCCCTGCTTCTTCACCCGCATGTATTTATGCGGGCCACAATGGGTTTCCCCAACACGGACCACTAAATCAAGCAACGTGACGAACTCGTCACTGAAGCTGCGAATGAAAATTGTTGTTTAAAGCCTCTATTGTGAAGTGATACTCGTGATCAGGCCCTATATCTATGATATAACCGCAAGGTTGACGTGGGATTACCGTTGGCTTAGTAATCATTTGTTTGTATTGATTAAATTACTGATTGGATGAAATAATTTCCGAATTCAATTGAATTCAAAATTTTTGCTGTGTAAGAATTTGAACAAACGCCATGTAATTTAAGGCACCTTGGTGTTGATGACTGTGTTAGGGAACACATGTCCGTGGGAAAAAAAGTTTGCCCAACTTGCATGTATTTGCAATGCCAATTTCCCCAGACACCTTGGTTTTGGTGGCTGTGTTGGGGAAACCGTAAATCGGGTCAATCGAAACGGGGTAGTTAGGGCGTTTAAATAGCCCATGATATTTTACAATTTTTAATCAAAAAATAATCAGGAAAAATAATATTTTATTAACGGTGATAGATGTGTAGAAAAATTTGCTATCAATTGATGCAAGCATCTTAACAGTCTATTAATAAATGTTTGAGTTATAAGCATTCGAGATCTTTCTTCTTTTCCTGTATGTTCTGTGTTTAGGTTTTCATTTTACCCCCCCATATATTCCGGTTAGACGTAGTCTCACGTCAAAATCAATCAATCAATCAGAGAATATAATTTCACATTCATTCGGGCAGACTTTCCTTGCTTCCTTAACACGGACTAGACAATATGGCATCGTGGCGAATCGTCACTGACAATACAAGCAAGCTGCGAGCGGCAATTCGTTTCGAGCAATACCTTGTTTTAGTGCTTCAGTAAATCAGCAAACAATAGTTGATCCACAGCAAGCCCCTCCAAATCATAGTTTACTACACTATTGCTTCCAATTCTAAGTTCTTATTTGGTTGAATAAAAAATATAAATGTGTTTTGAGAGAGGAAATTCGTTTAAACGAACTTTAGTTGTTATTAATGAAAACAATGATTTAGTTAACATTTTAAGGAAAAACAATAATCGATATTTAGTTTGCTTTCCGTTCTTGCGAATAGTTTCGAAAATTCTGTTCGGCATGGAATTAACGAGATTTTCAAGCGTCGCAGCAGCAGAATCCTGGAGGTCCAGGATTCATAAACAGCAGCTTCTAGTTTTCGAACTGTTCTGATGTATGAAACATCGGGAGCTACTCCTTTCTCAACAATCCCTTTCACGATTGTTTCTGCAGCCAAACTAGCGTTGCCAGAAAAGAATTTTTTTTTTGACGTAGGACTACGTCTTTGATTTCTATATAGGGGGGTCACTGTACGAAAAATTAAGAAAAAAATTCAAATGCATATTAAGCAGAATTTGTTCCTACGATATATGTTATAATATATACCATTAGACGGCAAATTTATCCACTCAACTGAGATGGAACAATGGAAATAGTAAAACAAGTGAGCAATTTAACGATTAAAAGAGGTATGTTTTGCGAGCAAGCACAAAGGTAAATCATGTATTATGCATTCTCTCTTTCAGCCTGGTTCCCGTGTATGTTGCATGCAACACAAAATCGTGTGCAATTAATTTTTTTTATCATTTATCATTAAATCATTACACCCATACCTCGCTATACGGCGGCTCTTTATATGGCATTTCGCTATAACAGCCCTCTTCAATTAAGGCACATTTTCGATTTGCGGCCTAAAATGATTCGCTATAGCGGCAAGATTTTTTTTTTCGAAGTCGATATACAGCCATTCCATGCCGAACCAATATAGTGATTTTCTATTTTCGTGAAAATTGGTAGTTTTGTTCCTTGGCACCCTTGGGAACCCTAATGAAAAAATAAAAAAATACGAGTTTAATATGTAGCGATAAGGAACAAAATTATCAATTTCAATGGAATCTAAGAACCATCATATTGGTTTGGCTTGGAATTGCTGTATACATACACATATTTTATGTAACATGAAGTTGTTTCATTTTTGTTTATGGATTATTGTTGGTTTTCGGAGTCTGTTATTATTTTATGTTCAAATATATGTACATGTTATGTATGTATTTTGAAATGAAATGAAAAGATAAAATGCATTTTGAATGATAAACATATTCAATAAATTTGGAACCAATCGTATTGAATTTGTATGGATGCGTATTAGAATAATTGATTCCTTATACGGCTTTTCGCTTTGCGGCCAAGTTTCGTGGAACGAATCTAGGCCGTAAAGCGAGGTATGGGTGTATTTCAGCGATGTTGTTATTGACCACTATGTCAGTGTGTGTGTGACGTGAAATATTGCCTGCAAACGAACATTATTTCAGCATTTCTATGTTTCTTCCCCATAAACTTCATATTGAATGTAATCAATAACGACATTTTTTTTGCCGATCGAAATCGATCCAATATTCTTCGTCTACTATTGATGAAACTACGCAAAGCTGCTCCAGTTCATGTGACACCTACATTAGAGCTCAGAACCACAAGAGTGATGATATTTGTATTTCTACGCGCTCAAAAGTGAGATTCGGTCGTGATTGTTTTTATCAAATTCTATTTAAATTTATTTTAACCATTGGATGTCGTCAGTAAATTGTACGAAAGATAGATTTTTGTATTTTTACAATAATTTCAACACGCGATTGGACCAAAGGCAAGATAATCTTCGAAATTTTTAAGATTGTTAATGCATAAGGGTTATGAATACTAACTTCCGGACACTTTTCAGAAGCTCATGCTGTGGATAATGGCGAAGCAACCAATATCATATTAAGTTGGTTGATATAACTGATTCTGCAGGAGATTCCATTCGGCCGATACGAGAAGGATCTGCAGTATTAGGAACTCGACATATGCCACCCACCGTTGAACTTCCTACCAAATGCTAAGTTTTGTTTTTTGTTCGTTACAACCCGTTTGACGGTTATAAAAATAACAAACACCCCTTTCCACCATTTGAAGGTTCTAAATAGTTAAAATAACATAGTACGGAGTTTTGAACAATGAAAAGAATTACATTTAAAAAAAAACAGTTGTTCCGAACCCTCACAGTCCTACGACAAACTTACGTCCGTGCCCTTAGGCTCAGTCCCTTCTACTTTTTCTTGTGTTTTAGGGTCAAATCTATATATATATATATATATATATATATATATAAATGGAGTGATGTCTGTCTGTCTGTCTGATTCTTATAGACTCGGAAACTACTGAACCGATCGACATGAAAATTGGTATGTAGGGGTTTTTGGGGCCGAGGAAGGTTTTCGTGATATTTTGAGACCCCTCCCCCCTCTCTAAGGGGGGGCTGCCATACAAATGAAACACAAATTTCTGCATTACTCGGAAATTAACCAAGCAAACGAAACCAAAGTTGGCATGTGAAAGTTTTAGGGTGCAATAAATGTTTCTATGATGGTTAGACAGTCCTTCCCCCACTCAAAGGGGGGGCTGCCATACAAATGAAACACAAATTTCTGCATTACTCGAGAATTAATCAAGCAAATGAAACCAAATTTGGCATGTGGAGGTTTTAGGATGCAATAAATGTTTCTATGGTGATGAGATACTCCTTCCCCCTCTCTTAGAGGGGGCTGCCATACAAATCAAACACAATTTTTTGCATTACTCGAGAATTAATTAAGCAAATGAAACCAAATTTGGCATGTGGAGGTTTTAGGATGCAATAAATGTTTCTATGGTGTTAAGATACTCCTTCCCCCTCTCTTAGAGGGGGCTGCCGTACAAATGAAACACAAATTTTTGCATTACCCGAGAATTAATCAAGCAAATTAAACCAAATTAGGCATATGGAAACTTTAGGGTGCAATGAATGTTTCTATGGTGGTTAGATACCCCTCCCCCCTCTCTTAGGGGTGGCTGCCATACAAATAAAACACAAATTTCTGCATTACTCGAGAATTAATCAAGTAAATGGGCGGGACGAAGTTTGCCGGGTTAGCTAGTGTACAAATAAAAGCGTGTATGTTGTATGTCTTTTTTAAGAGTGTTAAAATGTATGTATGTATGTGTGTCAGAGTGCCAATGGATATATGAGAAAAAAGGGACCCTCGAATTTTCAAAGCGAACTTGAATAAAAATGTTGATCCCCACGAAAAACTACCCTATGCGAAATATCAGCCCAATCGGACTTCATTTACTACAGGGTGGTGCATAAGTCACGCAACTTCAGAGAAAAAAAAACGATCGCGCTATCGAGCCTATTGGTTCCTAAGCGGTTCAGTTGTCGACTCTGTATCGTTTTTTATTCGAGAACAAAGATTTTGTACCGTGAGACATTTTTTTTGTACGAATTTTTTTTTGTGCAATTCGGTTGCGTAATTTATGCACCACCCTGTAGTAAATGAAGTCCGATTGGGCTGATATTTGTCGCAGATCTCAAAATTTTAGTTTTCTGAAAATCGAGTAAATGAGTGCAGGAAATCGGGGTTTTCCAAAAAAAAAAATGATGCCAAATGTCTGCCAATTGAATGAAACGTCGAGATTTACTGTTATATCGAAAATATTTTTGTCAAAAATTAACTTTTCGACATTTGGTCGTTTTTTTGTTCTGAAAAGTCGATTTTAGACGAAATTTTTTTTGAAATAACAGTAAATCTCGACGTTTCATACGATTTTAAGACATTTGGCATCAACTTTTTTTTTTTTTGCAAACCCCGATTAATGATCTTGGAGTGGTTCTGTATTCAAAATTGACATTTAACGCGGTCAAAGTCAGGCCACGAGCTAATATCGTAGTACAGCAATGCGAAGCACAATACTGGAAAATTAAAATTAACTCGATGATAATTATTGAACGTTTTAGGGCCATCGTTTCTTATCGTAAGAAGGTATTTCTGCTCGAAAGCAGTAAAATTTCAGCGAAGAAAATAAATAGAATTCTACCTTTATCATCATATTTTATACTGTCAGTCAACGGTGACTGACGTGGCAGTCAACGTGTTAAGCAACACGTTCACTGATCGTTGAAAAGGCGTAGATGAAATTTGAATTTCATCTCAGATTCTCCGAAAATTTCTCCGATGTCTACTGTCTCGAATCGCTATATTGCGCTCTGGATCGCCAACTTTGAAGTATGGGAGCGTCATCTGGAATCCGTGCCTTCAGAATGGGGCGACGCGAATTGCATCAGGGCAACGACGGTTTGTTAGATACACTCTCCGACCGTGCCTTGGCGTGATCCACTTCGACCTCCAAGCAACGAGCTTGCTGATCCATATGGACTCTCTACATACCAAACAAAATCTGGCGAAGTCATTGTTTGTTGTTGATCTCATAACCAAACGCGTCGGATGTCCCCAACTCCTGGAAAAACTAAACTTCAATGTTCCTCCACGATATTTGGAGAGTACGCCGTTCTTGAGAATGTTACCCCGGAAATCGAACTACGCCATGCATAACGGGATTACAGCGCACCTTTAATGCAATTGCTCCCGCATTTGATTTCATTTCCTCCAGAAACATGCTGAAGCAATGGTTCTTAAGTATAATTAAGTTAAGTTGAAATCATTGGGACCTCGGAGGTTTGTTCATATTATAAACAATAAAGTATGGGTGAATAGCACATTTTTTGTTACTTTTAAGCTCATTTAATGAAATGAATGAGGATGTCAAATAATGTACTAAATATTTAGTTTGAGTGCAAGATGTTTCCGACTAAGTGTTTTGAGTATTTTTCAATTCATCAATTTCAAACATGCTTCTCATAATGATGTGTTTTATTGAGGAAACAGCTTAAAAAATTATATTCCCCTCTGTTCTACGCGGCGAAATGATGTGAGATGGCTGAAGTCACAATATCCCCGAGGGTTAATTACGTGAATATAGTTGTCGCTAGATGAGATGAGATTTCCTTTCCTATTCTACTATCAACTCTGTTATGAAATAGAAGTTAAATAGTAAGGTAACTTACAGAATAAACCGGGTGATTTTACTATATCACGTCACTCGCGGTGGAGAATAGTTTACATAGATAGCAAATTCATTATCTAAGCCAATATAATACAGATATCCACAAGAAACTTCGGCAGAAGTTATCATTCTACGTTTTTGGAAAGGTTGTTGTTGAATATCCAGTCATGAAGAGAGAGTTGTTGCACGGTACGTTTTGATTCTCCCTTAGAGTCCGTCCCAAGAAATCTATCGTGAAGGAAATTATGTGCATAACATTCTTGTATTGTAAATCAAAGATTCTAAAAAAAACAGAAATGTACGATAAAAAAAATACTTAGAATTTTGACCCATATTGTCTATAAGATATGAATATGTAGCTGCAATCCAGTATCAACTATCGTGATTTAATGTTTCCATCCATTACACAATTTAAGTTTGTTCGACCAAACGTTGCAATGGTCCTTCCGTCGTAACGATCGCTATCGCATATCTTCTTCTGAACGTCATGGGTTCTACGTCGCGGACTTTCTCCTAATCACTTGTGTAAACAATCACATCCAACCACCACGGCGAGACGATTCTGTTAACAACTCTTCAAATCTCACCAGAACTCACTTATTTTGCCCACTACTATTTACACTACAATATTCCCTTCTCGTGAAGCCGCTAGATCGCGCACACACGCACACACTTCTTTCGCCTAGGCGGCTCTCCGGATTCGATTGCACTGGTTTTTGTTTTGTGAACACTGAATATCAACTGCCAAGGAGTTACAACAATTCTTGCTTGATCCTTTCCTACATGAGCGCGTAAAATTCCTGTAAAAATTCAGCAAAGGCAAACACGCAGACATAGACGCACACACAGCTGAACTGCTGACGTTTCCTCGCTGAGCGGACACTGCTTCCGGCCACTGGGGTCAGGTGTAGCCACTAGTCGCCCCAACTAGCCCCAACTGTACACGCACCAGACCGGGCTCTTCTGACCAGTCAAAGTATAATCACTTCCGAATCCATTGGGTGGCGAGTGGCCGCCAGTGGTGAACAGTTTCCGGTCAACGGAACCAGATGGCACCTCCATTGCACTGTGCACAGCTGTCAAAATTTGCCTCTCCTCTCGCATACATACACAGTTAACCTACCGCTCCGCAGCAGCATTGCTCAAATCGCCGAATATCCCCATTCCCCCGGGTTCCCACCCCAATCCCAACGCAAATCAGATCCTAATTGATTAGCACTTGTCAAAATAATTCCACGAAACGATTTCGCGTCAATTTTCGGTAATTTGAGCATGTATGCTACAAAACGGTGGTCTACTAAGTTCGGCTCTTGTGGATGAGGCTGTGTTGGTCCAAATACACGCGGTTTTACACTACAGACACACACACGCATGGCCCCCAATTCCACCCGTCCACGCGAGTACGAGTGTCATTCCACTCTTGGCCACTCGGTAGCGCTAGAATTGTTGCTGTTGTTCTTGGCGATGGAGGTAAACCCCCCTCCGCACTAGTGCCGCTAGCCCCACCTCCCCCGTATTCCGCCATCACCATTTGTCGCACTTCATTCTCGCTTGCTCGTGCTCTCTCTCTCTCCCGTTCCTGCTGCTCGTTTCGGTACTCTCACTCTTCGGGTCGGTGTAGTCATTCAAGAATATGAGAGTGTATATCAACCAATATATTTATATTTGTATACTTTTTTTCTTCCTTTCTTTCCACCGCTAAGCTTGTGTGTTTGCTTCTTGCTCTCGTGTCATTGAACCTATCCATTTTTCATGAAAAATGTATTCTTCGCTGTTTTTTTTTTGTCTGGTCTATTCAAAACTTGCGGCAGCTATTTCCCCGTTTTCCCTTCGCACTCATTTTCACAACAGAAAACAACCGAAAGAGACTTTCAGCTCCTTGGCGAATTTTTTCCATCTTCCGACAGAAGTGACACTGCTGGCGCAACCTTCGAATCTCGACATCTGTGGATTCCGCTTAGCCACACACGTATCAAGTGCACACAGCTTAGTTTTTCGTCAATTTTTGTTTGACTCTATACACGTCCGCTAGTGTTGGTGGCAGTTAAACTGATTTTCTTGAAACGAAAAAATCACTCTCGATGGGTCTTTCTTGCACGGAACACACTTTAAATAATTTATACTTGACAGATTTTTCAAACGACAGAAGCCCACAGTTACAAGCTGAGAACGACACGTTTCTTTTGGTGATGAGATGATGCGTCTCGACGAGAGCCCCTCTCGGGGGAGAAAATTATTTCGCCAGTACCGGGGCACCAGCCCACCAGAAACGAAAAACCCTCAGATAACCAACACACTGCGATAATCCTTTTTTTTGCAGGGCAAAGAAATCCCGAAACCAATTCCAAACAATAGTGACAGTTCTCACTAAGAAAAAAAGGCTAGCCGAAAATCCTCCGCGAGTAAGTATCTTTTTAAGTTCCCGCATACGAACGGGACGAAAATAACAATCGCGGACCGGTCTGGAACAAGGAAGCGAACAAATCGACAGAACCGCTATATACTGACACATTGAACAAGTCGCCACCGTATCGCAGGTCCGCCAGAAACGCGCTGAGCCATCGCGATACACTCTTTCTCTCCTCGCGGTGCTGCCGGCCATCGTGTGCGAAACGCGGGTTGCGGAGGAGTGCCCCATTCAGTTCGCGCTCGTGAGTGACGGGGCCGATTCATGGATGCCGTTGACCGACCGAGTTTCTCACCGGGTTCCACCACCGCCACCCACAGCCGACACTCATTTTCCCCACGGCAGCAGGGAGCGAAAAGAACGAGAGAGAGAGAGAGAGAACAGAGCTTGTGTGCACTAGCATATGATTATTGAATAATATTTATGTAAGAACAACGCCGTTGCGTTGCGTTCAATGAACGCTGCTTCGGGCTGCCGATGCGATGGCGACGCGAGCTTTACCGATATTTCGCGTCATACACACAGAAGAGCAGGAGGAACCCAGCGCAAACACGTCACGTCACTCATTCACGACTCGGGCGCGGGTCGACGCTCTCTGGGGGCGCTCTGTGTGTCGTCATCGGGCCGCCGTCGCCGGCGAGAGAACTTGCTGAGAACAGCCGACCGCGGATCGACGTGTGCGCGGGGAGTGCAATAACATTGTGCGCCCATTCTCGTGCGCCCGTGTGCGATTGCACACATATACCTACTTAGAGGCTGGATGTGTATTTGCGACACGTTGAGGCCTCCTAATCGGAGAGGTTCAGCTGATGGGGGACGGCACATACACGCAACCAAGCCGACACCCACCCACTCTCGCGGGTGCAGCAGTGTGGGGTGCGTGCGGGGCGTACTTTTGCAAATAGCAGATTTATTTGGTTGCTGACTATTATGAGATGTTTGATATGTTGTTTTTTTTTATTTCTTTTGTCAAACAACACTTTTGTGAGGATGGGGGGACGAGGGGAAAAAGTTTTCGCTATGGAGCATTATTTGTGGCGTTTAGTTTGTAACAAGGGCTGGCAATTCATGGGATTTTTTTCTTTTGATTGTTTTCAAGTGTAAATCTTTGGGATCGAAGGTTTTGATTAATAGGCATATTTTTGTATCTATAATGACGGTCTTATTACATTGGAGACATAAATAAAACCGATGAGTCTTCACACAAAAATGGGAAAATGTGTATTGCTTTTGACCATCGTAAGTGGAAGCCTTTTTTCCCCATCACGTTACAGTGCTGTTTAAAATAAGCAGTGGATGGAGAGTGCAAAGCATCACTGTGTTCAATAATTTTGACGTAGGACTACCGAAAGATATGAGGATAAACATTGAAAAACTAATCAGGGACAGATTTCGAACACTTATATCTCGAAAATTTGTTTAAAAGTCCCAAAGAAGTGTGCATTAGTTGATTAGAAATATTTCTAATCATCTGTGATAATGAAGAAAATTATTGTTTAAGTACAAACAATTGAATAATTGTAAAATGTAAAAAAGCAATATCTAAACGTGCTGAATCCCACGATATAAAGGGTGTGTCACATCAAATTGCGTCACGGAAAAAACGTTGTAGAAATTCGCCCAGTAGACCGATCCTTTTGAAAATTTTAGACAGTAAAATAAAAACTATTAAACAACTTTTGGCATTTCCTTTTTATTCATACTTCGAGCCCAAGCCCGTATACTCGCACCTTCCTCTTTACCCCGTCTATAAGGTTCTGTACAACGTCAGGTTGTAGTTTTTTTTGAACAGAAATCCATTTTCTTTTGAAGTCCGCCTCCGATTTGACAACTTTTGGGTTCTTCCGGAGGGCCTGCTTCATAATCGCCCAATATTTCTCTATTGGGCGAAGCTCCGGCGCGTTGGGCGGGTTCATTTCCTTTGGCACGAAGGTGACCCCGTTGGCTTCGTACCACTCCAACACGTCCTTTGAATAGTGGCACGAAGCGAGATCCGGCCAGAAGATGGTCGGGCCCTCGTGCTGCTCCAATAGTGGTAGTAAGCGCTTCTGTAGGCACTCCTTAAGGTAAACCTGCCCGTTTACCGTGCCGGTCATCACGAAGGGGGCGCTCCGCTTTCCGCAAGAGCAGATCGCTTGCCACACCATGTACTTTTTGGCAAACTTGGATAGTTTCTGCTTGCGAATCTCCTCCGGAACGCTGAATTTGTCCTCCTCGGAGAAGAACAACAGGCCCGGCAGCTGACGAAAGTCCGCTTTGACGTAGGTTTCGTCGTCCATTACCAGGCAATGCGGCTTCGTCAGCATTTCGGTGTACAGCTTCCGGGCTCGCGTCTTCCCCACCATGTTTTGCCTTTCGTCGCGGTTAGGAGCCTTCTGAACCTTGTATGTACGCAGGCCCTCTCGCTGGTTGGTCTGCTGGACGAATGAACTTGACAAATTCAGCTTATTGGCGACATCCCGGACCGAACTTCTCGGATCGCGTCTAAACTGCTTAACTACGCGCTTGTGATCTTTTTCACTGACGGAGCATCCATTTTTGCCGTTCTTCACCTTCCGGTCGATGGTGAGGTTCTCGAAGTATCGTTTTAGTACTCTGCTGACCGTGGATTGGACGATTCCCAGCATCTTACCGATGTCCCGATGTGACAACTCCCGATTCTCGAAATGAGTGCACAGGATTAATTCACGACGCTCTTTTTCGTTCGACGACATTTTTCCAAATTTACGAAAAATTGACAGTGAAGCATGGCCAACGTGATCTATACACTCTTATCTGATTATAAGCGAAAGCTGAAGATATAATTCCTAAAAATTAAATTTGTACAGAGTTTTTTCCGTGATGCAATTTGATGTGACACATCCTTTAATTGACCTAATTTGTGCTCATAAAATTGTCTCAAAAAACGTTTTATCTCAGTTTTTCTTAAGAAAATCTGCATCAAATTTATACGTCCAATTTTGAGACATAATCTTAGCTTTAGTATCAATGGCATAGATATTACGAATTCGACAATGTTGATAGAACTGAAACTTGTGAACTGTATTAAAAAAACATTGCTTCATTAAGGTGTAATGAAACTCTACACAGTTACCAGGGCGTGCTTGTTTACATTGCGCTACGTAAGTAGCTTTGTTATAACAGATACAATAATTAATTCAAAAATAGAAGAGCTCTCGATGTTTGAAAAAAAGTTATAAAGTTGCTTTTAAGCCGTAAGGACGGGTATTTATAGAATTCTCTCATTCCATGCCAAACCGATATACAGGTAAACTTCGATATAACGTACATTTCACTTTCAAAATTGTACATTGTATCGAATTGTACGTTATATCGAAGCATAATAAAGTACTCACAAACGTAGTCTATAATACATTATTGTGTTGCTGTTTAAGTACAGTTAATGAATAACTTCAATCAGAATACGAAGCCAGCCTTTCTCGTGATGTTTCCCTTCGTACTGTTGATTAAAGCTTGATTCATTTAGAATCCGGAATCAAAAAACCCGCTATATTTCGGGATTGGAAAAAGGTACAAAACTTGCTAAAATGATGCTAAAATCACAATACAGATAATTCATTGTTCTATCAGAAAAAAATATTGAAAAAAAATTTCCTTTACACTTTGGAAATGTGTACGTTATATCGAGGTAAAATGTACGTTATATCGAGTGACGTTATATCGAGGGTACGTTATAACGAGGGTACGTTATATCGAAGTTTCCCTGTAGTGGTTCTCAGATTTTCGTCATAAGTGGTAGTTTTGTTCTCTATCGTTAATTATGAGACCCGTACTTTTTAATTTTTTTGTTAGGGAGACCATTTCCATTTTAGGGTGGTCCAAAAACCCCATTTTTCGCATTTTTGCCAAAAATGATTTTTTTTAAATTCATAACTTTTGAACTACTAGACCGATTTAGATGATCGACATATCACTTGGTAGTTTTTGAAAAAAAAACTATATCTGCAGAAAATTTGAATTCTGCTCTCGTTATTATTGATTGTATTCGTTTTTTATTGTTTTCATAGTCTCGGGACCAAAGGCGCTATAGTTTTTTATATTTTTTCTGGAAAGCTGAGGATTTTTATTACTTTAATTATTATAATCATTGGATTATAATCACATACATCCAGTCTAGTTGCATAGAAATGTTGAACGAAAACTGTAACTTTGAAAAATCATAACATAAAAAGGAAAAAAACACATCTCTGGTATTCGGATATATTATGTGGAAGCTTTCAGGAAAAAATATAAAAAAATACCTTTCTAAGGAGGGGGGACTCCCATACAAATTAAACACAAATTTCTACATTACTCGGGAAATAATTATCTAAATGAAAACGAATTTGGCATTTGGCGGTTTTAGGGTGCAATAAATGTTTTTACAGTGGTTAGAACTCCTCCCTTCTCTCTAAGGGGGGGCTGCCATACAAATTTAACACAAATTTCTACATTACTCGAGAATTAATCATGCAAATGAAATGAAATTTGGCATATGGAGGTTTTAGGGTTAAATAAATGTTTTCACGGTGGTTACATATTCCTCCTCCCTCTCTAAGGGTTGGCTGCCATACAAATGAAACTCAAATTTCTGCATTACTCGAAAATTAATCAAGCAAATGAAACCAAATTTGGCATGTGCATGTTTTAGGGCACTCCCGACATTCTTCCAAAAATGGAAGTAAAAGTGACGAACCAGCCAAATGAGTTGAAAGTCACTATAATACAGATAAAAAAAAAAAAAAAATGTTTTAGGGTACAATAAATGTTTCTATTGTGTTTAGACTCTCCACCCCCCTCTCTAAGGGTGGGCTGTCATACAAATGAAACAAAATTTCTGCATAACTTGAAAACTAATCAAGCAAATGGAGCCATATTTGGCATGTGAAGGTTTTACGGGGCACGAAACGTTTCACGGTGAATACACTCTTCCCCCCTCTTTAAGGGGGGGGGGGCTGCCACACAAACGAAACACAAATTTCTGCATAACTCGAGAACTAATCAAGCACAATTTGGGATGTGAGGGGATGTGGGATAGTGACAAGTGCTGTTAGTTCATTTGATGTTTGCGCTAGCGAAATTGATCTTTGTTCGAAACTGGAAATGGATTTTAATGTGATAAAACGCACTCCTATATCTTCTTCTATCTATACCAATAAAAAAGTATCGCCGAATGTGTTGATTAGAGCAGAACTCGAGGAAGGAATTGACCGATTTAGGGCTGCCTTTATTCCATCATATTTACTGTATAAAACATTTATTCCATGTAACGGAGAAACATATTATTTGCAAGTGGTTGAAAAATGTTGAACGAGAATTGTGTTTGAAAATAATTTGATATTATAATGATGAGGAAATAAAGAAAAAAAAAATATATAATGATGAGTTTTGTTAGAAATACTAGGAAAAATTTTTCATAGTATTATAGTAAAAGGTAAATTCAACGGGGTCGATTAGAAGATCAATCAATGATCAGTTCTGCGATTGGACCCATGAACTTGCTCATAGTAAGAAAACGTAAATGTTTGAAGGAATTAATAACAAAAACAAATTTTGAGCGGGACGAAGTTTGCCGGGTCAGCTAGTTTTAAATAAATTAATATCGAGTATCGAGTATGTTTTTATTAATGTTTAGTTTATAAATTTTCTGTTCTCTTTTAGTACAGAGATGTCAACCTTCCTGATTTCTCAGGATTTTCCAGACTTTTTGATAACCACTCAATTTTGCCTGATTTTTCCTGATTGTTGAGTTTTTCACTTTCACTTTCAATAAAATTTATCCGTAATAAATATATCGGGTTGTCTGTCAATGTTTTCCTGGTTGGAAATGAGAACTGTCAGAATAGCCTACATAAATAAGCTCTCCGGTCCTCACTTGTATAATGATTGCTATTATTTATTCCGAAGCGTTTCCGAAGCGTTCATTTAACTTTGAAGTTCACTTGAAAGAAAGATTCTCTATCAGGTTCTAACGCTCAAATGCAATTATATTTTGAAAGAAAACAGGTACTAGTTTTGTGTGTTTTTTAATGCTTATTGCATTCATTCCACTTGAAAATCCATTATGATTTTGGCTTCACTATGTCAGGAAATGAAGCTCAATGCCGTCAACGCTGATTGAATGGATGAACATTGAGAACAATTTCGCGAGATTTTTTTTCTCTCACTTTATCTTACGTCAAGGATTAAATAGATATCTAATAGATTTTATTTGTATGGTATGTAAGTATCAAAAACTCTATAAAATACATAACACAATGAACATACGTACTCAAACACATACATTCTAAATTTGAATTGCAGACATTTGAAAAAAGTCTGGTGTCCCTGTGTAATCTTTCGCAACTGATCTCGTAACTGAATTCATTCATTATTCTCAAACCTTCAAATAGGGACGCTGTGTTAAAAAATTCTTTAATTGTAATACATCGCCATCGAATTTCATTGCACCAGTTCGCTCAAGTATGAAACAAAGTAATATAAGTAATGAAACAAAGATTAGAAATAGACTAGGTATGGACACAATGAAAGAACTATTAGCCACTAGGAATTATGGAGAACTGAATAAAGAAGATACAGGTTCCGTTATGTTTTCGCATCAATCAAAATCCAACTGAACAACAACGTATAAGAAGTAAAACAAGTAGAAAATGTAGGAATCTCTTTAAATAAAATATATTTATCATTAAGAAGTGTTTCATTTATTCAAAAAAAAATTAAATTGTTCGGAAAGTTCGTGCCACCACTGATCCACCGTTTGTGAGCATCTGGTGAAGCTAGGCCATGTTATTATTTACGATATGTGGGTTTCACATAATTTGATTGAAATGCAGTAAAACCTGTTTTTGTGCGGTTTTTTTTTGTGTGGTGTATGAAAAGAAGCATATTTGACGAAGTTATCGTCCATTTAGTTTTTTTTCGATGGTTTATATGCATTTCAGTGCGAAAAAAGCATATTTGCGTCTCAATTATCCACTTCTGAAATCATTCCCTTCCTCTCATCATATGCTCTAAGTTTTTCTAAGTTTTTGCATGACATGATTTCTAACAGCAACACGTTTCGACATGCAACTAAAAGCACAAAACAACCACGCGCGCCCGAAGAGGCAAAGTGTTCCATCGCAAAGCAGGGAAACAAAAGAAAATTGAACGGTGAATCGCGTGGATTTTAGTTTTTTTCTTGCGGGAAACTTTTTTTACGCGGTCCCAATCTACCGCACAAAAAAAGTTTTTTTTTCAAAACGTGTACCGAACACGATTTTTCAAGCTACTGGTGAAGTTTTGCACGATTTCTTATGCGACTTTTTTGTGCGGTCGCTATTCCCCGCACAAAAAAAAAATTGCCTGTTCCTTCAATGGATTGCATTTCAATTTGCGACTCAAAATCTGCGTTTTGAAGCAAATCGTGATTGGTGATGAAAATTTTGAGCGGCAAAATAAAATGCTATTCATTGTGATAGGTGCGTAGAAATATTCTATATCAATTGATGCAAACATCTTTGCGATCTACTAAGAAATGCTCGAGTTATAAACGTTCGAAATCTTTCATTTTTTCCCACTTGTTCGTTGCTTTTTTATTCTTCCGGTTAGATATAAACCTACGTCAAAATATCTTGAACAGTTTTCTGTGAGCTAGGCACAAACTTTCCAGATAACCCAATATGAGCTGTCTCAATTTCTTCACTCTCCCTTTATTCTGAAATTAAGCCTGGTTCAGTTTTTTTTTCTCTACAACTTCAACGCCAATTTCAGATGATGAAAAAAACCTCTAAAATCTTCCGTCGGATCCCAGTAAGAGCCATCTTCAGTATTTTCAATGGCTTGAGTTCTAATATTTCCTAATTGAGTTATTCTTTTTTGTTCACTTTGGTTGCTTTGGGCTTAAACGTGAAGTTCAAAGACCGCAATGCACTTGATGTACTTGACTGACTTTCTCTATTTTCAACGTGTTTTAATATACAACTATTAGAAATATTATATGAGGAAGTGTCCAAACCGATTGGTGCAAAAAAAATCATGAGTGAAATGTCTAAGCAAAAATCGTTCAAAATTGTATAATTTTCGTGACATGACCGATATTTAGTTTTTTACTGGCCATATGTTCCCGAAAACGTAATCCTACGTCAAAAAGTATTGATGATTGCTTTAGATGTTTTAAATCCTTAAAACGAGAACATTCAAAGCAAAATGGATCTTGACGACAGTATGATCGCACTTTTGACATTCACATCCATTGTGCTTTTGTATAAAAAAGGTTTTTTTTTATTAAAATCGTTTATTTTTACAGGCTCAGTTACATAGGTTTAAAGGAGCCGAACTCCTTTTATAAAAAAAGGTTAAAGAGTGTTATTTCTTCGTTGTAAAGCTAGCCGATGACATATACTTTTACACCTTCTCGCCTTAAATCGAACACAAGAAAGCAGGAAATCACGCTACATATAAATGCCAAAATGACTCTCATTCGGACTAGTTCAAATCCCATACGAATGGAATTGGTGAGATGATAAAAAATATAGTCATCAAGAAACATCGAGCCATAATTAATATTGTAACATCACTTTGAAAAATCTGCAAATTCTGTATGAAACACAAAAAATCTTTAATCTGTAACTACAGATTCTTAGTTTCAAACAGTCTGAAAAATCTATATAAATACAGATTATTCTGTAGATACGATAACCATGGTGATGATTACTAGGCAAACAATCGTGGGATACTCTCGATTCAAAACTAGAGGCGAATAAACTTGAACGTTTAAAGCCTCTGCAGTATTCAAAGAAGAAAAAGGAGCGAAGCGATCATTTTCCAGCCGTGAACAAGTTAACACCAACAACCAAGCGGAAGAAAGTGGAGAAGGAGTTTATAAGTTATTTTCAGACCTATTTTTCCAAAAGACGCTATGGACTTGCAAGTTAAAGCGTCCAAGGGCCCGTTTCCACAGAAGAATTGTAAGCCTCCACACTGTTGTTATCGAACAAACATACACTGTGATGCAATTTGTTTCCGTTTGCGGCACCGCGTCGATTTTTATATTGTCTGGTGGAGAGTGCTTCAGTATATTTTTGCATCCCATGCACATAGTTTATTTGTTTTCATGTTTTTCCGAAGGTATATTTGAGGTGTTTAAGACATGTCTTCATACTGTTAGGTGGAGTGTGTTTGTATATGATTGAATCAGGTGATCATTGTTTAATTTTATGCATTTTTAATGATGGTGGTGGTACAAATATAGAATCGTTAGTGTTTGCAGTGTTTGTATCTGGAAGAATAGAATAGCTAAAAACGAATTGTGTTGATAAAACTACTGATGTGAGTTGATAGAATTGTTGCACAAGCGCATATCTTTTACG
The DNA here is from genome assembly GCF_029784135.1 of Toxorhynchites rutilus septentrionalis. Taxonomy (NCBI): domain Eukaryota; kingdom Metazoa; phylum Arthropoda; class Insecta; order Diptera; family Culicidae; genus Toxorhynchites; species Toxorhynchites rutilus. The sequence continues at coordinate 46,332,530 of NC_073746.1, read as the reverse complement.
TTTAGTATTGAACCGTTAAAGAAGGCAATATACCGAGAAGGAATTCAGCCATCCAGTTCATTTGGTCTGTACATTTATGTGTTTACCTACCCAATCACGAGCAACAATTGTCAAAAGAAGAAGCAAGAACAATGCGAATGGTAGAACTCATTGAGCAACACACTGAGGAGAGAGGAAATATTACAATTAAATTCAGAAGCCATTTCTATTATACAATTTTGCTCAAGCTAGCGGGCAGTCAATAGTCTTCCTTAAAGCCGATGTCACAAACAGGCTAGATTAAATAATACACCGCGTCGATTTTTACGCCATCTGGTGGAGAGATTTTGTGTATTTTTTACATCACACACACAGTGCTGTTGTTTCTGCGTTTCCAAACGCATATGGTGATGGTTCAAATACTTAACAACAAGAGACCAAGTGTGTGCCAAATGCGATAAAGGCCACCGTGATAGTTTTTATAGCTATAATAGAAGGATGAATAAGAAGATCGTTCGCGATGAATACTCAGTAAAGTACGTACATTGACATAATGGAACAAACTGCTCAGTTTGTGTTTCGTTCTCGCGAGGGCGAGAACGAATCAATCAACTGATTCTAAAAAGCACATAAACCATCGGCTCATTCCAGGGCCACCGAAATTTTCTACCGAAGAGTTATTTCTAGAACTTTTACATTACATTCTAAAAATAATATCCGGAGCGAAACACAACACAATTGAATCGAATAATTTCACAGTTCTACGTCAAAAATGCATGGTCATCTATGATTTTTACCCATATTTCGAAAATATTGATAAAGGCCATTTTTCCAAAGACGCCACATTAGGTCTTCAATTGCTAGCGTGGACCGAGTGGAGTGAAATTCGTGCTTCTACGAATTCAAGTGAAATTGCCGAGTAGTATTGTCAAAGAACGAATTACAGGTCGGACTCGATTATCCGGAGTATTGATTTTTTTTCACTCAGGATAATCGAATCCTCCGAATAATCGTTTAAAAAAAAACAAATTTCTCTCGGTAAACGTAATATAATTATGATTTGCACTAATTTATTAAAAAGTTTGGATCTAGCTTGGATCTTGGATCTAGCTTTATACCTTTGTAACTTTGTCTGTAGCGCTGTACCTCATTAATAGAAATTTAACCCCCCGCCTGTTGACTGTTTGATCTGAAATTTGGAACACAACTTTATCTCTGGTGTCATTATAAAATTGCTTATTCCATGATCTTGAAAATCCATGATGGTGGTCGGTACAAAATGGCGGATTACGTATATTTTTTTTTCAAAATCCCATCAATAATATGGGTTTTCCCAAAACCCCGTCAATATGGGTATCGAATAAAAGGACTTGACCAGTGGAACACAGTTATTTATGTAAAATGTGAATACAAGATGGTGGCCGCTACAAATTGACGGATCACACATTTTCTCAGAACCCCATCAATATACAATATACATGATATACATAAAATGGAAGTGATTGACTGATAGGACACCGATATTTATTAAAAATGCAAATTCAAAAAGGCCACCACCACAAAATGGCGCCATAATTTTTTTCGAAGCCCCATCAATATGGGTATCAAATGAAAGTGCTCGATTGGTAGAACACAGTAGATCATGAAAAATCCAAATCCAAGGTGGCCGCAGATCCCAAATAAACAATAACTTTTTAATGGTTTCATTCAGCTTGCCCTGTTTGTATGTACACTGTATCAAAAAATTGTCCGTACAGCAGTGCCTCAAATATTGCAGCACAAAAATGTATGTATAACATATAATCTATGCAGCAGTTAATCTGTTTCATTTTATAAACAAATATGTCTTTTTTATTGCCCAGCCATCAAAATAACCGAAAAAATTGTTGAGCTCGATAGAATCGTAATAGAGTTAAAAAAGTTCAAAAATTCGGGCCAAAAAATTGTCCGTACAGTTACGACTTTTTCAAAAAAAAGCAATGTCATTCAGCACAAACAGCATCCGTTGCGTAGCAAAGAAGTGCGCTCCAGTGTTTTCAGCTGCAAAAACGGTAAAATCTTCAAAATTTGGTGTTTATTTTCAGTTACAATACGATTTCTACGTTTGTTTTTAGAAAAATGGCCGTTTCCTACAGTAAAATCCCAGTTGAGATTCGCAAACTGATCGTGGACCTGAGAAATGAAGGCAAAAGCTTGTCCGAAATAGCAGATGTTGTGAATCGACCATGATCGTCTGTTCAATATGTGCTTCAGAACTTCAAGAAAACTAATTCTTTGGAAACAACTCCTGGAAGAGGACGCAAGCCAAAGCTCACAGACCGTCACCATCGCATACTTCTGCGGGAAATCAAACAAAATCCAAAGTTGAGTGCTCCTAAGTTGGCTGACAGCTTGTCACAAAACGCCAACATCAAGGTTAACCCTCAAACAATACGGAATGTGCTCCATGACAAAGGGTAACGAGGATGCGTTGCACGAAAGAAGCCATTCATATCAGCTAAAAATAAGAAGAAGCGTCTGGAGTATGCCCAGAAGTACGTGGTTAAACCAGAGGAGTTCTGGAAGAACCTGATTTTCACGGATGAGAGCAAGTTTAACATTTTTGGGTCTGATGGACAAGTTGGAGTGTGGCGTAAACCGAATACCGAATTGGAATCAAAAAATTTCGTTTACTTGGACATTTTGAAGACGCATTTGAAAGCTAGCGCGGAAAAGTTGGGTCATGGATCCAATTTTCAGTTCGTTCAAGATAATGATCCAAAACATTCGTCGCATCTTATCAAGGAATGGCTCCTCTACAACGTCAAGTCAACACTTCCGCATCCTCCCCAGTCACCCGATCTCAATCCGATTGAGAATTTGTGGGACCATTTGGAGCGGAAGATCCGTGAGCACCAGATTCAGAACAAGATCCAGCTGAAGGAGGTTCTGATGCAAGAATGGCAGAAGATCTCCCCGGAAATAACACAAAAGTTGGCACTGTCTATGAAAAGGCGTCTACAGAGTGTGATTGCTGCGAAAGAAGGCCATACCATGTATTGATTTGGTACTTACGATCGACTCGGTACGATTCTTCAAGATGTACGGACAATTTTTTGGCGTCTTTTTTTAAACAATTTTTTGTTTTCATCGTTTTTCAATAAGTGAAATGAATTCTAACATGCTTTCAATTATGCATATGCATAAGGGAGTGTTTTACTATAAAACGAAATAAATATGACATTTCTGTTGATTGATAAAATATGTGTTTAAGCTTATTTTTTATTAGAACAGCAACTGTACGGGCATTTTTTTGATTCACTGTATGTTTGAGTGTTTGTAGAATTGTCCCACATTAATTGAAATTTGACCCCGTTCCTGATCACTGATTGATCTGAAATTAGGAACATGCCTTTAGTTTATACCTGCCATTATAAAACTACGTATTCTATGATCTTGAAAAATTCAATTTGGCCGCCGCTAAAAAACGGCTGAATGGCTTGACTTGGAAAATACACTACATTATGAACAACATAAATTCGAAAAGGTCGCCGCCATAAAATGGTCGACTATGTATTTTTTGCAATACCCTCAATATTGGTATCAAATTGAATGATTTGACTAATAGAATACAGTACATCATCAAAATATCCCGAAGAAAGTTAGGTAAGAAAGCTGTGAAAAAAATGTATATGGCGCCATCCTGTGGTGGCGACCATTTTGGATTTGCATTTTTTCATAAATAACTGTGTTCTACTAGTCAATCCCTTTATTTGATATCCATATTGATGGGGTTCTGAGAAAATATGTAATCCGCCATTTTGTAGTGGAATGATCTCGTTCAATTTACGGAACAATGTGCAACGGAATTTTTGTTCCGTCGCGAATTGAATACAGTAAAACCCCGATTATCCGCGGAATAGTCGGGCTAGCTTACCGCGGATTACGAAAATCGCGGATAACGCAATAAAGGGCCAAAAATTAAGTGCAAAAAAATATATATATTTAAGTATGAAAACTATGTTTCATAAATACAGAAATCATTAATCTATTCATCTGTAAGGTCGTTTACACCAGTGATAAGATAATGTGAAGGGTATGACCCAAAGAAAAGAACAAGACCCTACCGCTCACTGGAAAATTCCGGGAAGTTCTGTAGAATTACAAGTGAACTCGCTTTCGCGGATAATCGAGGTTCTACTGTAGTTACAAAACACAATTCAATAGCAACAGTTCTCAATAATCAGAGACCTATGTCAAGCTTCCGCTCATGTTTCTAGGCCAATATTCTACTACTTTTTGAATTGAATGATTTTTGCTATGCAGGTTTTCTGCAGATTCTTGCTATGCAGATTTTGATGAGAAATGTTGACGTAAAAGGTTGAGATCCATTAGTATAAAAATAGGATTTACACCAACAAAAGCAGGAGTACCAGTAGTAATGTTTTACCTAAAAAATAGAAAATATCGCTACTTGCTTAAGCGCACAAAGCGTTGAATGCATACGAGACAAAAATCGAAACAACATTATCTAATCAATTAAGACATTTTGATCATAAACAACGTGTTTATAATCACTGGAGCTGCTATTTTCCTAAATGTTTTTGGATGTTCAAATACTCGTAAAAATGTCTCAAACATCAATTTTCTTTTTTCCTTCACAAGATAGTGTTTCTATTGGCAGCGGAATAATTTTCATGAGTGTTCGCATAAAAAACCCATTCGGTTTGTTCAATTAATATAAATGTTGGATCTTATTCGACAAATATATGTGTTATATGTCCGCACAAATGTGTCAGGGGTTCTATACTAAGTTTTCTTTGGTTTATTTTGTATAATTCGTTTTCCATAAGGTTTCGGCAAGACCATAGTAATAGAAAGTTTATAATTAGATCGAGAAAAATGACATTGGAAATAAAATTATCTACAAGATAATCAGCTCATTCCACTCCAAAAGACGCTTATGGGTTTGAGGTAGATCAAAAATATACTGGCGTGCTGACAGATTCAGATTCATTTACGAACAAACCATTAGCTTGAGCAGTACTTCTTTCTTTCTTTCTCTGTTTTTAAGAGGCTTTAAACTTTGCAGTTCATTCGCCTCTAAAGCAGTACTTGAGCTTGCGCTTGCTTTTATCGTGCGGATTTCTCAAAATTAAGATCTAAAGAAATATCTAATACCCTTGATTGTTATTTTCCATATCTTCTCCATATTTTCGTCAGGTAAAGGGTGTGTCACATCAAATTGCATCACGGAAAACACGCTGTAGAAATTTAATTTTTAGGAATTATATCTTCAGCTTTCGCTTATAATCAGATAAGAGTGTATAGATCACGTTGGCCATGCTTCACTGTCAATTTTTCGTAAATTTGGAAAAATGTCGTCGAACGAAAAAGAGCGTCGTGAATTAATCCTGTGCACTCATTTCGAGAATCGGGAGTTGTCACATCGAGACATCGGTAAGATGCTGGGAATCGTCCAATCCACGGTCAGCAGAGTACTAAAACGATACTTCGAGAACCTAACCATCGACCGGAAGGTGAAGAACGGCAAAAATGGATGCTCCGTCAGTGAAAAAGATCACAAGCGCGTAGTTAGGCAGTTTAGACGTGATCCGAGAAGTTCGGTCCGGGATGTCGCCAATAAGCTGAATTTGTCAAGTTCATTCGTCCAGCGGACCAAGCAGCGGGAGGGCCTGCGCACATACATAGTTCAGAAGGCTCCTAACCGCGACGAAAGGCAAAACATGGTGGGGAAGAAGCGAGCCCGGAAGATGTACACCGAAATGCTGACGAAGCCGCATTGCCTGGTAATGGACGACGAAACCTACGTCAAAGCGGACTTTCGTCAGCTGCCGGGCCTGTTGTTCTTCTCCGCAGAGGACAAATTCAGCGTTCCGGAGGAAATTCGCAAGCAGAAACTATCCAAGTTTGCCAAAAAGTACATGGTGTGGCAAGCGATCTGCTCTTGCGGAAAGCGGAGCGCCTCCTTCGTGATGACCGGCACGGTAAACGGGCAAGTTTACCTCAAGGAGTGCCTACAGAAGCGCTCACTAACACTATTGAAGCAGCACGAGGGCCCGACCATCTTCTGGCCGGATCTCGCTTCGTGCCACTATTCAAAGGACGTGTTGGAGTGGTACGAAGCCAACGGGGTCATCTTCGTGCCAAAGGAAATGAACCCGCCCAACGCGCCGGAGCTTCGCCCAATAAAGAAATATTGGGCGATTATGAAGCAGGCCCTCCGGAAGAACCCAAAAGTTGTCAAATCGGAGGCGGACTTCAAGAGAAAATGGATTTCTGTTAAAAAAAAACTACAACCTGACGTTGTACAGAACCTTATGGACGGGATAAAGAGGAAGGTGCGAGCATACGGGCTTGGGCTCGAAGTATGAATAAAAAGAAAATGCCAAAAGTTGTTTAATAGTTTTTATTTTACTGTCTAAAATTTTCAAAAGGATCGGTCTACTGGGCGAATTTCTACAGCGTTTTTTCCGTGATGCAATTTGATGTGACACACCCTTTAGTAAACTTTTCTTACAGCAATAAAAATCAATGCAAATTCGAAACATAATAGATATGAAGACATAAAGAGGAACGATAAATCTGTTTTGCAATATATAATACTATTCTTAGTTCGATTTACGTGGAAGAATATGCGGAAACATAAAGTGGAAAAGTTTCAAGAGCACGTTCTCCCAACCAAAGGTCTTTCTTATACTCACTTACATCAAGGATCGGCATTGGACGATCCACCCGATGTGACCCAGAATTGCCCAAATTTCTCACATGTCAAAGAACTTTCAACCATCTCTCTTCATCAAGCCTCGCAATAACCCACCACCCACCTGGAATTTAATTGAAAAAAAATTCCACGAGGCCATAAAACCAGTAACTTTCGCTTGTTTACTTCTTTTATCGCCAGCGGGGCAACAAACTCTCAGAGGGTGCGTAGACCCGGTGTTCTGACGCTAAGGAGACCGGCATACCGGCATCCCGCAGCTACCCGCCCTGTACCGCGGCCACCTTTGGACGGGGGGGTGCTAGTCCTTTTTTGTCAATTAATGCGAGCCGTAATTGTGGTGGCTTGCGTGTCAGCACCCCGGAAATGTCACCATTTGGAGAGTCGTTCGTTTTCCTCGAAAATAAATTTCTTTTTCTTCCGCTTCGCGGGGTGAAAATAAGAATAGCAAACGAAGGAAAAAATCACCGGTTTTTCATGACTGCGGAGCTTTAGGGCTCCGTCGGCAATAGTCAGAAAAACGGAATTGTCATGGTACTACTCACGCTTTCGGTTGTAATCCGTCAGGTTGTAGAATTTTCGCATGCTTACCTAAAAGAAGAGAAGAGAGAGAACATATTTTGAAAAATTTTGGTTTTAGCTTTGTCAACGTTATCTAAACAATACTGTCGTACATTTGTTTAACCCACGTGGTTTAGGTGTAAAGTGCCGATGGATACTGATGCCCTCCTCAGAGACAAACAAAATGTAGCCTTCCGTTCAGAGCTGGCCCGTTGTATTTGTGTCCAGTCTATTAATAGTGCCAGTTTTGGAACTGGACGGTTGTGTCCATCAGTATTTTATCACATGCGTGTTGTACACAAAAGTACTCCCACCAAGTTGGTTGTAGATACACTAATCAACCTTTCACCGGTCACTCAACCGGCAGAGTCAACCGTGAACTTGATAAGCGGGATGAGTAAACTTATTTACGTTTTTAGATTGCTCAGCAATGGTGCGAATGAGAATTGTCTTGTGTTCTGGAATACGTTCAGCAATTCAAGAATTCCCAAATTGTTACCTCCGTACCGTAAGTCGATGGATTAAACATCCTATTGCGGACAGCGGATAATGCGAATGTTAATCAGTAGCATTAAACAGAGCTATTATCATTATCTTACATTCGCAGCAGCGATTCGCGTTCAGCAGCGGGGTCGCAATGAAGTTGAAACATAAAAATTAATCAACACGTTCTAAAACAAACTAACTGTACTGTGTGCAGCATTACACCCAAAAGCCGGAGGCGGTGAAACCGTGAAATGTCCACCCCTGCGTCTCCCGCTGAACGAACATCTGTACGCGATAGAGACCATCGGTCAATTTCGGGGGCGAATCAGTGCGCTTGGAGATAGGCCTCGGTCGCTCCGAAACCACATGCGTGAGGTGCGTGTGCGTTACTCAAACGAACCTCGCCACAATCACCTCGTGTGCCTATTAATTCCCCCCCCCCTGTGAAACCATCGGGTCGATCTTTCCAGTTCCCTCCGGCTTTTCCTCTCTCACTCTCACACGGAAAGGAGAAAGGCGCATTTAGGCGCAACACAAAAAAAAAAACGCCGAAAGTCGCCGCTGGTTCACACAAAAAAAAGTTTGTTTGATAATAATTATATTGTTATCTTTGTCACGCTTCGGTCAATGAACCCGGGAGAACCCAGCTGGTGGATGCGGCCGAGTAGCCACCGAGACGGGAGGAAGTAGCGCGCGCGAGAGAGTGCTCTACGCAGTCGATCGACAGAATCGTGGACCGGCTGTTTTCGTGTGGGTGAGTGACGCTCTTTTGGTGTAACGCTTTATTACATTTTATTTTTTTGGATGGAAACAAGCCGCCGAGTGACCGATTTTGGTATGTATTTCTTTCGGCATTACTTCTGGGTGTGTAAATGCTTCACACTCAGCAGAGTGACGATTATGCGTGTTGGTGATACGATGTAACACGCGCCAATCGGTCAGTGATCACCACACATCTGGGTGCTGACATACGTACGCGTGACTCAGCCGCCAACAAAGGGATCGACAAGCGAGGAAGAATGTCAAACACGGTTTTACCAGCATATGTTTATGCTTTGTCCAAATCGAAATATTGTGTAATGCTGTTATCAATGGTTCACCGCCGGGAGGATTTTCGAGTACCGATGACTGTGTCAAAAGTTCAATGTCCTTGGGTTGGAATTGAAGTTTGAGTTGTTCCAAAAATAATGATTGTAAACGAATGGAATTCCAAGATTTCACGCACTATTTCATAAGACTCATTTGATAGGAATTCTACAAGTATTGCGAGACAACTACTATTGCTACTGTGGTTATGTTTAACTAGAAACGATCAATGCTAGGAGCAGCCTTTGTTGTTTAATTGAGTTCAGACAAAACTACCAATTGAGGGAGCAAAATAAAAAGTACGCATGAAGAATGACAGACTTCCATTTAGAAGTAGGCCGCACAACACAAAAAACATTCGTTTGCTTTAACTATATATATATATATATATATATATATATATATATATATATATATATATATATATATATATATATATATATATATATATATATATATATGAATAAATAAATAAATATATATATATATATATATATATATATAAGCCAGTCTGATTTTTGGATATGTTATGTCAAAAAAAATCAGCTTTCAAGAACAAATATTAAAAAATATAGAGCCCCCACCAAGTTCAAACCCACGAAAACAACAAAAAACAAATACAATCAATAATTACGAAAACTAAATGTGGAAACAAAAATCCCTAACAAAAGTTAAACCACAAAGTTTTAATATTTTTTCACTTTTTAGTTGGTACTTAATTCCACTCATTGAGATATTTTCCAACTTCATTCAATACCGATATTTTGACTTCTTCCAAATGAAAACAATAGAATGGTTCTAAGTGGCGTACTTTTTAGTACTTGAGCGTAATTTTAGGGCAAACTGTTTGGGCTCAAGAAAAGTTCAACGATATTTTCTCATCAAATATGACAGATATGATATCAAATATGATTCCTTTGCCTTAAATAATTTGCAAAAATTTAAAAAAAAATTAAGAAATTCTTCAAATTTGAAGCTGCTGACCACCCTTTGACAAAATTATATTACCTGCTAAAGCTTAATTTATTGACATGGAGAGACTTTTTACTAGAGTAGTTGTGCCTGGTTTAGCACAATAAAGGCTAGGCCAAGTGTGGCGGTAACCCGTCTCCTTTTGGTGTATCCGGAGCATCTGAGGGAGCTGAGATTTCGTTGACGGCTATGTTATCCTATGTATCCAATCTTAACGGCTCAGGAAGGTATACAAAATACTCACAATCAAATTTCTCATCATCATGGGTTGTGTAAAAATCCGGAAATAAGTCAACAAATACATAATACATAATACGAGGGTCACTATTTATATTTCGGGAATTGGCAACACTGATGTCATGTGAGTCCATCTGACGGTTCCATCGTAAAATTTGACATTTTTGACGACATACGTACTCAGAACATTTTGTCATACGAACGCTATTTGTTTTTTTTTATATTTAGTTGAAAGTTTGGTCTCGGCAAAAAAATGGAACTGAATCGTGAACATTTTCGTGCGATGATTTTTTACGACTTTCGACGTGGATTATCACAACAAGAGTGCGTCAATCAACTTAATTTGACTTTTGGCGATGAAGCTCCATCAAAAACCACTGTGTATCGCTGGTATAGTGAATTCAATCGTGGTCGTAGTTCGCTGTCCGACGAGTTTCGTGAAGGTCGTCCAAAATCGACTGTAGTGCCAGAAAACATCGATGCTGTGCACGAAATGATTAAGTAAGATCGTCATGTAACCTATTGTGAGATTGAGGCATCCCTAAGCATTAGTTCCACCAGCATATATGCGATTTTACATGAACACTTAGTTGTGCGAAAATTATGTTCACGTTGGATCCCACATAATTTGACAATCACTCAAAAAAATAAATGGAATAAATGCTTTGAAAATTGGTTTAAGCGCATGCAAAAGTGTATCGATCACTTTAAGCGAGTTCTTTGAAAAACAATAAAAATATATTCGCAGCCATACTATTTGTTTTTGTTCCTATTCCCGAAATATAAATAGTGACCCTCGTACATAAATATAAATAAGTTCTATTGGTTGGTTTTGTTGAAAATATTATTTAGTTAAATTTTCGATGGAAAATTAAATGTGTTTTGTTTACCTTCAGCAAATCTAAAAAAAATTCTATCCTAGTGTTATAAAGTCTGTTTCAGTTTCTATTTGGTCGCTTCTTTCTGGTTGTTGCTGCGCCTCTAGTTGTCATCCCAAGAAACTAATGACAGTGTTATGAACTGGAAGGACTGTCCACTGTGGTAAAAAATCATCATTGATACACGCGTTGAAAAGTAAAAAATTCTCAGAAAAGAGAGAGAGCAAAGGTATTCATCGAACTATATTTATCACTAGCTGATCCGGCAAACTTCGTCCCGCCCAAAATTTATTTTTCGTAATCACATTCACGTTTTCTTACTAATTGCACGTTCATGGGTCCTATCGCAGAACTGTTCATTGATCCATCTTCTAATCTACCCTATTAAATTACCTTTTACTATAAAATTCCTAGTACTTCTACCAAAACTCGTCATTATAATATCAGATTATTTACAGACACAATTCTCGTTCAAGATTTTTCAACCACCTGCAAATAACAAGTTCTGCGTTACATGGCATAAAGGTTTGATACAGAAAATATGATAGAATATAGCCAGCCCTAAATCGGACAATTCCTTTCTCGAGTTTTGCTCTTATCAACACATTCGGCGATCCATTTTCATCTATATAACTATAAGAAGATCTAGGAGTGCATTATCGCATTATCGCATTGAAATCCATTTTCACTTTCGAACAAAGATCAATTTCGTATGCGCAAGCATCAAGTGGGCTAACAACGCTTGTCACTATGTAATTGTGGAACACATGCGAATTTTCCGAATTTTTCCATTTTCCCCTTTTCCTTCAGAGTTTTCCGAAAAATCTCAATTGTCATGATTGGCTGGAATATGTGTGTTATTTTTACGGGACCTCCATTCCAAAGGAGGGAGGACTGTCATACCATCATAGAAACATTTTTCGTAGCCAAAAACCCTCACACCCCAAATTTGACTCGATTTGCTTGATTAGTTCTCGAATTATGCAGAAATTTGTGTTTCATTTGTATGATAGCCTCTCCTTAGAGAGACCACCATAGAAACGTTTATCGTTCCCTAAAACCTCTATATGTCAAGTTTGATTCAATTTGCTCGATTAGCTCTTGAGTTATTCAAACCCATCACCCAACAAACCCCCCCCCCTCCACCCCTTTTTTGAGAGGGGGAGGAAAGTTAAATCACCATAGAAACATTTATTGCACCCTAAAAACATTTATTGCACCCTGCCAAATTTGGCTCGATTTGTTTTGATTAATTCTCGAGCTACGCAGAAATTTGTGTTTCATTTGTATGGCAGCACTCTCTTAGAGAGGGGAGTGGAGAGTCTAACCACCAAACAATCATTTATTGCACCCGAAAACCTCAATATTCCCAATTAGGTTTCATTTGCTTGATTAAATCCCGAGTAATGCAGTAATTTGTGTTTAATTTGCATGGCAGCCATCCCTAAAGAGAAGGGGGAGGGGTTTCAAACTATCACGATTTTTATATATATACATATATATACATATATATATCCAAGATCCCCACGGTAGTGACCACCTGCCAATAATTTTATCGATAGCCAATGAATCAGGTTCTCGTGAGTCAGTCGATATTGCGTATGACCTCACGAAAAATATTGACTGGAGAAAATTTGCAGAAATAATATCTGAAGCACTTGTTTCAATGCATGAACTTCCTCCACTCGAAGAGTATAACTTTATATCGAGTTTGATTTACGAAAGCGCACTTCAAGCTCAAAAGAAACGTGTTCCTGCTACCACTTTCCGACGTCGTCCTCTATCACTTTGGTGGGACAAGGAGTGTTCAAAGGTCTACCTTGAAAAATCATCCGCTTTCAAAAAATTCAGGAAAACTGGATCAGTGGAATGATTTCGAAAGTACCAAGCTCTAGAAGCCAAACTAAAAGGTCTGATTAAAGCAAAAAAGCGTGGATATTGGCGAAAGTTCGTCAATGGTTTGTCAAGGGAGACCGCTATGAGCACTCTTTGGAATACGGCTAGGAGAATGCGTGGCTGGAACCATACAAATGAAAGTGAGGAATACTCTGACCGTTGGATTTTCAAATTTGCAAGAAAGGTTTGTCCCGATTCCGTTCCTGCACAAAGCGTCGTACGCGACATTCCGCTCCAATGCGACTATGAGAATTTTTCGATGGTAGAATTCTCAATTGCCCTCCTCTCATGTAACAATTCAGCTCCTGGGTCGGACAAGATTAAATTCAACTTGTTGAAGAATCTTCCCAACTTGGCGAAACAGCGTTTGCTGAACTTGTTCAACAAGTTTCTGGAGCTGAATATTGTCCCACATGACTGGAGGCAAGTGAGAGTGATAGCCATACGAAAACCCAACAAGCCGGCTTGCGATCACAACTCGTATAGGCCGATTGCAATGTTATCCTGTATTCGTAAATTGTTAGAGAAAATGATTCTACTTCGTTTGGACAAGTGGGTTGAAGCGAACAATTTGCTGTCAAATACGCAGTTTGGCTTCCGCCGAGGTAAAGGGACGAACGATTGTCTGGGGCTGCTATCTTCTGAAATCCAAATCGCATTTGCTCGCAAAGAACAAATGGCTTCCGTTTTCCTCGATATCAAAGGGGCATTTGATTCAGTTTCCATGGAAATTCTCTCAGAGAAACTTCATAATCGTGGACTTTCACCAATTTTGAATAATTTCCTGTACAATTTACTGTCAGAAAAGCACATGTTTTTCAATCATGGCAGCTTGAAATCTTCTCGATACAGTTTTATGGGCCTACCACAAGGCTCCTGCCTAAGCCCCCTCTTGTATAGTTTTTACGTCAATGATATGGATGATTGTCTAACTAGAAACTGCACGCTGAGACAACTTGCAGACGATGGAGTTATTTCCATCACGGGTACTAATCCTGTCGTTCTGCAAAAGTCGTCTAGATACCCTGAACAATCTGTTCACGTGGGCCCTAAAGCTGGGTATCGAATTCTCTACGGAGAAAACTGAAATGGTCGTTTTTTCTAGGAAGCACGAACCCGCCCAATTCCAGCTTCACCTATCCGGCACAACGATCAAGCACTCGATGTTTTTCAAATACCTTGGAGTATATTTTGACTCTAAATGTACCTGGGGGAGACACATTGCGTATTTGAAACAGAAATGCCAGCAAAGAATCAATTTTCTCCAAACAATAACCGGAACATGGTGGGGTGCCCATCCAGGAGACCTCATTCAGTTGTACAAAACAACGATATTGTCAGTGTTAGAATATGGCAGTTTTTGCTTCCGATCAGCTGCCAGGATTCATATTCTCAAGCTGGAGAGAATACAATATCGTTGCTTGCGTATAGCCATGGGGTGTTTGCATTCGACACATACGATGAGTCTCGAAGTCTTGGCAGGAGTACCCCCGCTTACTCTTCGGTTCACAGAATTATCCTACACATTTCTCATCCGTTGCAAGATCATGAATCCATTGGTGATTGATAACTTCGAAAATCTACTCCAGCTGATTCCTCAGTCAAGTTTTATGTCTTTATACCATGAGTACCTTACCCACGACGTGCACCCTTCACCAGGTATCTCCAACCAAGTTTGCTTCCCATACTTTTGCAATTCCTCTGTCATTTTTGATCTGTCCATGCGACAAAAAATCCATGGAATCCCAGATCATCTACGCTCAGATTCTATTCCGCCGATATTTTCGGCAGAATATGGGAAAGTTAGATCTGATAAAATGTTCTTTACTGACGGTTCATGCATAAACAGGTCCACTGGCTTTGGCATCTTCAATGAAAATTCCAGTGCCTCTTTCAAACTCAAAGATCCTTGTTCCGTGTATGTCGCTGAACTGGGTGCGATATACTACGCACTGGGGATCATTGAAACATTGCCCATCGACCATTATTTTATTTTTTCAGACAGTCTCAGCTCATTAGAGGCAATCCGCTCAATGAAGGTTGATAAACGCTCATCTTATTTCCTAACAAGAATAAGACAACTATTGAGTGTTTTGGTCGAAAAATTATTCAAGATTACCTTAGCATGGGTTCCCTCTCATTGTTCGATTCCGGGGAATGAGAAAGCGGACTCGCTAGCTAAGGTGGGCGCTTTAGAAGGCACACTTTTTGAAAGGCAAATTGCTTATAATGAATTTTTCCACATTCCTCGTCAGTACACGCTCGTAAGTTGGCAGCGCATGTGGAGTGGAGATGAGTTCGGTCGTTGGTTACACACGATTATCCCTAAGGTCTCGACGAGTGCATGGTTCAAGGGATTGAATGTAGGTCGTGATTTCATTCGTGTGATATCTCGGCTCATGTCCAATCACTACAACCTAAACGCGCATCTCTATCGCATTGGGCTCGCAGCAAATAATCTTTGTGATTGTGGCGATGGCTACCACGACATCGAGCATGTTGTCTGGTCGTGTATCCGGTTCCATACTGCTCGCTCTCAGCTCTCTAGAGCACTGAGAGCACAAGGCAGACAATCGGAGATCCCCGTCCGGGATATCTTAGGTAGCCGTGATCCTGATCTTCTGCTTCATCTATACCTGTTCCTCAGAAACGCCGATGTCAACGTTTAATGTTCCTTCGTTGTGTCCCCGTTTTATATCCCTCCTATCCGATCGATAAACTTTTACTTAGTCGCGGCAATACATACACACACTCTTTACAGATACACGGGCCAAAGGTTGTGCAGTCCACTGATCATTCAACAAGAGCCAAAGGTTGTACCGCTTATGACAACTCTACACGAACTGATGATTGCGCCGGCTAGTGACCATTCTATCCTGGATTCCTCGAGTTGAGAAAGACGCACCACGCTAGATATGTTGCTGATTAAGGGTCAGCTGCATCCCAAAAGGAAGTATCCCGTATCGGGCACACGTACAGAGCATTGGAGACAGCAACATCCGAATTACGAAAACACTTGTAATACTAACCTCGAGCCAACCGCGAGTAATCGGTTACATATTACTAACATAGATAATAAGAAAAATTGTCAAACTCCCGGCCCCGTGAGGCTAACGCCATATGAGCCTTGATAAAAATATATATTTTGGAAAAAAAAAAAAAAAAAAATAAGTGTTCATGTAAAATCGCATATATGCTGGTGGAACTAATGCTTAGGGATGCCTCAATCTCACAATAGGTTACATGACGATCTTACTTAATCATTTCGTGCACAGCATCGATGTTTTCTGGCACTACAGTCGATTTTGGACGACCTTCACGAAACTCGTCGGACAGCGAACTACGACCACGATTGAATTCACTATACCAGCGATACACAGTGGTCAAATTAAGTTGATTGACGCACTCTTGTTGTGATAATCCACGTCGAAAGTCGTAAAAAATCATCGCACGAAAATGTTCACGATTCAGTTCCATTTTTTTGCCGAGACCAAACTTTCAACTAAATATAAAATAAACAAATAGCGTTCCTATGACAAAATGTTCTGAGTACGTATGTCGTCAAAAATGTCAAACTTTACGATGGAACCGTCAGATGGACTCACATGACATCAGTGTTGCCAATTCCCGAAATATAAATAGTGACCCTCGTATTATGTATTATGTATTTGTTGACTTATTTCCGGATTTTTACACAACCCATGATGATGAGAAATTTGATTGTGAGTATTTTGTATACCTTCCTGAGCCGTTAAGATTGGATACATAGGATAACATAGCCGTCAACGAAATCTCAGCTTCCTCAGATGCTCCGGATACACCAAAAGGAGACGGGTTACCGCCACACTTGGCCTAGCCTTTATTGTGCTAAACCAGGCACAACTACTCTAGTCAAAAGTCTCTCCATGTCAATAAATTAAGCTTTAGCAGGTAATATAATTTTGTCAAAGGGTGGTCAGCAGCTACAAATTTGAAGAATTTCTTAATTTTTTTTTAAATTTTTGCAAATTATTTAAGGCAAAGGAATCATATTTGATATCTGTCATATTTAATGAGAAAATATCGTTGAACTTTTCTTGAGCCCAAACAGTTTGCCCTAAAATTACGCTCAAGTACTAAAAAGTACGCCACTTAGAACCATTCTATTGTTTTCATTTGGAAGAAGTCAAAATATCGGTATTGAATGAAGTTGGAAAATATCTCAATGAGTGGAATTAAGTACCAACTAAGAAGTGAAAAAATATTAAAACTTTGTGGTTTAACTTTTGTTAGGGATTTTTGTTTCCACATTTAGTTTTCTTTATTATTGATTGTATTTGTTTTTTGTTGTTTTCGTGGGTTTGAACTTGGTGGGGGCTCTATATTTTTTAATATTTTTTCTTGAAAGCTTATTTTTTTTGACATAACATATCCAAAAATCAGACTGGCTTTTTTTTCGTTTTTGATGATTTTCAAAAGTTAACCGGTGGTCCAAAAAAGACTGGGTTACATTTACCCGAATACCATTCTCCAGAAACACGTCTACCGGAAGCACACTTACCCGAATGTAACAAATACTCGAAAGACATTCGTTCGAATGTTACAAATACCCGAATGCAACGTTTGTACCAATGGAAAGAGGAAGAATTCTAACGAATCAGATTACGAGTTTATAAATTTGTAAATAAGATTTAATCAATACAACATGCAACCAAAATACGCACTAAAATGAAAACTTGTAATGAGGAAATTCTAAAATGATAAGTGTAGGCACAATTAACATGTCGTCTTTTTTGCTTTCCTTATTGCTCTTTAAGGCTAAGAGATCATTTAGGAATGGACACGGGCTTTGGAATATTATTTTTTATTTTAGAATATTTTTTTTAAATCAAGCAGGTTTTAACATGAAAAATATGATGGAGCAATCCCAGATGAAATCGACAAATGACATAACATGAGTATTTTTGATTCGAATGAAAGTTTGTATTCCGTTTGGGTTGAAGGAAATATGAGTTTTCCACAGCAATTGGGAATTTTTTGACTCAAGTGTAACTATTGAAAAGCGCGTATTGATTAAAGTAAGAGAAATCTTCGATAACTTAGATCTCAAAAACTATGAGTCGTACCGAAATAGTGTTTTACAAAGAGTTATAGAGTATTGATGTTGAAACGTGAACAAAATATACAAAATATATACAAAAATAGTACTTTTTTAGCTACAAAAAAGGCTTTATTTTTATTTTTTTTTAAATTTTTTCCATATATAAATAGAAGTTAAGTTTAAAAAAAATGATGGCAAAGCTATTTTTGACAAACTTTGTGTAACATCGAATTTTTATAAATTTTCGAAAATTCGAATTTTTGTATGTTAACAATCATGTTTAGCCACAAATTATGAATTCCGATGTGATTTAAAATGAAAAAAAATTCTTCATCAATCTCCTTCTAAATGCAGCCATTCTCGAAATATTTGAAAAAAATATTTCTAATGTAGTGTCTTTTTTAATTTAATTTTTTTTAAATTTATCTATGTATTTTTTTAATTTTTTTCATATAAAATAGAAATCATGTAAAAAATTTATATTGAAATTTAACAAACCAATTCTTTTTACACAGCAATCAACGAGACGATATTCGGATGTCTGGAGTACGTTTGTAACATTAAGTAATAATTGTAGTTGTTAGTTATTAGTTATTAGTTATTAGTTATTAGTTATTAGTTATTAGTTATTAGTTATTAGTTATTAGTTATTAGTTATTAGTTATTAGTTATTAGTTATTAGTTAGTTACACCAAAAACAATCCAGCTAAGTTTCCTCTATTCTTTTTCATATGTATACAATTCATTCGGCTGACTTTTAGCTAACGTATCAGGTGATGTACGCGAATGTACATGTACGGACACGTTCACTAACACCAATGCGATGCCATTTGTGAACCGATATAAGTTCACAGTGGGCCAGACGCTGATGTTTTGCGGCAAAATATCAGCTGGCTTAGTTTTTTTTTCTTCTGTTTAATTATTGTATGGTCAATGGTCAAAGGATTTATATATTTATTTAGCAAGCAAAAAAAAGGAGTTCTATCGGTTACCTTCTCAGGTTTCCCACTATAAAATCTCCACCAACGCGATTGTCTTCGATGAAAAGTACATACTAGAATACTACAATATTAACCCTTTGCGGTCGTTTATCTGCTCTCAGTCACCATAGCAAGTATGATTCCTTGCTATGGTGACTGAGAGCAGATAAACGACCGCAAAGGGTTAATATTGTAGTATTCTAGTATGTACTTTTCATAAATACTTTATTCAACTTTATTCAACGATGTAATAGTTTACATTTTTTCTAAACAAATTTTAATGCCTAGTTAACTTTTTCACGAATGTATAAGAAGTTTCTAGGAATAATAGGTAACGGTACTCGGTATGAGCAAAATATTATTAGTGTGGAAATATAAGCGAATCTCTTCCAATGGAAACAAATTCCGACCGCAAAGGGTTAATATAATATATTATATAAAATGTATCAATTTTACATGCTTTCTATCTCAGGATACATAAAGATAATCTCTGCCGCGTGTTGTAACACATTAGATTTTAGGGTTTTGGTTTTGTCGAGAGGTCAATTGTTCGCATTTACATAATCACATCACTTACCGCAGTGAATCCTGATTTTTCTTAACCATTCCCACTAACAACTATCCCTCCCACGATAAGCGCTAGGGAACCACGCTATAGAGGCGACCCTTCTGGCCTTCGGGCGGCGAATATCATACTAACATTCCTTCCCTTCCCCTGGTGACTGTAAGGACGTGGCCGGCGTCGTTATTGACCATTTAAAGCTCGAATCACCGAAAATTTCACAACGAGAATGATTTGCTAGTCCCAAGCGTCATTCTGAGTGTTCTTTGTGCAATTTGGTTGGTTCAGGTCAATCACGGAGAGCAACTACGAATTGTACAGTCTACCCAAGCTCAAGCTCAAGCTCAAAAAATCTTTTTAATAAATCTCCTTCTAAATGCAGTAATTCTCGAGATATTTAAAAAAATCTAATTTATTGTCTATAGTAAATAGGCTCTTTCAATACGTCTGTCGTGTTATACCGTCATGTTCTTGAAAATTTCATGAATTTGCTTATAATTTTCAACAACTTTTCCAAAAACATAATTATGGTAAAATATACATAGATTGCTACCAATATTTTAATCCTTTTTCAAGTATTTCCTTCATTCTCATTCAGAATTATTTACCATTCGGGTAAGCTTTCTATCCAGATAAAAGGTGTTCGAATGACCTTGTTTCTCGTGAATCTCTGGAATCTCGATGTGTTATAATACTGTTATCTTGTTCCAACGCATTATCTGTCTTTTTTTATTTTTATGTTTTAGAAATATGTTTTTTCTATATTTCATTCTATTAATTTTATGTCGACTGCTAATAGTACATTTGGGTAAATGTTGCATTCGGGTAAATGTTACATTCGGGTAACTGTCTTTCAGGTAAATGTGACGCGATCCAAAAAAAAAAAAAGTTTTCCCCTTTCATCCAAAAATGACTTTTGTGTACAGGGATTGTTCAGGGCGGGCGGTTCTAATCCTTAAGTTATAAAGGCCATAAAGTATCTAAAATAACTTTTTTTGGACAAACTTTTTTATTCAGTTTTATATCTTTATCTTATTTTCTACCAGTGTGTGTGTAATAATAAATCTGTTTAAAAAAGTAATACGAAGGCCAAATCAGATTTTTGTTTTCGACGCGTTCGAAAAGGGTTATTCTGAATTGATTAACACTGAATTAACTGCGATGGAATCAATATTTTTTTTCTAAACGCTTAGGAATGTCTATTCTGGTAATTGTTATTTTGATGGAGTAAAAATCAAGAGATACATTCTTTTAAACCCTGTACCTTATTTAGTGCTCTAGCAAGCCAATAAACAATAATCGATTACAGTACAGGTAAACTTCGATATAACGTACATTTCTCTTTCAAAATTGTACGTTTTATCGAATTGTACTTTATATCGAAGCAAAAAAATGAAATCAGAAACATAGAAACAGCTTATATTATTTTTTTTGTGTTGTTGTTTGGGTGAGGTAAATAAATAATGATGAAAAAGTTCAACTAGAAGATGAAGCCAACCTTTCCCATGATGTTTTCCTTCATACTGCTTGATTCATTTAGAATCCGGCATCATGAAACCAGTTGTATCTCGAGATTGTTTAAAAGTACAGGCCATCAAGTGACCTTTGTTGAACCTGTGAGATCGACATGAAACTCTCAGTACCTATTTCGGAAAATATAGTTTGCACATTGGGTACGTTATAACGAGTTCCCCTGTTCCCCTGTATTGTTTCCAATTCTAAGTTTTCATTTAGCAGAGAAAATTCGTGTAAACACATTTTAGTTTTTATGTTTGAAAACAATGATTTAGTTAACATTTTAAAGAAAGAAATAATAGTCAATTATTAGTTTGCCTTTTGAATAGTTTCGAAAATTCTGTTTGGCATGAAACTAACGATATTTTCAGGTGTTGCAGCAACGATGAACCTACAGAATTCTTCAACAGCAGCTTCTAGTTCCCGAACTGTTCCGTACTGCCATCCACCCCTGTACACACGTCATGCAAGAATTCCCCAAAGGTTCTCAATTGGATTTAGGTCTAGACTACGTGCTGGCCAGTCCAATACCTTGATGTCTCGCTTCGAAAACCACTGCATACTTCTCTTACAGACATGGATTGCTGCATTTTCTTGCTGAAAAGTGAAGTCTTCAGGCATAAAGTCCTCGGTAAACGGTACCAGAACGCCTTCCAGTAATTCCACGTTGAAATTGTAGCAAGAGGGGGTTGCCCATGACGTGAAAAACCATCCCAAACCAGGAGTGTGCCGCCTGCGTTGCGTTCGGCTCAGCTTCACGTCGGGTTTGTTCCTCAAATCATGTCAGTTGTATACACGACAATCAGGCCCATCTAAATTGAACTTCTTTTCATTCGAAAATACATCGTTATCCCATTCAGTTCGCCATGTCATATGCTTTTTGACGAAGTTCAATCGATATATGTGCTGGAGTAAAATTCGGTTTCTTGGCCTTTTTAGCTTGAAGTAACCAGATCCCCACAATATCTGTGCAATGACAGAGACGAAAGTCTCTTAAATAATTACAAAAAAAAATCTGTGCAATGCACTTATTAGTAATTTAAGATCCAATTTTATTCTTAATTTCCGATACATTGAACATTTGTAAACGTGAAGAAGGAACTTACGCCATTCAGTGGCGTCGACTTTCGGATTTGGTAAATTAATAAACACAAACGCTATTCGTACAAGCGTCGCCTCTCTACTGTATACTGTCAACTGACGTCTATATTCAAAGAAAAGAAATTATTTTGGTTGAAATTGTTGCGGTTGAAATTGTTTTGGTTTCTACCGCGGTTATGGAAGTCGTTTGGCCTGCGCCTGTAATTATTATAATGTGTGTCAACGTTGTTGTTGAAACGGTTGGCGTTTCTGTTGGTTTGCGAGTATGCAAATACTGATGCGCTCGCATTATTTAAGTTTTCCTCCAACGCTTTAGTCATCGCGTCGGAGTATGAATTGAAATTCCCTGCTCTTATGATGAGCGAGGTTTTTTCGTTTTTTAACCCTCCGGCTAAATGTTTGACGCCTTCTTTGTTTGCCATAGATTTGGCAACTTGGGGCGGAATTTCTTTAGCGGTGTACGCT
Organism: Toxorhynchites rutilus septentrionalis; assembly: GCF_029784135.1. Taxonomy (NCBI): domain Eukaryota; kingdom Metazoa; phylum Arthropoda; class Insecta; order Diptera; family Culicidae; genus Toxorhynchites; species Toxorhynchites rutilus. The sequence continues at coordinate 46,310,011 of NC_073746.1, read as the reverse complement.
GTTTCCAAACTGAACACCAATTTTTCTAAATCCAGGCAAAATTGTTCGATTCCACCGTTTTGTTTCAAGTTAGCCATTTTAGCTAGAACTTGTTCCGGTGGGCTGGTCGTTATTTTAGCTTTTAAAATTTTGCTTATCTCGCTCACCGATGTCGGTGTTTCAGTGAATGCATTTCTCGCCCGTCCCTCTAGTTTGGTTAGTATTACGTTAATTATGGTTGCTTTGTTTTCCGGTGTTTCAAATGTTTTCACCAAGTTTAAAGCGTCAGCGAAGGCTTTCAGTTTGTCTATGTTTCCGTCGAATTGCGGAACTATAGACGATGTAGTCTTGATTATTTCGAGTATGCTAGCCATTTTCGGTTTTCTTTGTAACCTGAGGCAAAATAGGACGGCTAGCGCAATTTCCTTGAGTGTTCTTGGTCTACCCTTTTCGATTGACGCCTTAATTGCGTTCAAAAGTTGGTCCGCCTTTTCGGTTATTTTTATGATTTCTGAGCCGTGGGTTGTGTCTAGTAACGTAGACGACAATTTTTTAATCTGTTTCACGAGCGCTTCCGCTTCCGTGAGGCGTTTGGCTAAGGTACTTTTCCTTAGTTTTCTGACCAGTTCCTGTTGTATAGTCAGGTGTATATGTTTTAGTTTTTGTATATTCAATTGGATGAGCTTTGTTACTTCGTCCATTCAAGGAGACAAGGAAAAATGGTTATCGGTAAAGAATTTATTATGCTGAGGCTGCGTTCGAACGCATGTTTTAAAATTTTCGAATTCTTTTAGACGGTGTCGACTACGGCTGCGTGAGCTTTTGCCGCTTGCATAGCATGTGCATTCATGCATGCCTTATATGCTTTGTATATTTTCGAAATTAGTAGTATGGATATGAGGGCAAGTGTGACGCAGATAATCGCTCCTTGAGCTTCGTGCATTACACTGTGGTTCTCTAGGTGATTTAAAATTTGGATTTGAGCGTCGCCCGTGTTACTAACGGGTTTGGTATTAAATAACCCCATTTTCAACGGTACATATGTAAAACCAATTTTGTGGGTATTGTAATTGCTTTTTTTTTTTTTTCTAATTCCTACTACCTATTCCTACTGCCGCGTGGGTATTACGATAAAAAATATTTTGTGCCTCGACTATAAATTTATTACATGATATCCGTATATAAAAGGATTAGACTAACTCGAGTCTGACTTACGCCACGTTTTCTCCGCAAGTGTCCTCTTCTCGGGGGTGGGGGGGGCGTGGGTGCCTCTGCTTCCGTCAGATCTCAGGGGTGTCCAGTTGGATCCAAATCGATGTTCATTTTTTTTTTTTTTTTGAAATGCTGCTTGACTTGCGAATGTTATTTATCCAGGTGGCTACTGTCAGCTTCACGATTTCACTTGTGTCTGCGATTCTAATTTTTCGTAAACGGCTTCAATAGTTTCCGCTGGGGTCCAATTTCTTCCCCGCTTTGCCGATTTTCACTTTCACCATCTTTTCGCTGAATGTTTCGTTACTCAATTTATTCACACTTGCACTGCGTCCGGTTGGTTTAAAAGTTCATTTAGCGAATTTTTCTTAGCTTAAATGATTCATATTCACACCGTACCCGGTTGGTTGGGACCTAACACACACAACACAACAGTAGGCTTCTTCTTCTTCTTGTTTTTAAAAGGCTTTAAACTTTGCAGTTCACCATTGCCTCTGCTCAGTAGGCTCTAAACTCTGCGTTTAAATTCACTTTAATACGCGATAACAGCATCGGATCTGTCGGTTCACTCGTGACTCGGTGTCACGGTCGCCATGTAAACGTGAAGAAGGAACTTACGCCATTCAGTGGCGTCGACTTTCGGATTTGGTAAATTAATAAACACAAACGCTATTCGTACAAGCGTCGCCTCTCTACTGTATACTGTCAACTGACGTCTATATTCAAAGAAAAGACTCTCGGGGCTTAAATACTAGTTTACAAAAATAGGCTTAAACTCTACACAGAATATTTACAAATTATGCTGGGCGGAGCATCGCACCAGCAGTTAGAGTGGGCTGTGATGGCCTTGGTCAGACGCGTTCTTCGGAGAGAGAGAGAAAGCACTTCTTTGTGGGTCAAAGTAAATAGGAAAAGAAAGTGCTGAAACATGTGTGCCGGATGCGCGCCACATGTTTGGTTAAATTTCTGCTGCTAGCTAAACTCGCAGCGGGGCGGAAGGAAGACAAACTCGCCGCTGCCCTTGGTGCGCGTCGAGTTATACAATCATAAATAGTAAACGAACCCTTGGGCCAGATTGCTGGCTCGGGTATCGTATCACATTTTATGTTTATATCGCCCAGCGCCCTCGGGGGTGGTTTATTGCCTTAGAGGCCTTGAATATTGATGAGTTGGGTTTAAACGTGATCATATTACACATTCCAGTTCCGGCCAGTTCCAGAATCCGATTCATGTCACGACTGTTTATTTTGGTTTTCCTCTTAGTTTTTTTCTTAACGTCATATTTTTCTCCTTTCTTCAGCACATTTCGAATCGATGTTTCGGATCTGTTTCTTCTCCATCCTTTTTCCCGGTTACTCATACCAGTTTTCTTCAGTTCACGAACAACTCTTTGTTCTGATTCACTCAAACATCTTTTTATCGGCATTTTTCACCACAGATCAATAAACAGCCAGCATCAACAAATGTTCTGTCTACTAACACAACAACCCAACTGAAATTACAGATTGCCAAGGATTTTGGTGTCATAGGTGCGCTGTTTCATTTGATACCCATATTGAGGGGGTTGTATAAAATATGTAATCCGCCACTTCAGACCAATCGATTAACAGGAAGAGTGGTATCAGATTACTTTTTTGACACATCGCCCAATAAGGGAAAGATAAAACAAAACGATTTAAAATCGATTTGAAAGTTTTGTGCAGAAATTGAAAAAAAAAATTGCGATTCCATTGGTTTCATGTACCTAGAAATAGAACACAATCAAACTGAGGAATCCAACTGCTGCAAATCTCAAAATAACCCAGCGATAAAATTACACATTTGGAAGATTGAAATGTTATGCCACACATGAACGATTGATTCTCACTTCATCCTATTGGGTTAACAATTAAGCCCTCTCACCACCCTTCTCAATAATAGCGCAAGCACCGGTAATTACCCTTTACTCTTTCGTAGTTCAACAGCTGTACAGTGACCGACAATGGCGAAAATGCGCCATGAGGTGACTAATTGAGGTGTTAATTGAACAACGACTCCCCCCCATTGAATTACCATCCGACCTCCATCTTTCACCTTTCACCAACGGACACTTCACAGTCTGTTGGCGTGGGCGAGCAGAACAAACAAACAAAAAACCGTCAACCACTTGAAAGGGAAACCAAACAAAACAGCTCAACGGCAGAAAAAAAGAGCCCGAGAGAAAGAGGCCAATAAATCTAATCCTTTTAGAGAGTGTCGTTGCCATTTCGCATCCCCGATCGAATTACTTCGTCGCTTGGAAACGCTACGACCGTTACGGTGTTGTGGTTGTGGAGTAGGCTCCACCGACCGGTGGTAAGGAAGGAAGGGGGGATATAAAACAGAAGGTCGTCAAACCTTAAGCGATTAACCTCTTGGAATACTTTATGGCTATATATATTGTTGTTCCAGCTGACGCAATTGATTGTCTTGATCGTTTGACGTCGTCGGGCGGTGAAGTACCAAATGGTGACCGATCGGTCGGTTTTGTTTCTGGTTGATGCTACCGAACAATTAACATTTATCAGGATTATGTGGAACATTAAATTAAATTGTATTGCGAGTGATTAGAATGAGGTGACGAAATCATTCACTGGATGAATAAGTTTGAAAAATCCACTTTCCAACACATTCTTCGGTACAGCACATAGTGATCCATAAGGCAAACAAGGGCCGCTACTGATGAAACACATTCACTTGTGTCATTGACGTTCTTAGGCGACAATTATATCGCCATTATTTACGTCAGAGAGAAGCTTCGCAGTATTATCACCATCAGTTCAATAACGTTGCCAGCGGAATTTCCCACCATCCTTGTTGATGGAATACAACATTGGAGGGGTCCGTGCTGTATGATGTGATCCAATGAATAACGTTGCCAGCGGAATTTCCCACCATCCTTGTTGATGGAACACAACATTGGAGGGGTCCGTGCTGTATGATGTGATCCAATGAATTGAACACGTGTTATATATCCCTCATCGTGCTTTTATTGATTGGTGTGAATAGGATCGATCAGCAACAACAAAAGGTTTGTTTTCCTCCTTGTTGCTTGTAATTGATTGCTAGCTGCTGCTTTTGTTGTTAGAAATGAGTGAAATTAGAGGAACAATAGAAAGACATCGTTTGCGGGGGCGAAGAAACAAGTTCCTCACAAACAGCTGTCAATTAGAGTGGGGTGAAAAGGAGTTAAGCAAAGATAAATTACAAGTGAGATAGTCCGGTTGATATAGATATTATATTCGGTGGGTGTTGGATACTTTAACATGTTTCAATGCTTAGAAGTTCAAAAAATATACTTCTTTTCGAATTCAGTTATGCTATTTCCAACTCGAAAAAATCCCTGACCGATGAGGAATTGAACCATACGGATGTAAGTACGAGCCACTAAATTCTTTACAAAACAACCGATACCAGCCTGCTACTCAATTCTAGCCAATCTTAAGGCCCCCCATTATCGGGGTACAAACAAGACATCAATTCCGTATGATGCTTAAACTATTGTGAATTTCATAAATTAATTGAACCACTAAAAACAAGCAAAATAATATCATCATATTATTATTGTCATTACAGTCAAAAACACACGCAAACACAGTCCGTCATAACTTCGTAAACCTACATCCTACACCCAAAGTTAATTTTTAGCACATGTTATAGCATCCCGATTTATTACATCAAATGAGCTGAAAAATAACAGAAAATGTTCTACTCTCCAATAAATGTATATCATTTGTATAATATATATGCTAGAGCCAATATGAGCGAGCGAAACAGGAGACACATTTAAATGAAAGCATATGAAAGCTTTTCGTATAGTTTGCCAAATACACGGCCCAGACAGAGAAAGATATATTCTCGTTCATGTTCTTCTTTATCCTCTTAGAAAACACTTTCCAACTTCATTTTATGATGAGGTGTTATATTATCACGCTGTTATATAGAACAGCACTGGCAGATATATGGATAGCGTGATCGTGTGCAATAGCTTTGCATTCCAGTCGGCCTAGATTCGATCCCCATTGACGTCGTATGAATTTTTTTTGGCACAATCTCAAATTAATTGAGAAAAGAAAACAGGATGAGATGTCTGCGATCAGCCAGCGTCATATACCAAGAGGCTGAGAGTTAGTTCGAAAATATTGCTGCTTTACCGATCACTCGCGTTGCTCAATGCATTCATTCTGTGCAATTAATTAGCGTTAGTTGAATAGAATAATGGTTTGTTGTGAAGTGTGTTTTGGTTGGTTTTTCAATTTGAAAAACTAAAACTAAACTTTTATCTATCGGCCTTGAGGGAAGCCATTTTTGAGACTCGCTGTCGCCGCCGTCTTGTCACTAAATGGATGACTGATGAATTGTGTCTGATGTATGCGTTTCATCTTCTTCTTTGTTTGTTTACGAAGACTATAGATCTTTAGATTCATTCGTTTTCGACAGTAAAATCAATTTTTTATCAAAGCTGTGAGTTTTTTTTTTCAGAAACGAGATCCAATTCGTTTCTTGAGATCCGTGTCGGCTGAAAATGTTTCTCAAACTTTAACCTATTTTCTGTAAGACTCAAGCATCCTTGGTATGCTTACGGATATGGGAGCCGCATAAGGGTTGTTCTCTTTTGTCAATTAAGAGGTATGAGGAGTGCGTGGAAAAAATGTGACCAAGCCGGAAATGGGTGATAATCAGTATTTATTGGCCGTTGTTTGGGTCGAACAAAGGAATGTTTCTCCTAGCTATATCAAAGCTTAGGCAGACCCAAAATCACCCAACGGTTGATGTCAGATCTGTTTTTTGAAGGCTACGGCGAAGGTACAAAGAAATAGCGCATCAGATCCACCAGAATCGTTCTAAAATTCTAAAGAGCCTGTGATTAAATTTCGTTCCTTACTAATTACGGTCGTAGGTAGTGTTTTATTGTTCCGAAAAGTATGTGATTCGAATGTGTCGAATTTTTCAGTAAATACTACCAATTATTAGTCATTTTTTTGCCGGACTTATTATTCGTACATATTACGCGATAAAAATGGTAAACAAATATCAAACCGGCAGTACAAGCCATCGGTTCAACGTTGGTTTGACATATACCCTAAACATATTTGAAAATGATTGAACATGATTCACTCTTATATATTGTTGCTATCCGCAAAATTATCAATACCGCATACCAATCGTTGGTAGGGATGTATATTGCATCTGACATTCGTTTTACATACGGTTGGTAATATGTACAGAAAATATGTACTTTCCAGTGTTGCCACACGTACAGATTTATCTGGAAAGGTACAGATTTTTTCGTTATTTTTGGTACGGATTCCGTACGCTACAGAGTACAGATTTTCGTCAAAAAGTACATATTGGTATAGATTTTTTCCGCGGGTGAAATTCCTTGCATTTGAACAAAGCTACATTAAGATACGTGATTACTTTTACGCCACAGTATCACTTGGTGCGGCAGCTTGAAACTTTTAATAATTGATAGTATGCAATCTAGATTCAGAAAAAAAACTATGTATAAGCATCATCAAAAACGCGAATGACGAATGAAATGTGATTGTGATATTTGTAGTAAATAAATGAGTATTTTTATGCTAATATAATGGATTTTTCTCTATAAAGAATGTTTTCGATGGTACTGATTTTTGGTATGGATTTTTGGAAGAAAAGGTACATATCAGTAAGATTTTTAACCTCTCTGGTACAGATTAAAATGTGGCAACACTGGTACATTCTACTAATGTTTGCATTACCAAAGGTATTGGGTATTCTTTTACCAAGTATTTTTCTGGGTGTATGATCACATACAGTTAGCGACTCGGAGATAGGTGTTTTGTACTCAAGCTTGCATCCAAGCATTGATGAGAACAAAATCTACACTCGGAAAACAATTCGGTGAGATCGTTTATGATTAGTTAATTAAAATTAGTCTAGTTGGTTGCGCAAAAATATATTAGGCTGTCAAAAAAGTCCTGCGGTATTTCCGCGAGGTGTCGTTGTAAGCGCGTAGTTCTAGTTGTATTCATTGTATCGAGTCATACTATAGTTTGTTGGAAAGGTATAATATAGTCCTTGACAGTGTTTTGTTTAGTTAAGTCGTTCGTGAGTTATAGTGTCGCAAATATGGAGCAAAATAAAGAGAAAATCCGACATATTTTACAGTACTACTATGACAAAGGCAAAAATGCATCTCAAGCTGCCAATAAAATTTGTGCAGTTTATGGACCCGATACAGTTTCCATTTCCACCGCACAACGATGGTTTCAACGTTTTCGTTCTGGTGTAGAGGTCGTCGAAGATGCGCCACGCTCCGGAAGGCCTGTCGTCGAAAATTGCGACAAAATCGCTGAAATAGCCGAGAAAGACCGGCATAGTAGCAGCCGTAGCATCGGCCAAGAGCTGGGGATAAGTCATCAAACCGTTATTAACCATTTGAAGAAGCTTGGATTCACAAAGAAGCTCGATGTATGGGTGCCACACACGTTGACGCAAAAAAACATCTTTGACCGTATCGACGCATGTAAATCGCTGCTGAATCGCAACAAAATCGACCCGTTTCTGAAGCGGATGGTGACTGGCGATGAGAAGTGGGTCACAACGTGAAGCGCAAACGGTCGAAGCCCGCTGAAGCGGCTCAGACGGTGGCCAAGCCCTCATTAACGGCCAGGAAGGTTCTGCTGTGTGTTTGGTGGGATTGTCAAGGAATAATCTATTATGAGCTGCTTCCTTATGGCCAAACGCTCAATTCGGACCTGTACTGCCAACAACTGGACCGCTTGAAGGTAGCACTCATGAAGAAGAGGCCATCTTTGATAAACAGAGGCCGCATTGTCTTCCATCAGGACAACGCCAGGCCACACACTTCTTTGGTGACGCGCCAGAAGCTTCGGGAGCTCGGATGGGAGGTTCTTTTGCATCCGCCGTATAGTCCGGACCTTGCACCAAGTGACTACTAGCTGTTTTTGTCCATGGCGAACGAGCTAGGTAGTCAGCAGTTATCCACAAAAGAGGCCTGTGAAAATTGGCTATCCGAGTTTTTTGCCAATAAGGAAGCGAGCTTCTATAACAGGGGTATTATGAAGTTGGCATCTCGTTGGGAACAAGTCATCGAACAAAACGGCGCATATTTGACTTAAAACAGATGATTGTAACTAATTTTATGAACAAATGAAAATTCAAAAAAAAAATACCGCAGGACTTTTTTGACAGCCTAATATATCTTTACGTGTAATGATTGCATTTACTTCATTTATAATATCAAGAATCTGTAGTTCCAGATTACGGATTTAGTACGTTTTTATACAGATTTACAGATTTTTTGAAGTAACGATCTAATATTCGATACGGCTTGATCTCAATAATATTTATTCTCATCGCACAATTTTTTTCGTTAACATTCTAATCAGTCTGAATGAGAGTCATGTTGGCATTCATATGTAGCGTGAAGTACTGCTTCTCATGTTCACTCTGAGGCGAAGAGATGCAAAAGTCTGTGCATTCGGCACTGTTTATCTTTTTCCTACTGAAGCACAGTGAATGCGAATTACTACGTGGATACCATCAACATCGTAAAATCCATAATAACTATGGCAATCAATGATACTAAAGCTAAGATTATGCTTCAAAAATGAACATATAAATTTAAAACAGATTTGGATACAGATTTTCTGAGAAAAAACTAAGGTAAAAGATTTTTTGAGACAAAAAAATCACAGCTGACCCGGCAAACTTCGTCCCGCCCAAAATTTGATTTTTGTTATCAATACCATCAAACATTCACGTTTTCTTACAAAGCGCAAGTTAATGAGTCCAATCGCAGAACTCTTCATTGATTGATCTTCTAATCGACCTCGTTGAGTTTACCTTTTGCTATGAAAAATCCTTGTACTTCTACCAAAACTCATCATTATAATATCAGAATATTTTCAGACACAATTACCGTTCAAGATTTTTCAAATTACTTGCAAATAGCATGTTTCTCTGTTACATGGAATAAATGTTTGATACAGAAAATATGATAGAATAAAGACATCTCTCCCCTCTTCACCCCTTAGAGAGACGGGAAGAGTGTCTATTCGCTATAGAAACGCTTTGTGTCCCCTAAAACCTTCGCATGCCAAATTTGGTATTTTCTTGATTAGGTTTCGAGTCATGCGGAAATTTGTCTTTCATTTGTATGGCAGCTCCCCCTTAGAGAGGGGGTGGAGTGTCTAACCGCCGTGAGAACATTTATTACGCCCTAAAACCTCCATATACCTAATTTGGTTTCGTATGCTTCGTTAATTCTCGAGTAATGCAGAAATTTGTGTTTCATTTGTATGGCAGACCACCTTCCACCACTCTAAGAGAGGGAGGAGAAGTATCTAACCACCATAGAATCATTTATTGCACCCTAAAACCTCCAAATGTCTAATTTGGTTTCATTTACTTGATTAATTCTCGAGTAATGCAGAAATTTGTGTTTCATTTGTATGGCAGCAGCAACCCCCCATTTTGGCAGTGTAGAATGTAAGTCTCTTAAATCTCAGATTTTTGCATCCAATTTCAATTTCTCAGACTTTCAGATATCTAGAAACCTTGGGTACGAATTAAAAACGAGTCAAAATTGGAATCATTTGTCGGTGATGGATAGTGTGTATTGCAAATCAGTGCCTGTATATAGATACTGATACCATAATTCGAGTAGAAAAATTGGATCCGTTTCAGGAACCAAAATAAGCAAAACCAGCATTTATATCATGAAATCATGAGTTATCACCGTCGACCGTGACTCGAGGTTAGTTATATTCTTTCAGCCCGTGGTTCTTGGATATGTTGGTTCATTGTTGTATAAAGTTCGTAGTAAAAGAGCCAGAGAAGAACGTTCGATCTCTATAAATAATGAACATCCTGAAGAGCTGATAACCAATCTGAGACCTCTCAATTAGTTTCGATGAACCGAAAACCTCCAACGTCAACATTTGTCCTGGAACATATTACGTCGTTCCGGAAATAAGTAACTCATCAAGTCAACTGGTAGCTAACCACCAATTCTGTCAGCGGTGAGGGTGTAAAGTTGACACGGTTGAATGCATACGGTAGCTTGCAATATATTGAGACAAAAAAAAAAATTACACAAACGACCCACCAGACTGACATTCTTCGACACCTCAGACCCTTGATTGGGCGGTCGGGGGGAGAGATCTGGGCTGTTATTAACATTGTTTTGTCTTTTTTCGTTTTCATACTCTGCTAAACGAGCTGAGAACCACCAATTTGCGTGAACCACTGTTTCGCTTCGCTGGAGCTAGTCAATTTGTGTGTGCGTTTGTTTTGTTGCTGTTTTTTTTAATTCAATTGTGGGTGTTTGTTCTTTTAGAAAACCTCGCTCGGAAATGTAGCACGCGCGCGGCAAGGGTTGCACACGTAAGAAAAAAAAACACAAATGTAGTCCACAACAAGTGTTCCACATAGCGGCTGTGGGGCGGGAGTTGGCCGCTTGCTCTAGAGAGAACCATGTGCGAAGGTTAGACCAAGGACGGGGGGTGCATTTTCGCGAAAAGAATATTGAACTCCAGGCGAGGTTTTCTCCTTCGCGGGGGCCAACCGACCAACGAGGGTGGCACTCTTTGTAAAATGCAACCACCAGTACCGGTTCTCTGGTACATTGGCCTTAGCCTTGGCACTCAACGGGTAGGAAGCCGGGTTTCACCGGAAAAGTTCTTTGTGTTCAAACGGCGCCTGCCATTTGGCTTTGTTTTCACCACTTGGGTGTTACGGCTTGCAAGGTAATTAATGCCAAATCCGAAGGTAGCGTTATATGTAGATTAATATCGCTGAATGACCCAAATTGATAAAACTGAGTAATATCACGACAGTCATGCGTTGAATGAAACCAGTTTGCCCACCCTCCGAAATTGTCGAAAATTCTCGTTGGAACATGTTTTTATTGCAAATGTCTCCATTATGGGCAGTGCACATTAAATTACTATTTCGATGAAGGAAATAATTATTTTTATTGAGCCACAATCAGGACTTCCTTCCACCTAACCTCCCATATTAGGACATGAGAGCCTCAAGCTGAAAATACTAGCTTTCGATAATTTATGGATTTGTTTTTCGGCCGCCAACTTTCACTTTTTTGTTAATTTTCGGCGCTGGTTTCGGATTACGGTCTGCAGCTGCCGCCACCAAGTGCTCTGTGGTCACCCGTGGCGGGGGTTGGCGATGGCAGCCATCGGTTTTGGTTATGTAGTATTTTAACACGCTACTTTCCACCCACCCACTCGTGTGTGCGTGTTTAGCGGTTGTTATTTTTTTCGGCAGTTCATGTTTTCGGTACCGGTTAGCGGCAATGACGTCGCCAGGAGCCAGGGTTGTGATAGTTGTATGAATGAAATGACACTGTTTGACTGGGGATGTGTTAGACTTCCAATGCCCAAAAAACTGCATAGATTGTGTAAAGTATATGGCGATACTGCAGGTTTATTCCAGAAGCGAATATTATTTATTCAATCCAAAATTAATAAGGTGAACCGGAAATCAATGGGAAAACTGATTTCTTATGTCAAATTCTATTTTAACTAGAATAGAAGAATTTTAACTGGAGTGTATATTCTGACGAATATATACGATCTGCAAAAAATACAGAGATTAGGAGGCTGGCTTCCAAAACACGACCACACGGTAAACGTAGGACTGCGATCTTATGAATGCAATGAGCCTTCAATTCAACTATCTCCTTCGATATTATCTAAGAAAGGAGCTTGAGCTTGGGTAGACTGTACACTTCGTAGTTGCTCTCCGTGATTGACCTGAACCAGCGAAATCGCACAAAGAACACACTCAAAGACGCTAGAGAGTAGCGAATCATTCTCATTGTTCAAGTTTCGGCGATTCGAACTTTTCGAACTATTCGAACTTTAAATAGTCAATAATGATGCCGGCAACGTCCTCACAGTCACCTGGGGAAGGAAAGGAATGTTAGTATGATATTTGTATTGCCAGAAATGTCACGTCTGTAGCGTGGTTCCCTTGCTGTTATCATGGATGGAATAGTTGGGAGAGGCAAGAATCAGAATCCACTGAGGTACGTGATGTGATTATGTAAACGCGAACTATCGGTCATTCGACTGAGCGAAAATCCAAAAAGCTCATGTGTCACAACACGCGGCAAATATTATATTTAGGTAACTTGAGAAGGTAGACCTGTAAAATGAACTGGACCGGCTATATATTATTATTTATCGCACTTTTTTTTATCGCAATGCAATCGCGACGGCGGAGAGTTATCATTGGGAAACCTGAGAAAGTAGCCAAGTGAACTGCTCTAAAAGCAATCGACCCGGTGATACATTCCTTTATTCATTGCACGTACGCTATATAGAGCTCCAATCGCGACGACGGAGAGTCATCCTTAAGGCAGTATTCTAGTCTAGAAATTTTAAATAAATCTTTTTTTTTCTTCATATTTCTGAAGCTTAGGCATTCAAGAATGTAGCCTGGAAAGGACTTTTCGAAAAACCCATTATTTACCGAGTTATAGCTATTTTAGTGATGCGTTATCTAAGCTACCCAGGTAACCAGTAAGCACTAAAAATGGGCTTAAATCAGCACTGTATACATATATAGAATACTGAATAAATGCTTATAACACTCTATACACCAATATGGGGTGGATATAATGCTAAAAAGGCGAAATATAAAACTCTTTAAATGCTTCAGTTACAGCCTTAAATAAGCATTACTAAAGCTTACTTAGTGCTAACTGAAAACGTCACTTGTGATGGCAGTCTTCACTAAGCAATTGTTTGTTGATTTTTTTTTCTAGAAAAAAGTCATCGAATCTATCAGGACTCGACAGAAAATAAAAAATAATCGTGTATTCAATGGGCCCACACAGATTTATTGCAGCCATTTTATGGATGAAATTGAGATATCATATATCATTTACGGTGCACTGTTTGGAATGAGAAATAATTGTTATATGAAAATTACCTTACGGTATTCGAACCGAGGTACTTCTGGAACCTGTATGTTTCTCTGTTGTGTCTTTGCTATCTGAACAACTGTTGATACATATAAATGAATGGAAAATAGTCATGTTTCAATAGCTCCGCTCAGATACCTGCTCAAAAAATATCATGTATGTGTGGGTCTGGAAAAAAATGGTAGCATTAAATGCGCATATAGGGCTTCCATTAATGCCTATTTTCACATGTTTTATCGTAATGTTGTGCATTTATATGCATTAATAATGTTGATATAAGGCCTATAAGCATCAAAAAAGCAGATATGCTGCCATTTGGTATTAGAGATGCTGAATTAGTGCTATAATAGAGCTATAAGTTAATGCTTATGGTTACTTGGGTAGTGCGGCCTTGACGCAAAACTTTAAACGCGTTTTTCTCGAAACTTGTTTTTTTTCCATCTCAGGTTCTACTGAACCGATTTATGTCGAATTTATATGAATACCTTTTGTATGCATCTCGAAAATCTATAGGACCGGCGATATATCTCATTATCCATACTCTTTATTGAACCCCAATCATGACGGCGGAAGAAATTTGGTAAATAAGGAATTGGTGAATTACAAAATTAAATATTGAAGAACTAACGAACTAACGAATTAAATGAATTAAAGAATTGAAGAATTAAATAACTAAACCTCAAAAGTACTCTACATTGATGTGCATCAAACGTTCCTGGATCCATATGTTGTCAAAATATAATACATATAACCAGGGATGCCAACTATAATTATCAAAAATCAGGGAAAATGAAAATAAAAATCAGGATAAATTTGGATAGCTCATTTTGGGTTGTCCGGAAAGCTCGTGCCGATTTTTAGAAGAAAAAAGGTATCATTTTTATAAGCATTTATTGAATGTTATATGCACAATTTTGTTCCACAATCTTTCGCCTTGTTTCATACAACTTTATAATTCTATCCTACCAGATAATGTTCGTATGCTGTCCATAGAATCGAAGTTCTTGACCTTGAATGAATTTTGTAGAGACCTGAATCTGTGATAATCTGAGAGTGTAATAACTGGTTAGTTTCAAAGCTGGTGATATAAGATTTCCTACCATGATTCCAAAATAATTTATTATGTAATTATGTATTTATCGAGACATGCAGTTTGGCGTTGGCCTGATGGAAAGGCGACGTTTATCACGTAGACGATTTGATTCAAAACGGCATTTTGATTGCATTTATAAAGCGAGCTGCATATTGAAATACAATCCATTGAAGGCATTTCATTCAAATAGTGTAGAACCCACATAAATACGCAACCAAGCTTCAGAAAATTCTCATTAACGGTGAATTATATATAGATATCTGTATTGAATTTGTTCGTATATTGAGGGTTACTCTTGATCAACGTCTCGATTTATTCATCATCAATGGCGGCACGAATTTGCTGCGAAAACATGAAAGAACCTTTGTCTTCTTTTTCCGTTTTATATAATTCTTAGTAGATAATATTCTTTCCATCATTTTCGTACCCAGCCTATTGCTAATCTTTGTTCTATTACTTTTATTATTTTGTTTTATACTTGAGCAAACTTTAACTTTTCTTTCACCTGTTTATGACATTCAAAAAAATATTAATACGTAATAATAAATAATAAACGAAAGAAAGAGCAATCACTATACAAGGAAGAACCGGAGAGCTTTTAAGTAGACTATTCTAACAGTTCTCATTTCCAACCAGCAAAACTTTGACAAGAATCTCGGTATACATTAGGGTGGCAATGGATGTATGGAAAAAATTTCATCATCAAATTTCAAAAACCGACTATGTACATTTTGTTTATTGGCCCAAAAAAATGACCTGTGCAAAGTTTCAGCTCAATCGGACATGATTTAGGGGTGCCTCAAAGCGCTCAAAGTTTAGATTTTTCGATCCTCGAAAATATTCCAAGGGGGGAGTAAAGGAAATTTGGAAAATCGTATTTTTTTTCGATGCCAAATGACTTAAAAATGCATGAAACGTCGAGATCTAGTGTCATCTCGAAAAAAAATTTCCACCCAGGCAAAGTCCCAAAAAGTCGATTTTCGGCCAAAAATTTTTTTTCGAGATGACACCAGATCGCTTCATGCATTTTTAAATCATCGAAAAAATTACGATTTTCCAAATTTCCTTTACTCCCCCCTTGGAATATTTTCGAGGATCGAAAAATCTAAACTTTGAGCGCTTTGAGGCACCCCTAAATCATGTCCGATTGAGTTGAAACTTTGCACAGGTCATTTTTTTGGGGCCAATAAACAAAATATACATGGTCGGTTTTTGAAATTTAACATGACCATTTTCGCTGCCACTCTAGTATACATAGTACAGATCCTTTTTATTGTGATAAAATAAAAAACTAAAAAATCATGAAAAATCAGTATCCCTTCAGAAAAATCAGGCAAAATCGAGTGTTTGTCAGGATGTCAGGATACGAGCCAAAAGGTCTGGGAAATCCTGAAAAATCAGGAAGGTTGGCATCTCTGCATATAGCTAAACACAAACACAGAACGCTATATAGTTAACACGTTATAATCATCCGTTATATTTATAATTGAAACTAAACACAACAATAACTACTCTATTCAGAGTAGTGGATGCGGATTATCACACAAAAATCTAGAACAATAATGAAAGTCGAATTCATAGAAAAATTTCCATTACGTCATAAAAATGTTTCAAGATTATAGAACAACAATCAATTTGAAATTTAGTTTATTATCTTCTCGAAATAAGTACTATTCTACCATCATATTTATCATAACCACTTTTCAATTTTTTTTTACTGTACAGACAAACCTTTTTTTGTGCGGTCTAGTTTTGCGCGATTTCTTTTTTGTGAAACTAAAAAAAATTGGAACTGAGCTAAGGAAACTTCGAATAGTTGTGTTGTTGGATTCTAGTTGGATTATTCTTCTTTGCTGTATCTTCCGGACATGGTTTGGACAGATGCTTCACTAAAAGATTTTCGCATATACTTTTTTTTTTCTAAAATTGGGAGACATTCCTAATGCTTATGGTTCCAACAGTTTGTGACTACAAAATATTTATAAATATCATAATTCAGGCTCAGATCTTTTTATTACACTTGTTTAATTTCCAATGAGAATGGATTATGCGACTATTTATTTTACTTTAATTTTCTGTATATCATAGAAAAAAACTCCTAGATATGTTCATTTATTTCGGGTAGTAAATACTACTATGCCGCGTGCATGGGATCACATACCCAAAATCCGTTGAGCGAATCGTAAATGAACGCCTACCAGGCGGCGATGGCACTTATTATGTCCGTATTAGCATTATGCTCAATTGGCACTAATTAATGAAGGAGATGAACCGCTGGGTATCAATCATCTCAGGCTTTATGTTTCCTTCTCTCAACATTCCGGCAAGACTGCTCACCGCATGTTTAATAAACGTCTAACGATGTGTGCCATAAAGTAAAGATTGTAGGTGCTTTGGCCGATCGTTTGCAAGTGCATAATTGATAATGCGACTCTGTTTTAGCGCGAATAGCACGAAGTTGCTGATTTGATTTATACCCGGGGTGAATTTAGCTCGCAGCGGATTGTGCAACGTCTGGTTAAGAGAAACTGGTTTTTAAGTAGGTACCAAATCACGGCACCACGGTTCATTAGTTTGAATATCATTTTGAATATTAACGTAAATTATCATAATTCGTTTAACTGCCATTCCCCTGTTGGACAATATTTACACAGTGTTGCCGAATGCCGCGATGGTATGTAACCCTAATGAGTATTCAGTTCACAGAATTAGATGAAATGATTTTCTTGAAATTTTGTACTTAGTATCTTTTGCCCACGTCGTTTGAATAAACCACCTTCCTAATACAAACTGCTACATTAGAACCAGTGTGTTGTTATTTCGTTCTGTTAACTTTAATTTGGTGGATTTCTCTCGACACATCAGAATGATTCTATGTATTCAAAATTCATCAAATTTGCCAATTTGTCAAATCCAATTTATTTTAACATTGTAATTGATTTAATAATATGCTATTAATATGGCCTAAGAAGCCAGGCTTGCATAATGGCACACGATGCTTTCGGTGATTTTGGGGCCTCGATCTCGTGAAATTTCTGGTAGTGAATTGTACCAAAATACCAACGAAGCTACCGATTATGACTGACATCATCTTTACAAATCCCGAAAACAGTATTTTACACGTTTTTCAATCGAATAGAATGTGATAACATGGTGTCGATTTTCCATCAGACTTTGCGTGATTTCTACGACGGCGGATAGCAGCACTGCCACCTAAACCACCTAAGTGTCTTCATCCGACGTATCGTAACTAACACCGGCAAACCTCTAGCATTCTCGCTGACCTTATCCTAGAAAAGTTTCAAAGAACTTTTGCGCGACTAGTCAGCTACCCGGCGCGTATCGTATTGTGCGCCTCAGTACACCTGAGCTTATCCTTGACTTTAGGCCGCTGCTGCCACTGGTGGAAGAAACTCGAGCGCGATTGTAGCCAGTAACACATGTGAGCATGGCTTTGTGTATGTGCCTGTCTATTTTCACACGTTACTCGATGTACCTTCAAACCGCGACAGGTGTTGTAGCTACAAATTATAGACGTCGGTATTTTTTTCTGAGCTCACATTTGTATCCTTCTACAATATCGACGAACTTTGCGGTTGTTATTAGGCGTGTACTTTGAATCGACACCATGAGGATGCACAAAAATTTTATTGCTCCTTTTTTTGGAAAAAAAAATCTTATAAAGGATTCACTACAGATGGCATGACTCTTCCTTTTCGTTGTTGGTAAATAATATGATTTATTTTATATTGCGAAGGATAATTAATACGCTCATATTTAAACGCTTATTGAATATAACAAATACCGCTGAAAAGGTTGTTGTATGTATGGGGTATTTCACAGTCACAGCTCGACTTCTTGACAAATACATTTCTGAATGGACGTCATATCCGATATGTTCAGAAAGACATCACATGGCAATACTAGATATTCGATACTTGATTTAGAACTGGTTATTTTGACAATGTAAGTTTTACGGAAAAAAATTGCCGAGAAAAGTTGATGAAACGTCGAATTTCATGCCAACTCGTCTGAAGAGCACCAACTCAGATTGCAGTGAAACTTTGTGTATGTAAAAACATTGACCATTCAAGCAACTTTGCATATCGTAATGCATCGAACTCCGGACATTTGAGCGCTTACGATAATAACTTTAACTACTTAAAAATATTGACATATCATAGGATGAAAAATTACCGTTCCTATAGAATAAGAAGACATTCGTGTAAGTTATGAATCACGGAATTCCACAAAATCATATTAGATTTGTTCAAAATTTGAAAATTTCTTCATTGTGCCGTGATTTTAAATCCGGACCCTTTTTTCAATCATGATTTGAATTCCGGATATTTTTGCTTTGAAATCCGTACACATGTTTTCAGCAGCATTTCTTTGTGGAAATTATTCATTGATAGGTGTCAAACTTTTTAACGGGTGCATCATAAGTAGCGAGACTAAATGGAAACACTTTCGGTGGGAAAGTTTTTTTTTACTAATTCTATTATTTATCGCAATTTCACAAGTTCATGCAATGCACAAAGGTCCAGGGAACGAATATAAGTGGGAATTTGCATCTAAAGATCGATAATTACTCTCTAGACAAAAACTATCTTCGACAAAACTGTTACATGTGATGAAACGCTCACTTTAATGTTGTCGAAAATTAGGGTGACCAAAATTTTGGGTGAAATAAAAAATCTCACTTTTTTATCTTTATAGATAGAGGTAAACATAGTCCAAACAATGTTGTAGCCCCAGTTATTTCAAGCAACTTTTAGATTTTTTGTTTATCTTGCAACTGTCTTCGGACGACAGTTGAAACCTCATATTTTTCGATGCTCATTGAAACCAATATTTTTCGATGCAGAACCATTCATATTATAGACACATGTTGGGTCATCAATTACACATCTTCAGCAGCCTTGAGATACACACCTACTGCGTGAAACCAAGTACTTGTTAGTCCATTCTCAGATGAAATGGTGAGTCGACAAGTCGAACTCGATTGTATACAGACTCGATTATATACTGACCAGGGTTACCATATCTACAGAATAATCTACAGGTTTTCAAGACTTTTCAAAACCAAGAGTCTGTTGATACTATCCCCTATCACATACGTACTTTTTTGAGAGATATATTTTCTGACTTTAAGAGGATGAATAAAAAAAAGTCTTCTTTTATATTTCGAATGCAAAAAAAAATATATGTACTTAAAACAAAAATTTTGTTTTTTTTGACGATTACATACACTGAAAAGAAATTGGATATTGCTTTGTGTGATTGTAAACAAACAACGCGTCAATTTATATTCTAGTGTATTTGTATTGGTAACTATAATAAACTGCATGACTTTCATATGTGTGTGTGCAAGCGTTGAGCGTAAACAAATGATTTGTATTTTTCATGTATCGAGTTTCTATAAGACCAGTTACGTTTTCCGCTGTTTTTAGTTAAAAATGCCGGAAGGAAAAGTGCTCACGGATAGAGTAAAAGGACAAATCGATGCATATCACCAAGAAAATGTTGGAATTAGAGTAATTGCAATAACGAAAAGTTTTTCAATTATTTTTTTACTTTTTACTTTGCTAGGTTATATTCAGTGACGAACAAAAGTTCATTTTGGATGGTCCTGATGGTTTCAACGAGTACTGTTGTGATTTATGGAAGGAGGAACTATATTTTTCAACCAAGAATTTATATACTTGTATCTAATTACAAAAAAGGTATATAAAGTCTGTCAAGTCAGTATGGCACCTGCGCCTGAACAATTTCCGCCAAAATCGTAATTCTTGAGAACGTTGTCGAAAAGCTCATGTGATCTTCGATACGTTACGGTGTTTTGTTTCCATCAGCAGCATTGTAGGAAATTCTGATTAACATAAATACTACGCAAAAGACAACAACACTCGTAACGCTTATTCCGCATACCAGGATAAGTATCGATCAATTGTAGATCGATGAGTTTGTTCTGAAATTGATCCGAAACTTTCATCACCGTCAGTCGGAAGGCCTTTCAAACCATGTCCAAATCTCGTTCTCTGATATAAGGAAAATATGTTTCAAGTTAAATTTGTTGTAAAAAGTCTTAACAAATGCTGTACAATTTCCTTTTCTATGGTCTTCTGTGCTGTTTCGTCGCCTGTACCATCGTCATTCACTGGCGAAAGTCATTGCGAAGTTGTTCAGTTGAACGAAAATTTGGTAATGTTTGCCGAGGATGGCAAACTTTAGCGTATCCAATAAAGTTTTTGTGGCAATTTTTGCTAATCATTGTCATCTTGAAAGTGAAGTAAATGTGCAATATTCCCTTGAACAATTCCTCACTTCTAATGACCAAATTTCCCACTAGGGGGGATGGGGTTTCCCCACTGGTTGAAAATCACTGGTATATAGTATTGCAATGTCAAAAACAACCCAAGCCGATACCCAGTAGTGTTCGCCACATATCTGTTTAAAAAAAAACTTCGTCAGGTCATGCATCGAAAATAATAAAAACAAAAAAAAATCAAAAAACTGTTCATATTGTTCATTCATATTTGTGAGCCAGAATCGTTGTCAAAAAATGAATAAAATTTTGGCTGTTAGGAAAATCCAGCTTTAACGTATGAAATACGTTCTGCTAGTGTTGTTGTACGTTTCATATGTCTTGGCATCGAGTTGAAAATATTTACTCCTTCAAAATATAGCGAATTTTGTGAAGCACATGTTAAGAGATGTGGTGTTCTTATTCCATCCACGTTTCTAGTATTATATCTATGAAAGTCACTTCTTCTTTCAACTCGATCACACAAACCGTTAACTACTTTAAAAATGAATACTACTGTTAAACAAACAATTCTATACTTCACAGATAACCATTGCAGAGCGTTCAGAATCAAATTTGAGGAAGTAAACCTGCCACTTTGTAAAATAAAACGCATTATTTAATTCTGCAAGTGTTCTGCAATTCTCGATATTTGCGTTTCATTGGCCAAAAACGAAATGGAAGAGTAAAAGTGGAAGATGAGAAGAGATGATTGATTTGTATAGCTGTATTTTACTGCACAAAATTCCGTACTTCTTAGCAATTTTCTTGATGACATTGTCAACGTGAGTTTTGAACTTTATTTATGTTCAATTTCAAAGCCAATAACTTTATATCTCTTATCAGCCATTCCATTCCAAACAGATTATTGATTGTATTTGTTCTTTATAGTTTACATGGTTTCTGGGTGCTATATTTTCTATAATTAGTTTTGAAAGCTGATAATATAACATATCCAAAAATCAGAGATTCGTTTTTTCCTTTTTGAGTGATGATTTTTAGAAGTTAATATGTTTTCAGTCTTCGTTAAATATTCCTATGTGACTAGAATCCATTTTTTTCGCAAGTGTTATGTTTTTTTTCAAAGAATAATACCTCATATTATTACGTTGATTATCTGAATTATCTTTCAAAGCATTGAAAGTTATGAATTTTTGAAAAAGGTCATTTTTGGAAGAAAAGTGAAAAATGAATTTTCAGACTATCGGTTAACTTTGGAAAATTATAACTTAAAAAACGAGAAAAATACATCTCTGATTTTTGGAAATGTGATGTTAGAAAAAAATCAGCTTTCAAAAAAATACACTCTGTCCAACTTCTATAAGACCACCCTGATTCTATTTCGTTGCAACACAAACAGTTAGAATTTCAGCAGGATTTAGGATTATAAATTGTTGAATGCTTAGAATAAAGTATTTTTACCGTCAATTTCGTTCAAAAGAGTTGTTTGTTTATTTATTGTGCTTAGTTATGATAATTTTAGCTGTTCAGTTTCT
This sequence comes from Toxorhynchites rutilus septentrionalis, assembly GCF_029784135.1. Lineage (NCBI taxonomy): Eukaryota > Metazoa > Arthropoda > Insecta > Diptera > Culicidae > Toxorhynchites > Toxorhynchites rutilus. Next base: position 46,287,947 of record NC_073746.1, on the reverse strand, counting down.
ATAAGACCAATTCAAAATTAATATTATCAATGAGAAAATCAAAACAATCTGCTGATTCACATGTCAATAATTGGCAACCTTGTCATTTCGACTAAAAATCTGGAAAATTCGCGTTGGAATACTATTTACCAAATTCTGCTGAACGGATTTCTCGATGTATTTCCATGTTTCCGAAATTGCGACCTTGAGCTCGTTAATCGAGGTGTGCCGTTTTCCCTCAGTGTAGATTCTGCGTACAAGGATCGTCCTAAGATTTTCAAGAGGATTCAAGTCTGGAGAGCGAGCCGGCCAGTCCAAAAAATGGGGTTTTTGGTCCATAATCCATTGCTTAGTTTCCTTGCTGGTATGAATAGAAGCATTGTTTTGCTGGAATGTGATTTTTTTGTGACGATATCCACGCAAAAATGGAGGGAGAGAGATTTCCAGAACATGTATGTAATCCTTGAATGATGTGAAAGCTATATTGAGCTCTCCGGTTCCACAGAATCCAGCCCAAACAATGCACGAGCCTCCACCAAAATTTCTGGTTGAAAAATATCGTTCCTTCTTCTGTAAATCACGCCAGTACCCGTTGAAAACATCAGGACCATCCAAATTGAACTATTTTCCGTCACTGAAGATAACCTGTATATTGAAGAACTTTTCGTTATGGTATATAACAAAAAGTATTCTTTTGTAAACTTTTTTTGTCACAACATACCATGTCCCACTGTCGGTTCATGTGAGCTTTGGCAAAACTCAGACGTCTTCCGATGTGAGACAGTGTATGATAAGGAGCTTTAACCATTCCCTTTAACTTTTTTTTTACCAAAACTTGGCGAATTGTCTCCCGAGTAACATTTCAATTGAAATATTGCTTTATTTGCATAAGCGATTTTGAAGTATTCGAAGCTGTTCTAACTATTTTCCGCTTATCCTGGTCAGAGAGCTTCGATTACGTTTACTCTTCTTTTCACCATATCATTGAGGATTTGTCAAATAGTTGAGAACTACTTGAAGGAATCGTCCAATCCGATGAGCAATTTCCCTAATTCCAACATTTTCTTGGTGAAATGCATCGATTTGTCCTTTTTTCTATTCGTGGGTACTTTTTCCTTCGGCATTTTCCAGATTTATTAATCAAACTAACTAAAATCAACAGAAAACGTAACTGGTCTTATAGAAACTTGACACTTGAAAAATACAAAAAAAAATTGTTTACGCTCAACGCTTGCACACACACACACACATATGAAAGTCATTCAGTGTATGATAGTTACCAATACAAATACACTAGAATATAAATTGGAGCGCTGTTTGTTTACAATGACACAAAGCAGCAAGATCATCACCTGGTCTTATAGAAATTGAACAGAGTGTATATAAAAAAATATACCGCCCTTTGTCCCGAGACCATATAAACTATAAAAAGCGAATACAATTAATAAGTTCGAAAGCAAAATCCTAATTTTTAATGAATGTTAATTTTTTTCAGAAAAGACTACTGAATCTGAAACGGTGTAGTTGTTCAATTTATGAAAAATTTCTGGAAAAAAGATTGAAACGGTGACCCTAATGAAAAAAATTAAAAAAAACGGGACTAATGTTTTGCGATAAGGAACAAAACTATCAATTTTTACGAAAATCTGAGAACCACTATATCGGTTAAGAATGGTTGTTATAGCGTATTAAAGTTTGTAGGAACAAGAAGAGGCATTTTCAACTTCACATAGAAGAGGCATGCAGATTTTTATGAACACCACAAAAGTATATGAATCGAAAGACACATGAACTACTCTGGACGGAACTCTGACAGCCCGAGCAACGCCGATGGGCAGGTTAAGTGAGCTATAATGAGATAATGGTGGTCACATACCGCGCGCGCACTGCGTCGTTACTGCGCAATGTTACGCAATTCCGCCGCTGAATTACGCATGTGCAGATTTGAGCCTCTGTAGTGGTGGACACTGGGCGTCATTGCGCTGTCCGCGCTACCATCCGGCGGCCACAGACATGCTGAAGGTACTGCAAAGACATTGAGCAGTGTGCGATTTATATTCCTTCCATTGCTGTTGCTCGGTCGCGGTGGCTGGGGAGAAGGGGTTGAAGCGTGAGTGAGCTTCACTCTCCTCTGACTCGAGGCGCTTCTTGTGGCTCAATAAATTAATTTATTCGTGTAACACTTTTCGCAACAAAGTGCTAATATTGCTGGAATGAGCGACGATGTGATTGAAGCCAAGAATAACCCCGTGAAAGGGACGCATTGACTTACAGCCAATTTAAATTAAAAATAAATAAGCCGACTTTCTCCGCCAGAACAAACTTGACGCGGCGTGAGGGGCTTCTTTTTGACGGCCTGATAGAATGTAAATATTTGAACGACTCCCCGTATGCGACGACGTTGTTGTTCTTCTGCCCCGGAGGAGCGAACGCTGGAAGCGTATCCGCCCAGATTTGACTTACGCTCGCGCTCGGAAACATCCGAACGACACCTCCAAGTGCTTCAGTGCTTCAGCCACTTCGTTTGTTGCTCTGTACAATGTAATGCGCGTTCGTTGAGCATGATGCTTTACATTAAAGTTAATTTCTCAAATAAACACTCAACAAGAGAGACGGATGGTGGCGGTGTTGGTGGCGCTGCCCGGGAAGCGCAGCCACAAACATTGATGCTGAGAGCTGTTAAGATTGTAAAAGGAGTACTATCTAAATGTTAATGTACAGTTGTTGAGACAGGCCGGCTTGCGAGCGGATGGATGGGTGGTAATAAAATTGCAGCGAACAGCGGCGAGCGGACAAAACTGTCGGACTGTTAATTAATTTTTTGTAAAATGAAGAAGCATTACATGTCGGTATCATTTGGAGGATGAGATTGCTATGTATGATAGCATGAGATATTGAAAAGAGGCGGCAAATATACAGTTGGGCAGAGCAACATGTCGGTGGGCTGTCTGCCGAATGACCGCTCCTTCCAGCTTTTTTTCATCATACAAGTCGTGTGAGTTTTCGATACACTTGGACTTATTATAGGGTTATTTGATTTACCGTAACTTTCGCCGATTTACTAAACTGTCTCTTTCGAAATAGGTAAATTTAATACGCTTTGCCTCACCCTTTGGATATGGGGGGCGTGATAGCCCTCTTCTTGTTATATGCCGAAAGTGCGGAGTTTTATGTTAATATTTTTGACTTGGTACCTCTTAACGTATTAGGTGTACCGGTAAGTTTCTTCGATTTTACAACAGCGTAGCTTGATTATTATTCTAGTGCATAAAATTTCCAGACATTCGTTGGAAAGTTACTGTCACAGCGCGTCTTTTTCAGTATATGCCAAAAAGTTGAAGCGTAAACAACACAGTTTTTTGCCACTTCGAATATGTCGAATTTCGTACCAACGAGAGTGTTTTCGCGGAGAGTGTTACTTCATTACTTCAATGAAGAATTGGAGGCTTGCGGATACAATTGGAGTACCATATTCGATCGTTTAAAAGCAATGGAAATGGTCCGAAAGATCCGACCATTCTATCCTGGATTCCTCGAGTCGAGAAAGACGCACCACGCTAGATATGGGGTACAGACTAGGGGAGCGTTGCTGATTAATGGTCAGCTGCATCCCAATAGGAAGTATCCCGTGTCGGGCACACGTACAGAGCATCGAAGACTGCGACATACCAATTATGAGAACACTTGTAATACTAACCTCGAGTCAACCGCGAGTAATCGGTTACATATTACTAACATAGTCTAAGCAAACATTGTCAACATATTGAACTCCCAGCCCCGTTAGGATGACGCCATATGAGCCTTAATAAAATATATATTTTGGATAAAAAAAAAATTGGATCGATTCGTGGTTAGTCGACAAACCGGCCGAAAAGGGATTCATGAATTGCCAGAAAGATTGGAAAAAGTTGTGACTAGCGATGGGCAATACTTTGAATATAAAATATGTAATCATTTTTGCAGAATAAAGCATTAATTTTTCAAAAAAACCAAGAAGCTTACCGGTACTTCTATTAGTAACGATTAATTAGAGTTCGATGAACGTAACACCAACTATGGGGACACTTACAGCCACGATAACGGGTATAAAAACTTTAGATATGATATCAATCATAGCGATATATTTCATGTTACACAATGAAAAATACGGAAAATGGAATGAAGGAGCTAAAAGAGCCATCATTTTTTTCCGATCAAACTTTACGGAGACTATTATTATTCATAGAAGCTGCGTATTAACTAATGAACAGGTTCTCCAGACATTAAAACTCGTTCAGTAAAAGTGTAAACTTGGCATTACATGGATGAATAATGTAATTATTTGGTTGCCCGGAAAGTAATTGCCGATTTTCCGTTACATTTGTAAATACAACTCTTTTGTACATGAAATGAACGCATGAATATGGAACGTACGTAATTTTAAAGCTTAAACTCTTGAGTTTTGGAATATTTCACAAACAAATTTTTATTTTTATGTGTGTAGTTGGAGTGGACAAAAAATCGTGTTAGACCATGTGTTAGTCAACAAATTTTCAAAAAAAATTCAGAAAATTTTTTGATTAACACTTTTTCTTGACAAGTAATTCAATAGTAAATCCAATTAGCCTTATCAATCAGCTTTCATTTGATTCCTATAACGGTCCTGTAGAACTTTGCAATACTGAGATTTTATTTTTGAATGAACCATTCCCCTCTCGTCTTTGTTGATTAATTGTTCAATAAATAATGATCCCCTCGCAAATCGAAACGGCTGTCTTGAAAACATTTTTAAAATCGATGCAAGAAATTTGAATAATTTTTTTTTGGCCAATGTAACAAATTATCCTTGTACAGAATTTTTTGGAGAATAATTTTTTATTGCCATTCGATTTGCGATGCGATCATTATTTATTGAAAAAATAATCATCTCTGTAATCAATATCTCTGTATTGAAAGGCCCTATAGGAACGTTAGAGAAATCAAATGAAAGCTGGTCGATAAGGCTGATTAGATTTGATATTGAGTTAGCGAAAAATGCATCTGAAGTTCTTCGATAAATAGTGATGACTAGATGAATACCGTTTTGTCTCAAATTCCGAACACTTCATTTTTAAATGAGAATTATAAATGAATATAAAAATGAATATAAATATTTTAAACAATTGAATAATAAAAACCCTGACATTCTTTGTGATATAGGCTTCATTTTAACATCATTCACAGGTATCGATACTGCCTAAAACTTATAATACATACGCATTTGCAAAAAAGTGACTGTAAAAACCAGCGATAAAATGTTTGCGTTAGCAAAATCGGAATTTGAATCAATGTTTCGAGCACAAAATCCAAATTTTTGAGAGTGTTATACTTTTTAAAGAAGAATAGCTAATTCGCTTCGATTTGATATATCGATCATCTGAATCGGTCTAGTAGCTCAAAAATTATGGGTGTTCGGAATTTGGGACAAATGTGATCAAACATATTTTTAGTTTTTCACCATGAATATGAATTTGTATATTAATTTGATGGTGGCCAAATGAAAGGAAAGGCCCTATTAAGGCCAAAAACCTCATTAATTTCGCGAAAAAGTACCATTTTGAGTAATGAGACACTGTTTAATGGCCAACGAAGCTTCGGAATTTGAGACAAAACGGTATATGTTTTGAAACTTTTTCCGGTATATTCATGAAATTTTGGAATTGTTTTGAGTTGCTGATACAGGTAAGACTCGATTATCCGGAGTATTTTATTTTTGATTTTTTTATTTTTAGATCAGAAATTTCGATTATTCGCAGTAGATTTATATAAGTAAAACATTTTAAATTCAAATGAATACCTTGAATTAATATTTAAACATACCTAATGTGATAATTTAAGGGGGTATTCTAGTGTAGGGACACGAATTTCAGATTTTCAGAATATTTTTACTATCCATTATATCATTATTTGTTCATCTATCTTTTAACAATAAAACAAAAATTAAACGGAGGAAAAATATTCATAACTAGAGTACACGATTCCAGCTCTTCTAGTTATCTGAAACAAAAAAATCTAACAGATTCTGAATCAGTAAAGATGCCGCTATCGCGTGAGCCTCGGACAATTCGAAAACATCTTTTTTGACAAAATAGCGGCCGTTTGAAAAACAAAATGCGGTTTTAAATGTTTTTTCTCACGTTTTCTGATTTTATGAAAATAGTAAAATTACAAAAAATGTCATATTTTAGAGGTTTGTGCGATAGGGAGATGCCTGCAGATTGTATCCATATAAATTCGACATGAATCGGTTCAGTAGAACCTGAAATATCGTGTACGCCAGTTTGAAAAAACTAGTTTCGAAAAAAAACGCGTTTGAAGTTCATTGTTATGGCCGTACCCGGTTAGATACCGCATCACTAAAATGGCTCTAACTCGGTGAATAATACGATTTTCGATATTCTTGAATTCCTAAACTACAGAAATATGGAGAAAATTTATTTTTGATTTTTTTAAAATTTCTAGACTAGAATACTGCCTTAATGGAACATGGGTGTAGCTAGTAGTTGTTTAAATCTGGTTATCCATAGCGTACATTTTGCTTCAAAAATCATAAATTCAAATGAAAATATCAATTCAATAATCATAAATAATAATAATAAAATCATAAATGCAGCAAGGAAAAGAAAAAGTTGGGGTAGGAGTTTTGAAATTGTTCCAAAGAATACAAAATCACTATCCTCTTGGATGGTCCGAGATGTTCTTTTTTGGATTCTCAAAAGATGTATAATTAACATCTTCATATGTTACGATATTATCGCGGAGTAAAAATAATAAAACTTGTATGGTGAATAATTATTTTATTAATTACTAGCTAACCCGGCAAACTTCGTCCCGCCCATTTACTTGATTAATTCTCGAGTAATGCAGAAATTTGTGTTTTATTTGTATGGCAGCCACCCCTAAGAGAGGGGGGAGGGGTATCTAACCACCATAGAAACATTCATTGCACCCTAAAGTTTCCATATGCCTAATTTGGTTTAATTTGCTTGATTAATTCTCGGGTAATGCAAAAATTTGTGTTTCATTTGTACGGCAGCCCCCTCTAAGAGAGGGGGAAGGAGTATCTTAACACCATAGAAACATTTATTGCATCCTAAAACCTCCACATGCCAAATTTGGTTTCATTTGCTTGATTAATTCTCGAGTAATGCAGAAATTTGTGTTTCATTTGTATGGCAGCCCCCCCTTTGAGTGGGGGAAGGACTGTCTAACCATCATAGAAACATTTATTGCACCCTAAAACTTTCACATGCCAACTTTGGTTTCGTTTGATTGATTAATTTCCGAGTAATGCAAAAAATTGTGTTTCATTTGTATGGCAGCCCCCTCTAAGAGAGGGGGAAGGAGTATCTTATCACCATAGAAACATTTATTGCATCCTAAAACCTCCACATGCCAAATTTGGTTTCATTTGCTTGATTAATTCTCGAGTAATGCAGAAATTTGTGTTTCATTTGTATGGCAGCCCCTCCTTTGAGTGGGGGAAGGACTGTCTAACCATCATAGAAACATTTATTGCATCCTAAAACTTTCACATGCCAACTTTGGTTTCGTTTGCTTGGTTAATTTCCGAGTAATGCAGAAATTTGTGTTTCATTTGTATGGCAGCCCCCCCTTAGAGAGGGGGTCTCAAAATATCACGAAAGCCTTCCTCGGCCCCAAAAACCCCTACATACCAATGTTCATGTCGATCGGTTCAGTAGTTTCCGAGTCTATAAGAATCAGACAGACAGACAGACATCACTCCATTTTTATATATATAGATAGATAGATAGATAATTAAATTTATAATTATTTATTATTAATTTTGTTTCATGTGCATCAGAGCGCTAATGAAAATGGTCATCTCAAATTTACGAAAGAGACTTCCTGAAAAATGTTGATTCCCGCAAAAAAAAAACACTATCAGAATTTCAGCTCAATCGAGCTCTATTTACTAGTGTCGCAAAGACGTCAAAATTGAAATTTTTCGAAAACCGTAACATCGCCCAATGTACATGAGTTTGGGAGTGAAATATACATTTCATGAAGAAGTACACGAGTTTTGGAAAAATATTGTTTGATGCCAAATGACTTCAAATTTAATGAAACGTCGAGATCTACTGTCATCTCGATTTTTTTGTCATCTAGGTCCCAGAGAGTCGATTTTGGATAATATCCCTTGGGTGATTTTACGGCTTTCAGAAAACTCAAACTTTGACGACCTGGCGACACTAGTAAATAAAGTCCGATTGGAATTCTGCATAGGGTATTTTTCCCTTTTTTTCCCTTTCGAAAATTCGAAAGTCACTTTTTCCATACATTTAAAAATTAAAAGCTAACATTTTGTGATTTAACTATAATAAATTTTCTCTAAAATAGTTGCACGTAATTCTCGCAGCAGGATTTTTTTCTTTCCAATGGTAATCCGTTTTTCTCAGCCCAAGTAATAACTTTATCGATTCCATATAAGGATGTTTCATTTGAAATGCAATTTTCGGACTCTTCATCTTCATCAACCTGATGTGGCACCAAAACTGATGAAGCATTTGCTCCCTCGTAATTCTAAATCGATTTTTCATCAACGTAGAAAGATGTATTTGGAGGCAAACAATGTTGACTATGTCATCGTCGTTCTGAGCCTCAAACCCCTCTTCCTCATCATGCACAGTATTGTCTAGGTCCATCAATTTTTGCTGAATCGAAAGTATGCCTTCTCTTACAACCGACAACGGGATATCGGCATTTTCCATGACTTGACAATGGAATCAGCAGGTATCTCGCCTCAAGCCTCGGCCACCCATAACATAGCATCCTTAATGTTGATTTGCTTAACCATGTCGTCTAACTCTCCTTGGCGTCAAAAAAGCTGACGCATGATCTTTTGCTAGTAGCTGAACTTGACCATTTGAATAATATTTTGATCCATGAGTTGTATCAAGGCGATGAATTTTATTTTTCGACTTTCAAAACATAACTCCTTCCCCCAGGACGCGCCAGACAATTTCTGGCTACGACACTGCGATATACAGTACAATCAATGCAAATCATCCAATCAATTTTCCTTTTTAAATATTTTTTTATTTCATTTTTTTATGATTATCCGGGGGATTCGATTATCTGGAGTGAAAAAAAAAATCAATACTCCGGATAATCGAGTCCGACCAGTACTATGGATGAATAAAGCCTCGAGTTCGAAGATTAATCAATCTTTGTATCAGAATCCATATGCTCTATTCCAAAGTTAATCTTCAGTAAGACTAGAGGTCCCGATTCTGGAAAATACACTAGAATACCCTCATAAATATTTTCGGATTAATCTGGGTAGAATTACTCAGCTTCAAAATTAACCCGTTTTTGGTATTGAAATAGAGCTCTGATCCAACTGCGAAGTTCAACGGTTTCATTATACAGGGCGGACTCGATTATATACAGTCTCGGATTTATTTCCACTGTATAAATTCGAATCTTGTATATAATCGAGTCAAAAAAAAAAGATTTCTTTTAATCATTTTTATGCATATATTTTTCGGTTTTCGAAAACAGAAGAAGAATTTAATTTTTGATTCATCCGCTTAAAGTCGTAACATACCTTTCTCATTTAAAAAACCGATTTCATCCGGGAGGTGATAGAGGATCATATTTGATGAAAAAAATCCGTATATGTTCGAATTTCAACAATCACAGAGTTTTAGAACTTTTTGTTTGTTTTGGACTCGGTTGCTTCTAACTGGCGCTACATTGAAAAGTACGCTACAGAGGACGATTCTGTTGCTTCCATTAGAAAAACAAGAAAATTTAGTACAGAATATAGTTGTGAAACATCTAAATTAGTGGATTTAAATAACATTTTGGAAGTGAAAAACTTCAAAGTTAGTGATTTTATTTTATTTTAAAAAGTCATATTGAACATGGTTGTTTCTATAAATTTAGTTAAAGCTCTCTAACCGTTCTACAATTTGTTCTTTTACACCCAACTTCCATCTATAAATAAATAACTGTATGTTACTAGCCAATCCCTTCCATATTGATGGGGTTTAGAGAAAATATGAAATCCGCCGAAATAGCGGCCGCCATTTTGGACTTTCAAGATCAGGAAATATGCTGTTTTATAGTGACTACAAAGATAAAGGTGTGTTCCAGATTTCAGATCAATCGGTCAACAGGAAGGGGCTATTAATGTGGTACAGCGCTACAGACAAAGTTACAAAGTTACCCACGTACAAACAAACGGGTCATATAATCGACCCTGTCCTGTATACCGAAGAGTTTTGCTGTTTCTCGGATCGAAAATCTGTACTCCACACTCCATACTCCATACTTCTAAGATACCCTTATGCAACTCCTTCAATGAGGAATTTAATCGTCGACTTTTGACCGTCCGGATTTAAAATCATTGTCTGAATGTGCTTTTAATTCCGGAGATGAGTTTGTGAAATTCACATTATTTTTGATTTTTTACATTACATTTGACACTAAACTAAATTGACACAATAGTAACTATCAGTCACATTAATTCAACATGCAAAAATCGTCATGGTTTTGGCATGATATTGAATGTAATGAAAAAGTATCCGGATTAAAAAGCGTCCGGACTCAGAAGCATCACTGGACATGACATTTCATGCTAATCCGATATGTATAGTGATTCCTAGATTTCCGTGAAAAATGGTAGTTTTGTCCCTTATCGCAAAATATTAGACCCGTTTTTCTATTTTTCCGTTAGAGTGACCATTTCGATTTTGAGGTGGACCCCACATTTTCCAAAAATTACTTTTCTCCAAAATTCATCACTTTTGAACTACTGAACCGATTCATATTATCGATCAAATTAAAGCCAGATGGTCTTTTCCAAAAGAAAAAAAAAAATACTACACTTGCGAATTGCGAAATGGAATTTTGTTTTCGTAACCATTTATTGTGTTTGTTTTTTATAGTTTGCATGGTCTTGGGACCTAGGGCGCTATTTTTTAATATTTTTCTTGAAAGCTTTCCATAATTCAAACACTAAAAACGACAGCTCTCTGATTTTTGGATATGTGATGTGAAACAATCCTCAGGTTTCAAGAAAAAAAAATTCCTTAGCCCCGAGAGCATGTAAATAATAGAAAATACGATCAATTATCACGAAAATAAAATCCAAATTATTTACAGATGTAATATTTTTCCATGAAAGACTAGCTAATTGGCTATAGTCTGATATGTTGATCATCTGAGTCGGCCTAGTTATGATTTTTTGAAAACAATTTTTTTTTGGAAAAATGGGAAAAATTTTATTTTTAGGATCATCCAAAATGAAAAAAAAAAGGATCTAATATTTTGCTATAAGGAACAAAACTACCAATTTTCACGAGAATCTGAGAACCACTATATCGGTTTGTCATGGAATGGTTGTATGACAACATTGAAATCATTTTCATACAGTAAAGCTGATGACATCTGAACATTGTTAATTATCTCATCAACGGCTGGCTTGCATGGTAGCATAATTTGTCATTTCTAATTAACGCAATCTAGTTGAATGGAACGAGCATATCAGATAAACCCGCCACGACGCGCGATCAGTCTGCAGAGAGGCAACTTTTTAACTGGGAAGAGCACGAAGGAGCACGAACATAAATAAAAGCCGGAGAGAAGCAGGGCGCGCACATATGCATACCGCCATATCGTACCGCGCGTGCCAATGCATCATCACCGGCATCATCATCATCATCATCATCATCATTAGCATCGTCGAACCAGCAACCAGCAGCACTAGCAGCGTGTGTACAGTTATGTTTCGTTCCAGCGAAGAGGGTGGTGGCAGAAGAAGCATTAGGCTGTGGAAAACCCATCTCATTACGTGCGGGAGAATGCTCGCTGTCTCGCAAACCTGAAGGACTGCAGCCCCGTGTGTGCGATGGGAGAGAGAGGTTGAGAGAAAATGATCAAAGGAAAATCCATACAAAAACAGAGAGGATTCGGTGTTTCATGGTGAGCACGCGGTAACTCTCCCGCTCTATTGCCATTAGAGAGCGCGGCGAAGTGAGCGAACCGAGGAGCCTCTGCTGTGTTCCCGCAAGTGCATTGACCTAGCGTTAACGGTGACCCACTTTTGCGCTACGTCGTCGATTCTCGGATTTTCCTCGGGAGCTGGGTAGCGGTTCTGTGCGCGCGGTGCATGGCGATGATGTTCGGTATGTGCATCTTCGCTTTTTTTGCTCGATACGTTTTACTCGTCGTCGTTCCACACTGCTCGTGCTTCGGTTGCACGCGGGGAATAATTGGATAAGATTTTTTTTTCTGAATAAAATAGTAATTTTATGTAACAAATGGAACTCTATTCAGGGGATCAATTTTCTGTTCCCCAAATAGTTAACATAAAATGGGTGGCAATCAAAGCAAAACTATAATCGATCGCGAGAACCCGTATCATAGTAACCCATTAGCGTACGTTTTTCTATGCAATAGTGGCATTAGTGGTGGTGGTGGTGGCACAGATGGTGATGATGGCACGGTTACTACTTTGATGGTTCGGCTTTTGCATTTTCTGTTTTTGTTGTTGTTTCTGTTGTTACCAAGGAGTCTTCCCACGTACCGTGTAGCAAGCTGGTGGGAGGTACCGGTGGCAATGGAGCGCACACACTGCCTGGTCCTCGTCATGGTGTATAAACGATAGCTTTACTATCGAATGAGGCGGCAGTGATGTCATAGAGAGCCAAGAGTACCGTAAGTGGCGAAGTACCGATCAGCAAGTGTGGTGGTAAGTTATGTCCATTCCACCATTGAGGGGATGCATATTTGCTATTAAATTGTTATCTGAATTGATGCGAGCACTTCTGAGACATTGTAATACTCTCTCATGCTTTGTTGTTGGCAGCATGCAATGGTAATTTGATATGACAAATTAGTTGTGGTTGAGGTTGAGATGGAAAAGAGGGGACTAATGAATGGTATTTGGAAGTTCTCTGGCACGATAGTATGAGTTTTGAGATGTCTTCTTCGCATTAGCAAGATGTCGCACTAGAAATGTCGTATATAACGACAACAATTCCAAATTTTCCTAAAAACAAGATAAAAAAGGTTCAGAACGATAAAAAATTAGGGTATTTACGTATTAACGCCACCGAAGCCCAATTTTTGTTATGAATTTATTTTTTTCGTAATGAAATTTATTCTGAGGTCAATGTAGTGGAGGCGAAGTCCCCATCTAACGAGAATAAGGAACCAAGGCCGGCGAATCGGCCGCCGACCTGTCGTCGGATGGATCTCACTAAAACAGTTTTTTTTTCTCGTTTCCATGTATAAATCAAACGATTTCCAAATAGTAAACGATATCAAAATAAAATTGAAAAAAATTTCTACAAGAATCTTCCGTTAGCCCAATACTTTTGTGACGTGACAACACCTGTCTTTTTACGGTTTCCGACTTTTGAATATTAATGTTGTATTTTCAGTTCCGTTTGTTCTATGATTTGTCAACAAAAGATGATTGCAAAAATCGGCATTCATTTTGTGACGTGACAACGAGCTCTGTGCGAAAAAATAGTCTCCACGAAGCGTTGTCACGTCACACAAACAATAAGTTGTATTAAATTAGAATTTCACCGTATTGTAGCAAGCTATATACTATTTTTTATGTTTTTTATTACTCTGAATACTTCTCACGCGACCGGTGAATCTGAACCTACCCCTCTTTGTATCTCAGGAACGGTACTTCCTACGGAATTTTCTGTAGTGTCAAATGAAAGGTGTCATAATTCGGACAATTTGATAAAATGGCTTTTTTCTGGCTCTCTTCATTCTAGCATTTTAGCACCATTTTGTGTTATCATTGCTTCAAATTCAGATAAGAAATATTTTTGACCTGTATGCAAAATGAGTTCAATGGTCTTTCAGATTGTGAAACATTGCGAAACAAGGAAATTGTAATTGCTTTTGGTATGTTCATCAAAATAATCTATATAAATTTAATCTTCCTTTTACCTGTAATACAAGGTATGCAAGGTATGCAAGAGGTGGTCCTAAACCGACCTCCAATTTTTACAACGTGATTGTTTAACACGTTCACTCGGACGCTTGCCATCAATGGCTAGCACAATCCTGGTTCATCGAGTGGCGCTCACTACAGGGAGAACGCATTTGATTTTGCTATCAGAAATTTTTGATAAACTCTTTGTATGCATCTGTGTACATGTGCGCGTACCTGTACAAGGGCGTTTATGTTTGCGTGTTGAAGATGACTTTGACTTTGACTTGGACGTTGACTTTGATCGTTAACCGTTGACGTTTGCGTGTGCATTTGGATGTGTACTTTCTTTGTCTAACTCCACACGCGTCGCTCTAAGGCTAAAAGTTCTTACCACTCAAATATTATCCCTCTCTCGCTTGAATCCTATCTGCTCACTATCAAATATTATTCTTTTTTTTATTCCTCTTCTCGCACCCATGGATATATGCCAACATTACCATTCACGATCGTATTTTGAAATTCCATGCCATTTCCGGGCTTTTAGATCCGTTTTTTACGAACCGGAAGTCACCATTCTCGATTTTAAAATGACATCGGAATACGATATTCTACTTCCGCTGGTAAATCGGAAGTAATCGTATGGGGTTTTCTATATTTTTTGCCATTCAATACTATTACCAGCAAATCGGAAGTCGAAACAAGAATCAATTCTATATTGTGGAATCTACGTTCATCTTTTGTTGACAAAACGTAGAAGAAAGTTCATTTGTATGTTTTGAAACGGTTTCAGTTCCGTTTCAAACATTAATGTTCAACAGTCTGAAACAGTAAAAAGTCAGATGTTGTTTCGTCACAAAAGTATTTGACAGATAACAAGCCAATCTATCTATAAAATATTCTCCAACTGATGATTCTTGTAGTAAATTTTCTCAATTTCACTAAAACATCGTTTAGTTTTGTGTGTTTCATACATGAAAACGCCAAAAAATGTTTGTATTGATCCAAAATATTACCACATCATGCTGGAATGGATCGTACTTTGAGTGACGTGACAGTGACAACAGCTTTTTGAGACAGTTGATACTCCTCTATTTGTGAATCGATCTTAACCAAATTTTGTAGGTTGTTCACCCTCGTTGTTTGCTCAGAGAAACCCAAGTATAAAAAGGTTTGAACTTAGGTTCCGCTGATAAATTTAAAAAATGCTCTATTTTTGTGACGTGACAACGCTTCAAAATACCTGTTTTTCAAATACTTGTTTCTCATAAATTACAAAATGAAACCTAGATCTACCCACGGCTCATCAAACAAATGCTTGACACGTTGAATGCTACGGTTTTATAGCGATTTTATAGAATTTTTTCAACGTATTAGAGCCATCGTTTCTTATCGTAGTGGAAGGTATTTTTGTTCGAAAGGGAATGCTTATAAGCTTATATGCTTATATTAGTTACCTTTATTATCATACGTTATACTGTCAGTCATCGGTGACTGACGTGGTAGTCAACATGTTATTTATCCGTTCAATGATATTGAATTTTGGTTAAGCAAGTGCAGAGATATCTCAAGAAACATAAACATAGTGAAAACCTAAAATATTCTAAATATAATTATGCAGTTTTTTAAACTCGCCTCTCTCAAATATAACTGATATAACTAGTGTTTATTCAAATTACGTTTTCAATTTTCTGCTGAAACTAAATTTGAAATTTGATTCTTTGGTGCATAACCTCATGGAATGGGTCATATTTTTGAGAAAAACAAATTCTAATTTTCAAAATAAATCAAAATATTTATCGCATAAAATTAAATAGATTTGGGAGAAATTCAGTGAGATGTCTGGAAAGGTGCTCTGGATTTGTTGCAAGTATATGATAGTACTTTTTTCCTGGATACTGTGGGATATGATAGGAACAGCAGGTTCTTGTTTTTCGATTAATTGAATTTGTAAAGGCAATCTGCAATTTTAGTAATTTTAGCAACATTATTTACCGATATCACGATCAATCGCATAAAGATGGTGGAGTGACTTACACCAACGGTATGAGTAAATGCTGAGTATGTGGAATAATTCGATGTCGAATTCATGGAGTTATAACGCTAACAACCAATATTATATTAATTCTACTACTGATCTGATTGTTTCATTATCTACTTGACGATTCAAATGCTGAAATTTAGGTAATTATAACATTAAAAACACAATTGCTTATCACTGTTCATCGCAGTGCAGTGTACAGACAATAGTAATTATATGAGCAGCGTTTCAATGGTTTCTTATGTTCATCTATTAGGAAACACTACGTAATAAGACACTATCATGAAAGGCATGTATGGACTCTACAAAGAATGAGATTCAAATGCAGATTTAGCTTATAGCACATAATAGTAGTAACTGTTGAATTTCGAACGATGTATGAAAGCTGTATGGAACTACGTCTGTTAAGCGTACAAACAGTGATTTTTCGAAAAACTTTTTTCAAAATTGCTCAAATGTTTTCGAACAAAAAATGTTACATTGCGTAGAATACATAATAGCGAAAAAGTAGATTTTGTTCATTTTGTCGCTTACGTCTCCTATAAAAACATGGGCAGTACAGGGAAAAGGTTTTTTTTTATCAAGTAAGTGGTCATTTTATTTATTAACCCACAATCAACAGTATGAAGGGTTTCAAACAAATATTAAATATAATCAAAGTTTATATAATCGAAGTGTAAATTGCGCGTTTCAAATAGATCCTTCACCTGTAAGCAAATATCCAGAAGCATACCTGTAACGAAAAAGAAAAAAAATATTATGAATTACTTTGTTTTATGTAGGTTTTTGGTAAGAGTTAACAATAATAGTTCCAAAAATAAAAGGAAACGAGGCGAGAATTCTTAACATTTCCTAGCCATCTATTCTTTATTTTATGAACTCATCTATCGAACAGGTTAAAAATTCCGCGTTTCAATTGGTGCAATTCGTGTTCTCCCAGTTGTTTACATGTTGTCAAATACATTCCGGAAATTTGTACACTGGGGTCGCTTCTTACGCGGGGGATACGAGGCGCGTAAAAAAACGGGGTAAAAGGAACCGCGTAAATTCCAAAATCTGCATAAAACAACTGCGCAAATTCCAGCATCCGTGTAGAAATGAACCGCGTCAAAATCCGTGTGAAAATTTAACAAACAGTGAATTATTAGTATACTGTTATTCACGCTATAAGGAATATTGTTCGACTGATGAACGATGTTCGAATCTGAATAGCTTTATATGCATATACAGAGGTGCCTTAAAGATACCTGACTTCAGGTACGATGTAGACATAACGTAAACAAGTTTTTTTTTATTTTTGTACCAATAACTTCCGGTTGAATCAACGAGGTGTATTTGTGTTGTTGAGATTTCAATTCTACTTTGAAAACTGTTCATGTTTTGATTGTGCAACACGAATAATATGTTAAAAGTTTGTATTAAGATAAAAAATAATAATTTAATATCGCTACGTTTTGTATTAATTCACATGTCTTCAAATATTTTTCAACGTAACTCCTAAACATATATTTTTACTGTAATGATGTATTTGGAAAGGTTGGTGGAAATTATAAGCAAATACATAAAATTACATGAAAATGTATAAGACGGTATAACGGTATAATACGATAAACATATTAAAAGGGTATATTCACTATAAAAAAACAATAAACTGCATTTAGAAGAAGATTGATGAAGAGCTTTTTTGTTATGAATCACATCAGGATTTATTATTTGTGGCTAAAATTGACATACCAAAATTCTAAGTTTCGAAAATTCATAAAAATTCGATGTTCCACAAAGTTTGTCAAAAATAGTTAGTTTTATCATCTTGAACTCATTTTTTGAATTAGGTGCATGACTTCTATTTTATATGAAAAAATAATAATAAAAAATAGAAAATACGTATTTTAGTATTTTATTGAAAATTAATGTTTTTTTTCGTAAATAAAAAAGAGAATACTATTTTTTCTCAGTGTATGTTTTTTTCACGTTTAAACATCAATACTTTATAACCTTTTCTAAGACACTATTTTAATACGACTCATAGTTTTTGAGGTACAAATTGAAAAGTTACGCTTGAGTTGAAAAATTCCCAATTGCAGTGAAAAACTCATATTTCTTCCAACCCAAACGGAATACAAACATTCATTCGAATCAAAAATACATCTGCATTTTTGGGACGATTTCATTTGGAATTGTTCTATAGCAACTGCAGTGGAACGAATTTTCACCTTCAGATTTCAACCGAAGAACACATTTCTCACTACCGGAAAATTCCATCTTCCCATCCGCTTTGCAATGCGTTGTACCTTGACGACTTTTTCAATCCGGAAAAAATGCACGAATTCGCGAATTGTATGATCGATCGGAAAATCGTCAAATGCTAATAAACCCAAAAACACTCCTAAATTGACACAAGCTCGCTCCCAACGAACATATACAAATTAGACATTTGAATTTACTTTTTATTATTCCACTTTAAAATGTATCGAACTGTTGCATTGAACTGTAATGGAATAACTCTTTAGTGACAGGTAAAGGTTCGGTGCCCCTGAAAAGTGCCATGGTTTCATAGAATGCATTCAATGTTTTACTCGCGAGAAAAGGCTGAACATATGTCGGAATTTTTATCCTTGTTGTCAACGCACGTAACGCATCTGCTCTTCTAGACACACTGAATGCACACAGTAATTCAACATCTATACCGATACCACTATTACATCACTAGGTGCTGGATGGATAACACGAAAGCTGTAGGTTCCGGTTCTCTTCTGGATGCCAGGAAAATTGAAACTCGTTGTCTTCGGGTGTGAACGGCCTGCCGGATAGAAAATAAATTATCGGTTTGGAGCGGACCGGGAAATTTACCCAAATTAACTGGCTGTAGAATCACACATCTCTTAAGGCTTCTATTGTATTGAGTATAATAGCTGGATGTGCCAGAAAAGGAAAGCAGACAACAGCTCACTAGCCGGAGCATATGTTAGCTTTGTTGTATTATTTTTCATTTTTCCCTCGGAGTGAATGATGTGCACGATGGATAGCTACGTTTATTTTCCCAATAGTATTGATATAATCAAATTGTATTCCAATGCTGTTCTAGCTGCCCTTTTTGACGTAGAACTACGTCTTTGAGGAAGGGTGCCAAATCAGAAAACAGAAATAAAGTTAACGTTAATAACTATTTTCACTGTTAATGAATTCTCATGATTTGCATACCAATCGAATCGAAAATTCTCTAAGATGTGTTCAATATGCTATTCATTACAATTCGCTAATCTCTAAACGGTTTAAATTCATGAAAACTGGAAGAATTCTCTTTTTCCCATGTATTTGTTCTGCCGATTTGTGTGCTAACCCTACCCGTATTTCGAATGCTCAATAGATCGAACATTTCTTAATAGATCGGAAAGATGTTTGCATCAATTGACAGGAAATATTTCTCCACGTCTATCACAACTAATAAAATGTTATGTTTTATGAGATGAGCAATTGAATGACTGTAAAATGTCAAGCGTTATCTAAACGCCCTAACTGCCAAGTTTTCATTGGCCCGATTTACGGTTTCTCCAACACAGACTTCAAAATCGATGTATCTGTGGAATTCCGCTTTGCAAATATACATGCAAGTCGAGGGTATTTTTGTTCCCACCGAGCTGTGTTTCCCTAACACGGACTTCAAAATCACTGTGCCTGGGGGAATCCGCTTTGTCGAAACATGCAAGTCGGGGGTATTTTTTTGGTGTTGAGTACTTTTGTACTTGCTTGTCGTTGTGCAGGCCGGAATATGTTTCCCTAAAACGTACTTTTAAACTGAAAAGCCTGGGAAAATCGTCACTTCAGATAGTAGAGGTGAATGAACTTTCGCGGTTCGATAACTACGTAAACATGAGATGTGCAATAATTTCAGAGGGAAATGTGAAATACAATGATCGTTTGACAATTCTTCCGTTCACATATTTTGGTAGTCCTAGGCATCATATCAAACATAACAGGACGTTCATCAAATTTACTTGTAACGAAGAACATTATCTATTGCAAAAATTTCGATGTATTCTAAAATAATATTCGAAGTGATAAACAAGTGGATTGCATAATATAATTGCATAGTTCTACGTCGAAAATACGCGTTCGTGTCCTAGATACAACCCCTTACAATTTTTTCTGTGCATCTGTACAATTTGAGGAACACGAATTGGTCCAAAAAACGTCGGATATATTCAATTGTTTATGTAAAAAAAATATTTTATTTATTGTGATAGATGCGTAGAAATATTTCTAATCAATTGATTGACAACTTTGTGGTCTATTAACACTTTCGACGCCCCGTCACCCAGATATGGGTGACACATGCCTCGTTCAAATTGAATAGGATTTTCAAAAGGAATTTGACAGAATAGGCACCTAAATGTAACTATAGGATATGTAGAAAAATAATAAAATCATAACCATATTACTATAATATTTATACTATACTTTTTATCAATTTATAATACGGATGGTTTGTACTGCAGTTTTCCGCGAAACCCGTATAATATGAATTTGGCAAGGGCTATTATTGCCAATTCGTCTTCAAATAGAAAAAAAAAACACCAGATCATGTAAAAGATGTCTACAAACTAAGTTTGATCTTCATTTACTAATTCATTCGCAAGTTGGGTCCCGCGAGAAACCTAAAAACAGCGCATTGGGCGGCGAACGTGTTAAGAAATGGTCGAGTAATAAACTACCAAAATCTATGATTATTTTCTACATATTCAGTGTTTAGAACTTAATTTTACTTATCATATCTTCCTGTTAGACGTAGTCTCAATAATTCGATGTATCAATTAATATTTTGCATTATTTCATGAAAAATTACTCGGTAATGATTGTAGATTGCCCCCGATGTATCTTACGTGTAAAATGATGTGCATGCCAATGATAAATCTATTGACCTTTGACATGATTCATTATCTTGAATTTCAGCACCCTGGAAATGAAGAAAAATAACTATTCTCTTGTAAATTGAAAGATAGAGGTAATTACATGTTTATCGCGGAAAAATATTCTGTATATATTTGTTTTCCTCTACAGTTTTTTTTTCTATACAAAGGACTAAGGTTTTCGAGCTCGTGTTTTGAAAAAAAATGTCTCAAAATACAACCACCCTTTTCAAGAAGTTCTCTTTAGTCAGGATTCTCTCCGCCAGTTAAAAGTACCTGAAAAATACATGTGTATAATTTGGAATTACTCAGTTGTCGACGACATCGTTATGTTAACAAATACCCTTTTGGGAACACTCGGTGTTGTGTATATTGACCAGCATTTCTTTGAATAACTTATTCGTCATAAATTCCGTTTTTCGTACCGACCATTCCCGTGTTCAATAAACATAGAGGATCTGCAAGAAACTCCATTCGGCCATTAAAAACTCTTACGTCTCGTCGCTTCTAGATGAAGGCACTATCATTTTCAGGCTGGTTTACAACATTGTCGAGTAGCAATTAATACCTTGGCTCTCGGCCAAAAGAGTACTCAGTTCCCGCGGTAATCCTTAGCGGTGATGGTGGCCTCACGAAAGTACCACACTGCAAAAAGCACCCAATAAAACCACCGACTCTGAACCCGCCGTCGCTTCGAGTTAGCTCGCTCCTCGCGGCAAGACACCTGCTGGCACCACAATGCGCGAAGTATTGGTACTTGCCGGTCGTAAATCTCTCCAAAATTACCGTTGTCGAATCGCGCTGAACAAAACCCGGAGAAAGAACTGAAATAAACCGGCGAATCAGCCAAGAACACAATACCGAAATTACTGGCGCGACCAAATCTGCACAAAGCGAAACACAACCCAGCTGAGAGCGTAATTTCCTGTGTGCACTTTTGAACTCAACCACTGTTTTTTTTTGTCTTGCTTGTTGATGTTGTTGTTTGTGCGCCACGGATGACGGTGGCGCTTTCATGTTGTCATTTTTCGGTTCACATATTATGTAATTTTCCGTTTTGTTCTTGAATTTTGGCGGGGAGCTTGCGGGGTAGGGGGTGTATAATTAAAAATGCATATGAGTGTCTCTCTCTCACCCGAGCGCTAGCGGGTTTTATGCTATAGAGGAAAATAACAAAACGACAATCCAGCGTGTAACCAAATCTCACAATAGTATAAGTTTTTTTTTTACATATGCCGGGTGTTTATTGTGCGGAATAATGACAACAGGAGCGACGAATCGCGGTGTCATTTACATATCTGGCGTAAATGTCGCCCCGTTTCGGTGGGAATTTGGTGTTCAGAAGCATACATTTGGATTAAAATGTACGCCATTAAACGGCGGTGAGCATTATTGTTCACAACAAAGAACGTCCCATAATCGTTAGAATGTTTGGAATACTTATTTCACCTTTCATTTTTGTTTTTACACCGTTAGTGAACGCGGTGAAAGATGCGCTTCAAAGATTGATGGAAGCGAATATGAAAGTTTTCACGCGATTTATCAATATGTATGCAATTGCACACAAACGAGCGCGAGCCTTTTTTGAATCCAGGCACGATTGTGCATTACGAGTGCACTTTCTTTTAATTGGATTTTGTAACCTTCTGTTATATCATAGCGTTGTCGTGGTGGAGAATGAAAATACAGCTCCGACAGGTACTTACACTGAGCACACGAAAACAAATAAACCTGTAACAAATGAACAGCTATGGACTTTTTATCCATATACACACCGTAAACGACCACCACCCTTTCTTTTCCAAGGTAAGAAACGGTGATATCATGTGTTGTACCATTAATGGATTGTGTATGCAGGATTGATTCGGTGATCTGTTTGGGTTGGACTCGGCGTTGATGCAGCGCATATTTTATATATTTTTAATATTGGTAAATTCTGCGGAAATCTTGCATTCGTGCTGTAAATGACGTGAGACGTTAGATGAGATTTGAAAGCGTGTCCATTTCTGTCATCAACTTGGATTTGAAATAGTAGCTTAAAAATAAGGTGGTTTCCAGCAATTTATAAATAAAAAAATATTCGAAATTTCGGATATTTTTACCAAAATGGAAACACGAATAGAAATCAATGAACACAAACAATAGTGCTATTGAGCTACATGGAGTTTGTTTGTACTACTGTTCTATGCGTAGTTGTCCCATGTTACTTTTTGACAATTTTCACTTGTCTTCACAAAACGATGTTTTTGTGTGAAATCTTCCGGAAAAACACAAAACATTTTTTTTTGTGTTTCCAATTATTCAAAAAACAACATCAAGTTTTATTGTCCTATGTTGATATTCTAGGCATAACTGTCCATCATAAATGATTAAGTCCGTAACCGCGATTGATCGATTGAAGTAAGGGGATCTATTCACATTTCATTGAACAATAGTTTACTGCCCAATGTATTGCTGAACTGAAATGATTAAAGCTTGTGGTAGAGAAATATGGTAGAAAACTTTGATTGCGTTTTTCTCAGTTGCTGATTTTGGAACATGGAACAACTATGCGTAGAACGGCAGTGTTAAGCCCACAAAAACGGTGAGTTCAGAGAATGGCATCATTTGGATACAAAAACTCGCTTATCATAGGGATCTCATCCATCTTTTTTTTCCAGTACTATCGCGTTGGTGGTGATATCTGTGATATCCTAACCGGTGGAAAATTAACGCAACTTTTTTTGACGTAGAACTACCTTTCTCATTAAGGGTGCCAAATCAGAAAACAGGTCACGTTTTTATGAAATAAAGTTAAAGTTAATAACTATTTTTGCCGTGAACAGATTTTGGCGATTACAATCCCCTGGAGTGTAAATGGTTTAAATTGATGAAAACTAGAAGCATTTCGATTTTCCCATATATTTATTTTGCTCATTCGGGAGCTTTCCTACCCGTGCCGTCAATAACGAGGGACCAAATTACGCAGATTGTAATCATCACATCAAACTGATGCCATTGCATAAGGTTCCAAACTACACAATTGTGTGGGAAATCATCATGCTAGGCTATCATCGGCTCACCAAGAAAATTATAGTTCTGGAATTTTGTTTGTGATTTGGTTTCACATGACAGCAGCAAAACTCCTCATCAAGGATGAAAGCTAAACTAATCGAGACTGGCAATATTAACAGAAAGAGTTTCTTGCTTCGAGTCTGCTCCTTCAAGTATCTGCTCCCGTGTGCATCGCAACAATCGCATAATTTTTGACATAGGACTACGTCTTTCATTTCTATACCGGGGTGTAAGTTCAAAGTTTCGAAAGCGAGAGAGTGACGCTGGACTGCAAGGTTTTGAACGTTAATACCTCTTTACCGGCTGAATGGACTGATACATTGATCACTTCATCCTAAAGATAAAATGTCAACGAGCTATATGATTGTCACTTTTTGGTCCATAAAAACGTTTTAATAGCTCAAAAGTTGCTTTGAAAGCAAGCTATTGAAGTCATAACAATCTAGCTCATTGACGATGATTGGTGATCGCAATGTGTTCCCGAACACGGACGCAAAATCTAGCCACCTGGAGAAACCGTCATAGCGAATACATGCAAGCTGTGATTTCTTTTTCTCGCTTGCATTAGTGTTTGAGGAACTATAGTGGACACATGCAAGGCGTGAGTACTTTTACTCGCATCAGTTTCTGTTTTGCTTTCGCATGGAACAGTCATGAAAAATTGTTTGCGTATGAATGCGTCCGAGCGGAGGAATATTCGCAGCCATTTACGCAGTCGACTTGGTGTTCCCGTGATGCAATCTTATAGCATCAGTTTCTGTTCTGCTTTCGCATGGAACAGTCATGAAAAATTGCCACATCACGATAAAAACGAAATGAATTTTATGCAAGGTTGTATATACTTCATTTCGTTTTTACCATGAAATGGCGCCCTCAGTTTCTATTCTGCACATGGAGTGAGCATGCAAAATCTCGTGTTATTCTCACGAAAACAAAAATCAATCACGTATCAAACATCTTCAGTTGCTTTTACAAGGCCACTCAAATTTCATCGGTTCGTTCCGGGACCACCAACAAGTTCGAAAGAGTCGAATTTAATGTTAATAACAATTCCATACTTATACTCATCCACCCACACACTAAAAGGAAAAATCTTTCAGCAATCTTTCAAAATATTCATTCATTCACTAATTAAGAATTGATTCAGATGCAATTTCAAATAAATGATTACAGAGCCAACGGTAGTCCTACGTCTACCTTGCGGTTATATCACAGATATAACCCACTTCTTGTTTTCCAATTAAAAATTTATATGGATGCCGTATTGGTTTGATTTAATTTCCCTCGAGTAGTGGAGATGAAAGAGATCATGAAAAATAAACAAAATCATTTTTTTGCATACTTTAGATGAGTATTTATGCTATGTTGAGCTTTTGTGTGGTGGTGCTAATTATGAAGCCGTGATAATAAATATGAATAAGGAGGGGAGATACCGGAAGGGAAATATTTGCGCTAGGGTATGAATAATGGATCTCTCTGGTGATCTCTACTTTTGTTTTATTCGATGCAGTTAACATCGCTTGTTTTCCGTTATCATAAGAACTTCTTTTGACATGGCATCAATGCATTGAACTGACGCTTTGGTGAAGCAGGAGTTAAGATTGTGTAATTATTAGGGAAATATAAAACTAGACCATCGTGAATGTCGTGCTGAAATGTTATGAGTTATTTGGGTTCGCGTGCCAGTCGCAAAACTGCCTTCAACAAGTATGGCACTTGCTCTAATCTTTATCGTAATGAAGCAATCCAACTCTTTTCGAGGTTATTGAGATTAACAGAATGAGTTTATTTCGTTTATTTATTCACCAACAAAGTAAATGTCGTTCTGGAATGTGATTTGGTTTCACTTGCCTTCTACACTAAGGATGACAGCTGCGCTTTTCTCGAGAATGATAAAGTAATGCAACTTTTTTCGAGCCAGTAAAACTAACAGAAGTGTTTTTTTGACATTTATCGTTCGTTAGATCCATAGCATATTTACCTTGGATTGATCTCTTTACATTCAATGATATTTCTTGCTTACACTTCTGAAATCATATCGGTTGGCGCAGTGCTTTTTGAACTAACATTTCGACCACAACTGGTGTTATGTACATAGCAAAAAATCTCACCCAAAATAGTTCATTGAGCCCACGTTTCATGCTGGCTTTGAATTAATATAAACATCAGATGTTATAGGTCCTTCAAATGAGTTCAGAAAATCATAGAGTCAATGTGCTCCATTGGACCTTGCTTACGTTTATTTCAAATGGATATTGGTTTCTCTTGGTCACTCAAAAAATTTTAGGTTCTAAATAGCATAATATTACGCATGGTCTAAACTCTCCTAATAACATGTACATTCTGTCAAATATATAAAGGGAATTTGTGTTTTTAAATAAAATAATTTATTTGTCATCAAAATTTATATTACAGCCTTCAAAACAAAACAACAATCCCACGATGCGGTAATTTGAGTAAGTAAAAGTGACACGGGCCATATCGCCAGTAATTATGCGTTGGATGAACGTGGTATTAGAATTTGATCGTTCAAACATGTCTTCAGCTTCTTGATTGCGATTAAATTTTTGATCAAAATTTAACTCTTTTGACACTAGTCGTGCTGCGACTTTTCTCATGCCTGTGATATTCCGACATACAAGACACACAGCACTATTGAATGCTCAAAAACCAATATATGTTTATCTCAATGTAGTATTCAACACACTCTAACTGTCATTCCAACTACACACTAAATCTAGGATACCACATCCTCCCCTCACATTAAAAATAACGATACTAGAAAGCACCGTACAAGAATGATATTTTTTATTCATCAGCTTCATTGATCACATTAAGGAATCTCTGGGGTCTTCTGATCTGCCACGTGTCAAAGCGCTCAGCGATAGATTCTCCGTTATCTGGTAATGCACCTTCAGACAAACTGGGTTTCTTAGGATCGTTTGTGAGTGATTCGTGTTTTGTGTCAAAATGGCAGCCAGATTTTTGTGTTGATTCAGGAACTTCCTCCCTTCTTTCTTCCTTTAAATGGCATTAACATTCCTAGAGAAACTTCGCCGTCTTAACATAGATATTACTCGCGTCATTTTCATTAGTACTAAGTTGAGATTTCTATGCCAAATAACACTCCTTGAATGCATTCTTAGTGACATGTTCTAGAATACGCATGACCTTCTTCCCACGCTATTTGAATAAAAATGAGGATAAATTCAGAGAAAAAAATCGGCCACATATTTTCATTTTAACATAAAAATCCTTGTCCGCCAAATTGCTGAATTTCTTTCGTTAGCTTCCATCCGTATATAATCAAGATATCAACCATTCGTCATAATTCGTTCAAGATCATCCTTAACTGCATCGCTCAACATAAAGTTTCATCGCGATCTCCAATACAGAACGTTCGATCAGCGCTTGAATGAATTCTTCTTTTCGCTACTCTGACTCCGCTCTGCGTATGTTGAGGGGCGAATTCTCTGCGAATGGCTTAAGCAGCCACGAGCCCGATAGCCATTTTGATGTCGCTTTTCCCTGCTTAACTTGTATCACTTTTGTTTCTTCCGCAACATTACGCGATGTACGATTTGACTTTTTGTCTGTTAATGTTTGATTATTTAAATTAATTTTTTAAATGTTTGTTGATTTCCTCTATACATTCACTTGTATTTGCTTGCATTGAACATAGGATGACACAAATAAATTTTATTTATACACTGGTCTTGGGCATTACCCGACTCAGCTGATTTTTACTTAACAAGTTGGCCTTGGGCTTGACCCGACTCAACTGTTCCTTGAGCTACACTCGTTGAATTTTGTTTTATCTCATTTATTTATTTTTAGTATAAGTTGCCGAAACTCGATGTATAACTTTTCTGTACAAGTTGGCCTTGGGGTTAACCCGACTCAACTGTTTTGGCCTAGAGCTATACTCGACTCAAAACTTTTAGTACAGGTTGGCCTTGGGCTTGACCCGACTCAACTTGTTTTGACTATGATTCATACTCAGTGTGATACTTTTTATTTATAAGTTGGCCTTGGGCTGAACCCGACTCAACTGTTTTGGCCTAGAACTATACTCGACTCAAAACTTTTAGTACAAGTTGGCCTTGGGCTTAACCCGGCTCAACTGTTTTGACTTTAGGTAAATAATTTTCCTAGCAACCCTTCTCACCACATAAATAATAGAAACAAATACACGATACTACAACTATCATCCCTCAAATATAAACAGTTACAAGATTTCATAAGAAACCTGACTCAGATCATCATGAAACCGAGAGTACCTTGAACATTGCTCCGTTTATAGAATTCCATTTATCCATATAGAATTCATACATAGAACGCATATAATTACGACATCATATTTTGTTTACCAATACTAATACACATCGCCTACCACTCCACCTGGATATATATCTCGTTGGTTCCATCTGCTCAACCGTCTAAGCCAGAAACAAAAACATTATTTATATTTCTCGTTTTATCACTCACCCAGTCGGAGAATTTGATTGAATTCATTCTCCTATCCAGCGAATCTTGTATGGCAGGATCGCCAATGTGATATTCCGACATACAAGACACACAGCACTATTGAATGCTCAAAAACCAATATATATGTTTATCTCAATGTAGTATTCAACACACTCTAACTGTCATTCCAACTACACACTAAATCTAGGATACCACAATGCCCAAAACATTAACCAAAATATGACGAACGGTCTCGTAAGAGATATTTTATTCAAAAACTTAAATGACGATTCCCGAGCATCATTCCTTCTATTTTGTCGATGTTTTCTTCAGTTGCAAAGGAGGATGGTCGTCCTTGACGTGGAAAATCGTTCATCTCTTCTCGGTCGTCTTTGAATTCCTTATACCATTCATACACCCGTGTTTTCGACATAGTTGAGTCACCAAATGTATTCTGCAAAATTTTCAACGTTTTGGCACAAGAAATTTAGTTTGCAACACAAAATTTCACATGATATCTTTAACCAATAGAATTATTTATACCAAAAATTGCAGAGCAAAAAAAAGTTATTTTCTTCCTAATGATGGTGACACGTTGAATGACATATCATGCTCCAAATTGACATTAATACCACTGGCAGTACCATCTTAAAAAATGAAAAAAAGATCAGCAGGAAGATTTGACATTACAAATTGACAGAATGTATATTTTTTCAAAAATACTTCCTCAAGGAGGAGGAAATACTTGAGGATACCTCCTTTTGATCTTGATACCAAAATTTTGTTTGAGCAAGTTTGATACAGAAAGTAAAATACCAAAGAATAAAACCAAAAAGTTGGAGAGAAGTAGTTTTTCAATACCAAAATTTGATAATTTCAATATCAAAGCAGTTGAGCAGTGTTGTTTTGATATTGGATGTGCTCATTTTAGTGATGGAATAATATTGTGGGACCTAATCAAAAATTATTCCAGTATTTTTACACATAGATCACTGCATAAATCAGTACACGGAGGCGTCAGTTTGACAGTTTTGAGTATTTTGTTTCAGTTCCCATTCATTGCAATTTCCATATGTCCTTACTCAAATGTTAACGGATGGGAGCATAAACAAACCAGGCCAAACCTTCAAACGAAAGGTAAGGTTAGGCTCCGTGCATAAATGTATTGATTTTTTTCTACGTTTTTCGTGAGTGCGAAAAGCTAGCAACAAAAATGGTCAAAAGAAACACTACAGAAATGTCAAAATGTCGCCTTAGAAGAAAAAGAACAGAGGTATGGTTCGATGTAGTGATCTATAACCAAAAACCGTATCCCCATGCACTTCAATCAATCACATTATCGAGCAGTTTTGCGACGATTTTCTATAATCTATCAGCATTTTTAGTGGTTCCAGATGAAAAGATCTTCAAATATTGTTTCACAGTAATGTTCGAGTTGGTTGGAAATGTTATTTTTACCTGCTCGGATTACATAATTAATTAATGGTTTATTTCGCCTTTTCAAGAACTACATATAAATACTACACGAAACTTCGAAAAAAAATATATTTTCCAAGCGTTGGAAAGCATTTTTGATGAGCAAAAGCCGATCTTTTTAAAATAAAACGATTTTACAGGATCCTTTCTTCCATTCCTTTGTTTTGAAAATGACAGGTTGTGGATAGCGACTGGTAATACTTTCAAGAATGAGAATGGGACCATTGCAACGAAAACCAACGAACGGTGGATTTGTAAAGTTACACACACGGTAAAAGAAACTGACCGTAGAACCTCAGATGTGTTAGTGTGTCAGATGTTGCGTAGACTGTTGGGAACTATTACCGATCAGGATAAAGAATATGAAGGAGAAATATTATTGCGGAAGATATCGAAAACCCACCATGTAGTTCAACACCAGCGATTGGTTGCATTTTTTAATGAGATAATCATGGGTTATAGATACTGCATGATTCTCTTGAGGGCAAGAATTTCGATTTTTTGGAATTAATAAAAAAGAACTTTGATAAGTTTTTCCACGAGGAATTCGACATGTTTAGGAGTGTGGAATTCTCAAGCTGCGTGAAAAAGGGCGAAGGGGAACAAAATGGTGTAAATATAATTGAATAAATGTAGGAGAAAAACTATGTTTTTGTTGCCAAAAATCGGCGCGAATTTAGAGGACAACCCAATACATTTATACGTAAATATTTTGACTTGTCAAAAAACATTACAATATATTTTGTTGAACACTTTGTTATGACTATGTTGCTATAAAAATGTGGTGTATAATTAATAAATTGAATTTATTTTTTACACAAACCTCTCGCCGACTGTGGAGTACACAAAGTTAAGGTAAGCATTGACAATGTTGATTAATTCATTTGTGAAAAAAACGCACCACTAGAAGCGCACAAATCATCTCAAAGTTAGTAGCTCAGCTTTGCAACATACTTGCATCCACGGTACCCATCGTAGTTCTCCCAAGCATCGCGAGCTGCGGCATTTCTTATTTGGGTAACTCTGCAGGCGCCACACGTTTCCATTCGCGTTGCAACTGGTATTTCGATGCCCGATGTTTTGCGCTCAACCGTTACAGCTCGATTTGGACGAACTGAACAGGGGATGGGCATCAGGCTTCATTTATGACCATAGCTGGACAGCATTCGTGCATAATTGAAAAGGCAGACCATGACTGGTCGATGAATAATCTTGTGATTTTTATTTGGATTCAACGCGCACTCAAACGATATTTGCTCAGGGCCCCGGGTATGTTGTCCGGTTTGGAGGTTGAAGAAAAAAATATGAATATGTGACATAAATATCCCGTGAAAAGTTTGACGATCATGGCATCCGATAGAACTCGGTTCAAGAACGAAACTAATAACCGAAGCTGGTTTACATTGAACCAAGAGAAACAAGTTGGTAGGAGAAAAAAAAATCTGCAATTACTGAGGATGATAATACATTACCGAGCGTCTCCATTAATAAAACCACCCCCACGACCCACTTCTCCTGCAACAACAACAACAACAACAAGTTCGCAGTTGACCAGATGGGCACGTTTATTCAGCTTCAATTCAAATACTTGTTTTTCTCTGTGCCAACTCGCTGAAGGGGGGGAAAAAGAAACGGCAAATCTAACGATTTCAAGGTTTCCAACCTCCGGCCAGGCCATTCATGCTAACCAGTCGTGGAACCGCCGCAAAAACACATCATACTGGCAGGCAAACTTTCAACACCACCGCGCGCTCCAACTCCAAGTTGGCCTCTGTTCTCACAAATCAAGGCCAGCCGAAGTCTAATTGCAAACGCTGGAATACCTGAATCGAAGTCGGAGCTCAACCCCGAACCACCCTCCTCTCTTCGAGTTGTTCCAGCACTTTTTGGTGTCTTGATGCAGAAAAGTGCATTCTCGCGCTCGCTTCGGTATTCTACATGCAACACTGCCATTTGGCGTACCTTAGATTGTGTGTGTATGTTTTCTTCATTTGATGGCGATCTAACGGCGTGGTTTCTAAGAAGGCTTTTCATAGTGGAATACTCTATTTTGGTACCGCAGATCACTTTTCCATAGTTGAATTAACCCATTAGAATACAAAGTATCACATAACAGTGTCATATCCCATATTTTTACATCGACGTATAAAACATCTATTTACCTAGCGCATAGTACCATTTAGCAGTGTCCCTCCCCCTTCCAACATGGCTGCAAAACTGATTCAAAGAGGGCCGCGATGCGAAATTACTACATGTATGATGCTATCGCTCGATTCGAATCTACCCATTTTGCGAACCACACTCCATAAGACGAGGCGTAAGGCCCGTCGATCGTGTCTGAATCAACTATCTACCCCCCCCCCTCCCCTCCTGTCTCTTCCTTGAGCAGGCCCACATTTGGAGCCGTTTTGTGCATAAGGCACAAGAAAAACAACCGCGAGTGTGTGTTGGTTTTTCTGAATAAAGGTCTTAACACCTCTTGTTGGGCAAGTCAACCTTGGTCACACATGAAAAGGTGACTCTTGGCTGGACACGGACAGACCACGAGCTCCACATGAGTGGAGCGGGTATCGCGAGTATCGCGGGTATAGTTTATGTGTTTTTATTTTGTCTCTCCTTCGCCTTCAGTCTTCTTATGAGTCAAGTCTTCTAGAAGCGTTAGAATGAGATATGAACGACGCTGGATGTCGGTCCTACTTGGATGGTAGGCTCAACTTGGTAGGCAGCTGGTAAAGCGACATATCCGATCTTATGATGGCTTGCAGGATGGCTTGGTATGGAATGCGCGAGGAGAGTACGGGAATGGGGCTGAGGCAGAACAGGTTTGCTGAATTCAAAGTCAAATCTGTGCCAAAGGAAGGAAGCTGCTAATCGATTGCCACTGGTGACATGTCGTATTGATTACGACGTACTCAAGTTAATAAAATGACGAAGAATTCGTGGATACTTCAATTTGTCATTTGTTGGCTGTATTATCATTGGAAAATTATGCGAGAACTGATCATCATTTTAAATTTGCTTTATTTTAATTCGGTACTAGCTGACCCGGCAAATATTCCCGTGACCGGAATAAATCGCTCCAGAAAACAATTGCAACAGAAACAACCGCTCAGAAAAAGTAGACTAGAAATATTGTGGCGCGAGAAAACATCATGGCTATGAATGCCTCAAGGAAAAAGAGTTTGATTTCTATTATAAATAAATTTTTTATATCGCCACTTCTTCAGCTTCGTTCCACAAGGTTTAAAATTATAAGGTAGTAGAAAAATTACAATTCCTGGAAAACCTCACAGTGAAAACTTTAAGAATTTTTTATTCAAACAGTTGATTATAAAATTGGACTCAAAATGTAATATAAATACCGAGTCGGTAATTCTTCGTATGTCAGAACACTGCTTTGAAAAGGATCGAACGAGTTTTTCAGTGCACTGTCCTTTCATTCTAGTTCTAATAGTGTGTACGGTGATTCCATATTCGTGATGAAATTCTTACTAGCAGAAAGTCTTAGGGAATAAAGACATTATTCCACGAAAAATAAGTCGAGTTATGACAGTTTTGACGTAGAACTATGTCTTATTCCTATATTAACTCTATGAAATAAAAAAGAAGGAATGTAACTTAAATGATAAAGAAATTTCAAATGCATATACCTTCAGACATCGAATTTCTCCAGCATTTTTTGCCTTAAACACAAACAGTGAAGATAGCTGAACAAGTAGGCAATTGAACGAATAACCTAGGTATGTTTTTCGATTTTACTTTCCGCTTTAACTCCTCTAAATCTCAGCAAGCACGTATGCAATCATTGTTGCATCCAATTCGGATGTTAGATGCCGTGGTACGTTTTCGTTTTGTGTTCTTACCGTTCTGAGTCATATTTCGGACACTTTGTTCTAATATCTTGAAATGCTTAATGTACTGATGATATAACTATAAGATTAATATCACAATTACTTCTTTAGAGTTATCCCTTGGTTTCGCTATCATTTCATATATGAACTTCATTTGAATTATAACATAATCGGCAAAAATCTGACAACACTGCTCATTATCGTTTGTATTTGACGTTTCCTTAGCGTAAGCACGTAGAACTTACCCGTTCTTTTCTCTATAAACTATAAAATATAACCATGTGTAATGTAATTTTCGTTTAAAAAATTACAAAATAAAGTGTCCGAAATTTGATTTTTTTATAAATAGTGTCCGTAGTTCGGTTCTTATTCGCTTCATTTGAAAAGCATTTAATCTCACGATGGCCTGGGCATGTAGAAAATTTTGAAATGAAGAAAACAAACTGATTCATAAAAAAATTGTTTCGTGGAGTAATAATGCGTGAGTTTATTACTGGTTTGCTCATAAAGTCGGGATCTTAGGCCTTCTGTTCCACATGCGACTAAATTCATGCCGACTCGTCTTAGGATTTGGCAACACCATCTCAGATTGCAGAGAAACGTTGTGGGCTTAAATACATTGGTCATTTAGGTAACATTGCAACTTGAAATCTCCAATATCAAAAAAAAATCTCCAAATTTTTTTTTCTTCAAATGCAAACGTGTACCAAATGAAAGCTGGTTGATAATATTAAATGTTAAAAAATTGTATCAGTCCATTTTTGAAAGAACAAAAAGAAATCGTTTGTTTATTTCTTACCGATATTTTTGTCCACCACATCTACACAAACCAAGACAACAATATTTTCATAAAAAAATCCCAAAGCCGATGGCTTGAGCTTTAAAATGATGTACAGGCAAACCTGTTTTTATGCGGTGGATAGGGACCGCATGGAAAAAGTTGCTTTAAGAAAAAAATCTAAATCCTAATGATTCCATTCGTGATCAACATTCGATTTCCTTTTTTCACTTTAATAAGCGGCCTTCTCACTTGCATATATCATAAAATCAACTCTTTGCTCCTTTAAATAAGTTCCTACTGACACCTTAAAACAAACAAAACAAAACATGAGAATGGGAATCAGCTGACACAGTCTCTATGTAGAGCGGTGAAATACATATTAACGATAGAAAAGAAAAATAAATGACCGATGACTTAATGTTTTTCAAATTCCGCACAAAAAAAACTCGCAGAAACAAAATTCACACAAAAAAAATCGCAAACAAAAATCCTCACAAAAAAAGGTTTTGCTGTATATATGATTATCTAAATATAATGTTTCGAGAGCTCGTTTTCGACTTTCAAAAGTAGTAAAAAAAGGATATGCACGATTTCGAGTTTGAGTCACTATACTATATAACGCAGACCAACAAATCACCTAACTTGTGAACTCGTACGGGTTTTTTTTTATTACAAAGTCACGACGTTCAAAAACGGATTTGCTTTTACAACTTTTCTTTGCTCTAGTGGTTTGCTGAAAGTATGATGATCTTATCACATACGGATACTCCGGACAGTACTATTGCTGACTCTGTGTGTCAATGATGTTTCGGGAGTGGTAGGGAAAATTAATTTTCGATCAATTTTCTATTCATATTTGTTAACTTTGTTATTCGAAGAATATTCCTCCAGTTTCCATGTTCTTTTTGTATAGATTCAAAAGCGACTCAAATGCTCTGGCTTACTTTGCGAATACTTCGGCTGAAGCCACCGAATGGCCTGTTAAAAATAATATACGTTTATTTTTGGAATGTTGTAATAGAACAGAAAAATCACAAAGTGCAAAATCAGGCGAATGCGGTGAATGATTTTGAACTTGGACGCGATTTCGAGGCAAACATTGACGCAAGATCAGTGACCTGCGATCGCATTATCGCATTATCGCGTAGAAAAAGATAAACGCGATGATGACAACAATATAATGCGATAATGATTATGATATGATATTTATGATATGATATTTTGGAATTTTTAGACAGGTGGGCGCCATATTTTTTACATATTTTTGCTTGAAAGCTGAAGTTATTTAACATAACATATCCAAAATTTAGAGAGGCGATATTCTTTGTTCTTGAGTTATGATTTTTCAAAGTTAACTGATGGTACGAAAAATATTTTTTCCACTTTTTCCAAAAATGCCTTTTTTAAAAACTTTTCAACTACTAGGTCGATTCAGGTGATCGATATATCAATTTGAAGCCAATGAGTTGAATTTCTTTGAAAAGAAAATACACTTGACTGAAAATCGGATTCTATGTGCATAGATGTAGTCTAGTCACATAGGAATATTGAACGAAGACTGAAAACATGTTAACTTTGAAAAGTCATAACTCAAAAACGAAGAAAGTCACCTCTCTGATATTTGGATATATTGCGCGGAAAAATATATGCTTTCAAGAAAAAATTTAAAAAATTATGGCGCCCTTGGTCCCGAAACCATGTAAATTATGAAATAGATTACAATCAATAATAACGAAAACAAAATTCTATTTTTTCCCAAGTGTTATATTTTTATAAACAATAACTCATAGTCTTTGATTTGATATGTTGATCATCTAAATCGGTCCAGTGGATCAAAAGTTATGAATTTTTGTGGTGAAAAAAGGGGGTAAAAATTTATGCTGTCAAGAAAAAAAATATAAAAAAACACAACGCCTTTGGTCTCGAGATCATGTGATTAATGTTCACAAATACAATCAATAATTACGGAAACAACATAATTTTTTTTAGGAAGCATAGTATTTTTTTCCTTTTTTGTTTTTCATTTCTTTTATTTTTTTTCATTTGCATTAGGAACATTTTTTAACAACAAGAATCTATTTAAATATAAACAGGAAAAAAACAATTTCAGAACAAACTGCTTCAAAAACATTCAGTGATTTTGGATTCAAATTTATACAAAAAAATACACATACTGACACTAATATGCTTTTATCAGGGGCCAGTTTATGCCTCTTTACGCAAACTGGGTCGAATCGAATTGGTAGAGGTGCAAAAACATTACAATCTAGTGTGGAATTTATTTTAGTTATTTTAATAGTTTATTTTTATGAATATGAGAGAAAAAAATGGAGAATTTAGGTGTTCTAGTCTAGTCTAGTCTTTCTCGTATACTACTTAAATGGCACTAACGTTTCTACACCCAAAGTTAATTTTTAGATTTATTACATTAAATGAGCTGAAAAATAACAAAAAATGTTCTACTCCCCAAAACATGTATATCATTTGTATAATATATATGCTAGCGCCAAGCGAAACGAAACAGGAGACACATTTAAATGAAAGCATATGAAAGCTTTTCGTATAGTTTGCCAAATACACGGCCCAGACAGAGAAAGTTCTCCTTTATCCTCTTTGAAAACACTTTCCAACTTCATGTTATGATGAGGTGTAAAATTATCACGCTTCTCAATAACAGCACTGGCAGCTATATGGATAGCGTGGTCGTGTGAAATAGCTTTGCATTTCAGCCGGCTTTGGTTCGATCCCCATTGACGTCGTATGGACAGCTTTAAAACAGCTCATTATTTGTACATTTGACCATGCAAGTACACGAAATGGCACCATTTCTGCCAAAGATGGAAAGTTTTCTGCCAATGCTAGTTTGGGTGTAGAGGAACTTCGCCGTCTCAACCTAGTATTACTTGCGTCATTTTTATTAGTACTTAGTTTAGATTGTATTCTGCATTTTGAGTGGTAAGCTCTAGAATACGCGTGACCACAGTGCAAGGCGGAGGAAATTTCTTTGACGAAAAATTCCTCCGACCAGAACGGGAATCGAACCTGAACCCCCGGCATGTTAGGTGCGACGTTAACCACTCGGCCACGGGAGCACAAAAGCTTCTCGTATAATACATGATTTCACCTGAACTCAGATACTCAGATCCAATAACGTTTTGCTGGCTTTGGACATACCTGAAAAGAGAAAGAGAGAACATGTTAGAATTCAATTAAGAATAAAGTTTTGACATATTTGGTGGGATACCATCACTCAATAGTGTAATCTGGTGAAGTTCATTCATGCGATGGTAGAATTAGGAATGTTAAATAAAATTTCGAAAAGTTAAAAGGTTTTGAAGATCTGAACATAAAAGCTGTATAAATTACATTTTCCCTTTAACTAATTATGCAACTTTCGTAATTTGAAAAAAAACGGGAAAACTGAATTTTATTAATGAATGTTGTAATCAAATATTGGGTTACCATAACGTATTTGATGGGAATGTGAACCGCTAGTTCAGACTTTATTCATATTTTGTGAAGAAAATTTGCTTATACTGTCTTGTCATATGAGAAACAAGGCCACAATTCGTGTATGGCGTGAGGAGTGATAATATTTTGAGTCTGTAATTAACTGTCATAAAAAGATGATGTATAAGCCCAATTGTTTAGGCAAAACAAAAAAAAAAACGTTTACAATATACCATGTTCTCGATCAGACACCGGACATACAGACCAGACAAAAGAAAAATGTTATATATCATGGAAATAAAAGCTCAGACAACTGCAAAGAAATTGTTGGTATTTGCTATTTACCTAATCATTCAGATATTGCCCCTATTGAGTCACATGCGAATAAAATCTAAATATTTTTTCACCAATAATGGATCCATATAATCAAAGCATGTACCAAGAATAGGTCATTCCATCTATTCTAAATGACTCGCCGATATTTTTTTAAATGAAACCTTCAAACAATGGGTTTCCGTAAATTGGCTTAGAATGAAGTTAGCAAGTCCAAATCTTATTTTCTACAATCCAAATGTGAACAGAATAAAAATTTCCTTAAAAATAATTTCCGTATGACCTTATCATGCAGAATCACGTGATGAGTCTATAGTTTAGCTCACACATGTCTCTGATCTTCTTTACTACATCGTCTCAAGCGAATAATGCTTAGACATAGAAAATCGCATCATAGTACAGTACAGCAAACGATTATCGCCTTTTTTGTAGCTTTACACCCTACATCCGTTCCAAGATTACGCAAGTTTAACTTATCGATTAAGTGACCATAACGATCGCAAATTCCCGAACAACCGAATGCAAATTTTCATTTGAATTCACCAAAATAAAAACTCTTTACTCATCCGCTCGCTACCTGTGAAGAGCCCAATCATCAAAGCCTTCACCAAACGATTATTAACTAGACGAAGCTCACATTATTAGGCGAAAGAAAATTGACCACGCACTCATTATTTTTTTTCGATCATCAGTTCCGCTTTGTCCAGAATCCAACAGGGGGTGCCGTACTGTAGCAACTACGGAGGCTCTTAGCGAATCCAGCGATCCATCGAAATCGCACCAATTATTTATGCCGAGTGCGAGAAACACAACGGAAACAACGCCCCCGCGTGCGCTCTCGGTACCCTCCATTAAGCTCCGTTAAGTTCGAGATGCCAAAGTACACCTTCGCCCCGGTCAGATCCGGCAGGAGCAACAACAACAACGGAAAAAAAAACCGGCATAATAAAACACATTATCTCGATGATGATGATCGAAAGGAATTATCGAAGAACGGGCTTTCTTTCGAAGGCGGAAGCGAGTGCGCAAAACAAAAAGTTGAGCGAACTCGGAATCCGCCTGATCCGTTCGAATGCTCATCCACCCGCGTGCCTGTGTGTGCACTTTACGGTATTTTATTAATTACACTATAATCAGAAGATTGATAGCGGGAATTAAAGGAACTGGCGAAACACGAGATTTTTTCTTTCGCTCCCTCACTCCCTCACTCTCTCACTATGTAGCTGGTTCGCGATGAACGGCGAAATATGGGCGGATAGAACGGGCAGGAGCACTTTCGGAACGCAACATCCCGCGTGCATTCACGCGCGAACGGAGCCAGCATCCATTTAATTACTTCATTGAGCTGCCGAGTATCCATGGCGAAGGCAGTTTTACTGTTACCGAGTTGTTTAGGGGGTTTGCGGGGGTGGTGGTGGTACATTTTTTCTGTTGTTTGCCGCTCGAGCGGTTGCTTGGCGAAAATTTAGAACAGTAACGTTTATTGAACTTTGGTTCCGATGGACTCGGTTGATGGATGTTTTGGGAGCAGTACTTCGGGCGGATGGTAAGGCAGAGTAGCGTTTCGAAGTAGCTGTGTGGGATGTTTTTGGGTCGAGTTTTAGGAATTATCGTACATTTCAAGTAAAGTGATGTCAAGTTTCCAGTGGCTAACAATTTTCCTACGTCCAATACTCTTCAGTTATCGTATGTTGTTCGCCGAACTGATTAGTTTGACCGAAGTATGAAAAACCGTAGTCATCATTTTTTTGTCCGATCTTAGCGTCTGTGTGATATTCGGAGACTAGTCGCACCGAAAAAAACAATCTTTTCTACAACTTCTTTGTTTTTAGATATATTGAAAAACGAGCCCACGAGCTGTCCGCTTGGGTGACCGGAATAAATCGCCACAGTAAACAACTGCAACAGAAACAACCGCTTAGAAAAAGTGTAGTAGGCTAGAAATATTTGGCGCGGGAAAAACATCATGTGCCTCACATTTCTATTATAAATTTATTCTCTTGTTCTCGTTTTTCGAAATTTATTCTGAGGACAATGTAATGGGGACGAAGTCCCCATTTGGCGAGGATAAGGAATCGAGGCGGCCCATGCCGCCAAGATGACGCAATCCGAGTCCACCGCCGACCCGCCGTCGGAAGCGGCGGTGTCTCGCACGCAAACCTGGGATCCACTGATTGCCCGGTTAGTTTGAAACATAGGATACGATCCTTTAGCAATGTCCGACCGAGCTCTAGCGAGCGTCGGACGGTATACGTCTGCCCGGGGCGTTACGTTTGCCTGGGGCGATACGTTTGCCCGGTTAATTCTTGTTTTGAAATACAATACCGCGCCACAATATTTATAGCCTACTACACATTTTATAAGCGGTGGTTTCTGTTGCAGTCGTTTTCTGTGGCGATTTATTCCGGGAACCGTCCGCTTGAATGTTATCGTTTTTCTGTGCGATCATTATTTTATAACATATTCATAATCAAAGACAAAACATCAATTTTCACTCAATCGAAAATATCTTTGTAGTAAAAATTCCTGCTGGAACTGGCAGATTTTCAGCAGGGTTGCTCAATCCAAGGTTTAACATCATCAATCTTTTGCACTCGAGCGGTGCTGTTATATTCGACTCATAAATAAATAAAAATTTGGGTGAAATTGTCTCTAAATGCTGGTTAGCGCAAACGAAAAAGGCCTCGAGTGCAAAGGATTGAGTAACGTTATTCTAAGATGAAGTAAGAATTTATATACTAGTTTTTAGTTCGGAACATTCAATCTAGAGCGTCGACTAATAAGCGAGTACAGTACCGTTCTGAATCATATTTCGGACAGCTTCATATTGGGGACACTCTGCAATAATAACTTGAAATGGTAATGGTCCTAGGCTTATCAAACTTCAACTTATGATCGGGAATAAACCCGATATATTAGGTTGGGAAAAAAGTTATCCATTATTTTCTTGGTAGCTGGCTTCAGTGATCCATATCTCGCGTAATATTGATCATACTTATTCTATATATATATTATATATATTTAGGTTCGTTGTAAAGGTGACAATTCACACAATTCTTTGCTATTTTTGTTGTTCCTTTCAGTTGTGAGTTACAAGGTGTTAACAATAGAGGTCAATAAAGAGAAAATTCGGTACATTTTACATTTTTTCTTTTATAAATGCGAAAATGCAATCCAGGTCACTGAAATTGTGAATGATGTTTATGGTGCCGATACTGCAACAGTAAAATACGTGCAAATTGATTTATTTTGATTTTTTTTTTCAATATTTCTTTTTATTTTTTTTTTAGTGCAATACACTAAGTTAACCCTTTCACGTACAACATCGAGGCTCACTCGATATGAAATGATTGTGTCAAAACATACAATATCGAGTCACTCTCATGGAGTGTTTGCATATCACAAGGCGCTAAGACGCTCAGCAGAGTAGACAAATTACGTGACCCATCGAAGCGTTTGGATTTGGTCCACTGTTTTAAAAATTAAATCGTACGGGAAGGGGTTAACATCTCTACTGTCAACAAATGGACCGTTTGAAGCTAGCGATTGACCAGAAACGCCCAGAATTGGCCAACAGAAGGGGTGTTGTGTTCCTTCAGGACAACGCAAGGCCACACAATCCCGAGAGCTTGATTGGAATGTTTTAATGCATCATCCATATAGTCCGGACATGGTACCAAGCGATTACCACCTTATTTTGGCATTGCAAAATTTCCAGAGTGATAAGAAATTGGGATCAAGAGATTGTAAAAATCTATTGCTAGATTCTTTCGCAAGTAAGGACCAAGACCTCTATGATAGAGACATGATGGAGCTGCCTTTAGAATGAAAACAAATTTTGCAACAAAACTACACCGTTTGACCAAAATCGGACAATCCGAAGCATATAAAAATAGTTTTGAATTTCACCCAAAAATACAGGCAAAACTTTTTCTGTGCGCGAGATAGGGACCGCAGAAGAAAATCGTGCAAAACTTCACCAGTAGTTTTAAAAAATCGCGTTCGGTACATAATTTGAAAAAAACTTTTTTTTGTGCGGTAGATAGGAGCCACATAAAAAACAGGTTCCCTCAAGAAAATAACTCAAATCCACGCCGTTAAGGTGAAGGTGGAAGCTAGCCATTGTAGTAGTATAGGTAAACCCACGTGTAAAAATGGGGTAATAGTGTTTGTGAGAGAAGAGCAAAGCACATGTAAATAGATCAATTCACTTATCAGACTGTGTGGCGCTTCATTGACACGAGTCTTTGAATACATTTGAAAAAAATAACAATTCAATACTGAAGTTAAATGTATGAACGATATGTTCCGATGAACGATTGCAAACAAAAATATATATGGAAGGTGCATTTGAATATGAAGTAAAATTCTGATTATACGCGAGCGTAACATGAGCAAATTTATAACACATGCGAATTGGGGCTCTTTTGATATTAACAAGTTCTTCCGCATAGTATCGATGCTGATAATTCCTCAATTTTTCACGTTGGAGAGCCTTAACCCTTCTCTTCGTTGGCCGAGACATTTAGATTGAATGTAATACTTTTCCGTTTATTGTTTTTGAAAGCATAGGGAGCCGTGGCAGTGTTCCGAGCTCTGCAATACAATTTTCTTACCCTATGTTAAAGTTGCTAAAACTTACATTATATACCCATTAAACGTAAAAATAATGATTGTATTGATATCAACACAATTTTATCCTATTGATTTTCATAACATGAAACGCTATAACTCAGGAATAACATTTTATTGAGTGGTTTTGATAGCTGTTTCGATGATGTTGTCTGGCATCAGTGTCGAAAAAATAACGATGTTTTCACCAATACAAACAAAACCATTGCCGAAGATTGAAAAATGAAAATTTAACTTTCAAAGCACTTGCTCGAGTTTTCCGACGTTTTTCACTATACAGTGCGACATTTGTGGCTAGCTTCCACATTCACCTTAACCTTTCGATTTCTTTTTGTTTCCCTGCTTTGCTAATGGGATAGTTTGCCTTTTCGGTTGCGAGTGGCTGTATTGTGCTTTTAGCTGCATGTCGAAAATTGTTTCTGTTAGAATTATGTCATGTGCAACTTAGAGCATTTGATGCATAAAAACGCGATGCTCTCACAAGAACGTTGTACGGCACTTACGTCCATTTTCTGAATACAATTCCGGATTCTTGTAGTCAGTTGCTTCGTGTCCTTGGCCCTCCAATTGTTTTTATACACTAGGACACTGAGTGAGCCAAAGAAATCCTCTATTAGGCGGCACTGGGGCAAGTTTGTTGGGTTACGATCTTTCGGCACGAACGGTATCTTTTTCTCCTCAAGATACGCCAGCGTCTTCTTGGCGTAATGGGAAGACGCCTTGTCCGGCCAGAAGACGTACTTCCCATCCGCGTGATGCTCGTTCAGTAACGGCAGCAGGATTTTATCGAGGCACTCTTCTCGATGGATTTGTTGGCTGATTGCCAGACCGCTCGGCTTAAACCAAGGCTTTGAAATGCCCCGGTCGGAAATGGCGATGTATAACATAACCTTTTTTTCACTTGAACTTGCCTGAAGTGAAAGGCGGTGTGGATGACTTGTCGCTGGAATAGTAATTATCATTTCCTGGAATATGCGTTTTGGACAACGGAAAATAGCTTTCGTCGTCCAGAACGAAAGACGTCCCGCGGTATTTTTTGGTCATCCACCGACACTGTGATTTAACCGTCTCAATCTGCTCCTCCGTGTACTTCGGCGACCTCGTCTTCTTCCTACAGACGATTCCTTCCATCTTGAGGGTCCGATGGATCAATACGTGGGAGCAGCCGTATTTCCGACCAGCGTCACGCAGGCTGGTTGCGTCCTTG
This sequence comes from Toxorhynchites rutilus septentrionalis, assembly GCF_029784135.1. Taxonomy (NCBI): domain Eukaryota; kingdom Metazoa; phylum Arthropoda; class Insecta; order Diptera; family Culicidae; genus Toxorhynchites; species Toxorhynchites rutilus. The sequence goes on along the minus strand of NC_073746.1, from coordinate 46,243,824 downwards.
TTGTCAAACAGCTTCTTCAACGATGTCTTCCTCTGCTTCGTCATTATCGTCACCGGACGACCACTTCCGGCCTTCCGCTCTACGTTCAGGGAACCCAGGATACGATATACCGTACTGACAGGTACATTTTCTTCCTTAAAATGTGCCACCGTGAACTTTTTTCCTTGCTGGAAATGCGTTTCGTAGAACCGTACAATGCGTTCGCGGAGCACGTGCTGTTTCGACGCCATCTTTGCTTTGACTAAATTCAAACTAGCAAAACAAAACACGCCCACTGTTTCTAGGGAGCCCAAAGAGCAATTTTCTTGGAGTAAGAAAATTTTACGCTCTTTATTTGAGTTACTGAAAGGTATTGAAAAAATTCTCATTTTTTATTTAACACCCGTTAGAATTTGTTTTATATTAAATTCAATTTTTGAGTAAGATTTTTTAACAGTGTATTTAAAATGTTATTTTTCCAAAATTGTTTATTAATTTTCCATCAGCTTTGTCAAACATCACATCGAAATTGTAATCAGACATCTGAATTTTCAGTTACGATTTTTTGAAAGAAAAATGAATGAACGAAATTTAAGTGGAGTGTCCAAAAACTTTCACGCCGCCTTAAAAGTTCAACTAACCATCCATCAACCAACAAAGAAGTGGTTTACGCAATAGAGCAAAAAAACAAACCTCTTTTATCTCCACACAGCCAGTCTTATTCCGAACGAGAACGAGATCAGTCCAAGATTAATCTTCCAACCAATTTATACAATCGTGAACGGTGAATAAAAAAGAAGTTCGAAATTGTTTAAAATCCAGAAGATGTTCCTTGGGTGAAATTCTATCGTTGAAGGCGAAATTAATAAAATCACCAGTGGAGGCGATCTGGCGTAATGGTAACATTCATGCCTCTCACGCTAAAGGTCACGAGTTCAATTCTCACTCCCGACATTCTTCCAAAAATGGAAGTAAAAGTGACGAACCAGCCTAATGAGTTGAAAATCTCTATAATACAGATAAAAAAAAAAAAAAAAAATCACCAGTGAATTTGTGCATTTTTGAAATCTTTGCTACGATTTATGACGAGTGTCTTCGGACCTATAATGGATTTTTATGTTGAAGAGTGTTCGCATTGGGAACGACAGTAAAAAAGTTAGGAAATTATCTTTAGACATATAGTCGTGTCCCAAATGTTTTCATGACAAGCTTTCGTACTCTTCTGTTAATTAGATAAACTTATAGGTCAGGTTAAGCGGACATGAAATCGATGTCTGTTGCTCATTTCAATGATTCAGACGAACTGAAGGCCAGTGTCCTTTATTTAGTTGATCTTCAATCAGCTACTACTGTCTCCAGCGCTTGAACAACCTTCTCAATTGTGAGTCAGATTAATCCATGTCAAATTGATCACCGGTATCCAGATCTTCGTAATCGATCTTCTAATGATTACGCAATGGTCAAAAATTTACCGTCAACTTATGTTTTATATTTTGTGCAGATCACCAACTGAATTCATTTCTGTTCTATGCATGAAGAATAAAGTGAATAAAACAAGTTCAATTTTAGTCATTTCAACTCTCTACAGCAACTGAATAGAGGAGATTGGAGAAAATAGAATTCAATAAAAAGTAAATCGTTGAAAATTGACAATTTGCATCCATCATAAGCTCCTATTATTGGAGTATTATTAGAATTTCGTATTTTACTGGCATTCGAGAAAAACTCTAATATTAATTTGTTGGAAAATTTATCTGCATGTATGAAGTAAAAACACCATTTTGACTTCTAGACGACTAATAAACGTTTTGTAAAAGTGTTATTAAGATTACAATTTATATCAATCTCAGTTAACGAAATACAAAATGAAAAGCTTATTTCGCCGTTACTCGACTTATCTATTTTCCTTATCTAAATTAATCAAAACATAACTCATAGTGATGCGCCTCGCTTCGCTGTGGAGTAAAGCATCGCTTCGCAATTCTCACAGACCGCAGCAAACAGCCCATTTGCCACTCGAGCGCGCGCGGTCACGCTTATCCAAACGACTAATCATCAGCCATCCATCACACGCCAGCCAGAGACTCTAGCCACCCCGAGCTGCCCTCTTGAGAGGACCTTTGCTAACGTGATGGTACCTCTAAGCAGATGCCCCCGGGGGTCAAGTTTCGCCATTGCTGGGGCCGTGTTTTGCAAAGCTTCCCAAGAAATAGAAGAAAAAAAGCTAAACAAAAAAGAACCGAATGCAATCTCCGGTAAGGCGATGTCTCAATCGCACCTTATCCGAGGGTTTTTTTTTGCTTCTCGTTTCATTCTTGTTAGCTAGCGCTCTGGCGCGCTTCTTGGGCGCAATTCGCGATGCCCTGCAGCATCCGCGGAAAATGCATCTCTTGCAAGAGCGGACTTTTCGGTCGCGTCAGAACACCTCAATTGCGCCACTTTTTATTTCGTTAGATGCATCTGGATTGATGCTGGGGGCAGCCCAAGGAGCAGGGGGGGGGGGAGGTACAAGAATCTGCATCTAGAATGGTTCTATTCAGTGTTCTATTGTTCATCCTCCGACTGCGAGAAGTTCTTGAAGTTGGTGATATTTATCAGCAATAATGATGCGATTGTGTTCTTTCGCTAGTGAAGAAGACGGAATAAACGTTTTCCCGTCGCGTCGTCGTCGGCGTCGATGCAGATGCACCAAGAATGCCGAGAGAGAGAATTCAATTTATCATTATTGATTGTTTTGCAATCATAATGAACCATGAGCGAGAACGAGAACGTGTCGTGGAGGGAACGTTTGCGCCAAGTCGTAGAACATCGGTGGCCAATTCGCTGTTAGGGGGTGGGTGGGCAATAATGAGGTGCAAATAATCGGATGGGACCCGAGGGTTCGTGGCACTCGGGAAATTGTTTCCACGATAGAAGAAGCTTATTGAATAGTGTTGCAACGGTGCGATCGGATCGAGTGCGGATATTGCTGGCGAGAAGAACAAAGAACAAATAACGAAAAACGCAAAACAATCGCTTGGCACGTTCTAATGCATCTAGCGTAAGATTCGAGAGGATCTTGTTCCGACGGACGTGTTCCCAGAGCATCCGTTTTAGCGTCTGATTAGGGTTAATGTTTACCGAACGACGGTAATAATAGTTTAATTCGTAAGTTGTGCGCTCATTTGGCGTATTAGGTGAGGAAAATTGGAGTTTGATGACTTTTTTTGCGCGCTTCAAATCAGTTAAGTATCGATAGCTCAATGTTGATACAGATTAACAGCTTAACCGGTGGATCATATTACCACTGTTTAAATAATAGATAAATTACCATATTGTCTACATAAGTATGATGGATTAAATGAGATGCGATGGTGAGCATTAGATAAACGTTTGGTTGCTCCGAGAGCAGGTTTATCAAACATGTAAGCCAGCCATTCAAAATAATCGCCCACGCATTCAAATGATATCGACTACATCTACCACATTATCAAATTACATGTGGGAAGCCCTCGTTTGGTTGACCCAAACTAGAGACTCAAAATTTGATACAAAAAAATACTGCTTCGCTTGGGATGATGCAAGTTTGCTAAAACAAACTGAAACTTTCCACCGAAGTGGTTTCGTTGTACGGCGTTGAATAATATACGCTGCGGCCGAACTTCCAATTCAATAATGTCAACTGTCATTTATTGGGTCGTCTAATAAAAGAACCGCTCAAAAGCAGCCAGCTTTGGCCAATAGGGGAGGACTAAATGATAGATTGCAAAAGACACAAATAAGTCTAAAGGTACTCTTAGATTCATATAAGCTTTGAGAAATATGAAAATCTCTTTATTTTTTATTACAGGGTGGACTAGATTATACAAATTTTCCATTTTGTTTTCACTGTATATAATCGAATCTGAAAAATACATAGGGGAGCGGACCCAAATATGGAACTCGATCTTTATTTTGAGTATTACTCAGCTCGTAATTAAGTTAGCAACCCGTCCAAACCCTTGATCCGTAGATAAAAGTCCACAGTCTGATCCCTTAAAACTACGACCGCCTATCTTTAATAGTTTTTTCCAAAATTTTTAATTTTGTGAAAACCACACTTTCAAAATTAAAAAAAGGTTGTCAAATATGGACCTTTTTTTATTTTACATTAAAGAATCATTGAAATACTCAGAAAAAAGGTTTATTAAGGAAAAAATAAGTGATTATAATCAACAAAATTCACACAGAAAGCCGTCTTGTATTGGCGGTCAAACCTTGCACATGTAATCTATACAGAGTGGTTTTAGGCACGTTGAAAGTCCTAGCAGCTATTGTAAAACCATCATTATTCTTCTCACACATTTTTAGAGCATTTCCTATGTCACTTTCAGCATAAGTTTTCCGTTTTTTGCGTTAGAATTACCAGTCGAAACGAAACAGTTCCATATTAGGCAACTTGGACTTTTTTTAAAAATGAATTTAACATCATTTTGTTGAGTTGACATCAAATCCAAGTATATGTTCTGAACGTACTCACTTTGATCTTTCCAACGACAACGGACAACATGAACTTGCGAAAATTTTTCGACCCGATATTTTTATAATGGAAAATCATAGAAAAAATTATCATCACAAATCACGTTTTCGTTGATAACAACCACAAAAACTATCGGACCATCACCAGACTTCGTCAGGCGTGGTTATTTCACTAGAGGAACAACTTCCAACCATCATCGGTAGAACGCGCTGCTTACTTTTCGGAATATTGACGCGTTACATATTTGGAACCCGTTGCATATTTGGGTCCGCTTCTCTAATTATAAATAAAAATACAAATATTTTTTTCATTCATAAAACACAGAACATTTCAAGTATTAGAACACATTCAGGAGGTGATAGAAGATTATATTTGATTAAAATGAAATCATTTTAAGAATATGCTCGAATATAAACAATGACGTAGTTATTGATTTTTTTTGTTTCGTTTTCTGTTTGTCTTAAAATGGCTCTGATTCAGAAAAGTACACTATGTAAGGCAATTTTGTTGCTTTCATTTGAAAGATGCGAAAATTCAATACAGGATACAGTTGTAAAACATCTTAATTAATTAATTTTTGTAAAATTTTAGAAGTGAAATCATAAAAAAGTTTGAGGTTTTTAAGGAGTTATTCTTTATTTTATCCAAAAAATGTATAATAAACTTGAATGTTTCTATCAACCAAATAAAGGGTGTGTCACATCAAATTGCATCACGGAAAAAACGCTGTAGAAATTCGCCCAGTAGACCGATCCTTTTGAAAATTTTAGACAGTAAAATAAAAACTATTAAACAACTTTTGGCATTTTCTTTTTATTCATACTTCTAGCCCAAGTCCGTATGCTCGCACCTTCCTCTTTACCCCGTCCATAAGGTTCTGTACAACGTCAGGTTGTAGTTTTTTTTTTGACAGAAATCCATTTTCTCTTGAAGTCCGCCTCCGATTTGACAAATTTTGGGTTCTTCCGGAGGGCCTGCTTCATAATCGCCCAATATTTCGCGTTGGGCGGGTTCATTTCCTTTGACACGAAGGTGACCCCGTTGGCTTCGTACCACTCCAACACGTCCTTTGAATAGTGGCACGAAGCGAGATCCGGCCAGAAGATGGTCGGGCCCTCGTGCTGCTTCAATAGTGGTAGTAAGCGCTTCTGTAGGCACTCCTTGAGGTAAACCTGCCCGTTTACCGTGCCGGTCATCACGAAGGGGGCGCTCCGCTTTCCGCAAGAGCAGATCGCTTGCCACACCATGTACTTTTTGGCAAACTTGGATAGTTTCTGCTTGCGAATCTCCTCCGGAACGCTGAATTTGTCCTCTGCGGAGAAGAACAACAGGCCCGGCAGCTGACGAATGTCCGCTTTGACGTAGGTTTCGTCGTCCATTACCAGGCAATGCGGCTTCGTCAGCATTTCGGTGTACAGCTTCCGGGCTCGCGTCTTCCCCACCATGTTTTGCCTTTCGTCGCGGTTAGGAGCCTTCTGAACCTTGTATGTACGCAGGCCTTCCCGCTGCTTGGTCCGCTGGACGAATGAACTTGACAAATTCAGCTTATTGGCGACATCCCGGACCGAACTTCTCGGATCAGGTCTAAACTGCTTAACTACGCGCTTGTGATCTTTTTCACTGACGGAGCATCCATTTTTGCCGTTCTTTACCTTCCGGTCGATGGTTAGGTTCTCGAAGTATCGTTTTAGTACTCTGCTGACCGTGGATTGGAGGATTCCCAGCATCTTACCGATGTCCCGATGTGACAACTCCGGATTCTCAAAATGAGTGCACAGGATTAATTCACGACGCTCTTTTTCGTTCGACGACATTTTTCCAAATTTACGGAAAATTGACAGTGAAGCATGGCCAACGTGATCTATACACTCTTATCTGATTATAAGCGAAAGCTGAAGATATAATTCCTAAAAATTAAATTTCTACAGCGTTTTTTCCGTGATGCAATTTTATGTGACACACCCTTTAGAAGATATTTAACCACTCTACAATTCGTTCTTTGACACCCAACTATTATTTTGCTTAATTTCGCTACAATAAAGGGTGTGTCACATCAAATTGCATCACGGAAAAAACGCTGTAGAAATTTAATGTTTAGGAATTATATCTTCAGCTTTCGCTTATAATCAGATAAGAGTGTATAAATCACGTTGGCCATGCTTCACTGTCAATTTTTCGTAAATTTGGAAAAATGTCGTCGAACGAAAAAGAGCGTCGTGAATTAATCCTGTGCACTCATTTTGAGAATCCGGAGTTGTCACATCGGGACATCGGTAGGATGCTGGGAATCATCCAATCCACGGTCAGCAGAGTACTAAAACGATACTTCGAGAACCTAACCATCGACCGGAAGGTAAAGAACGGCAAAAATGGATGCTCCGTCAGTGAAAAAGATCACAAGCGCGTAGTTAAGCAGTTTAGACGTGATCCGCGAAGTTCGGTCCGGGATGTCGCCAATAAGCTGAATTTGTCAAGTTCATTCGTCCAGCGGACCAAGCAGCGGGAAGGCCTGCGTACATACAAGGTTCAGAAGGCTCCTTGGCTCCGCGACGAAAGGCAAAACATGGTGGGGAAGACGCGAGCCCGGAAGCTGTACACCGTAATGCTGACGAAGCCGCATTGCCTGGTAATGGACGACGAAACCTACGTCAAAGCGGACTTTCGTCAGCTGTCGGGCCTGTTGTTCTTCTCCGCAGAGGACAAATTCAGCGTTCCGGAGGAGATTCGCAAGCAGAAACTATCCTAGTTTGCCAAAAAGTACATGGTGTGGCAAGCGATCTGCTCTTGCGGAAAGCGGAGCGCCCCCTTCGTGATGACCGGCACGGTAAACGGGCAGGTTTACCTCAAGGAGTGCCTACAGAAGCGCTTACTACCACTATTGAAGCAGCACGAGGGCCCGACCATCTTCTGGCCGGATCTCGCTTCGTGCCACTATTCAAAGGACGTGTTGGAGTGGTACGAAGCCAACGGGGTCACCTTCGTGTCAAAGGAAATGAACCCGCCCAACGCGCCGGAGCTTCGCCCAATAGAGAAATATTGGGCGATTATGAAGCAGGCCCTCCGGAAGAACCCAAAAGTTGTCAAATCGGAGGCGGACTTCAAGAGAAAATGGATTTCTGTTGAAAAAAAAAACTACAACCTGACGTTGTACAGAACCTTATGGACGGGGTAAAGAGGAAGGTGCGAGCATACGGGCTTGGGCTCGAAGTATGAATAAAAAGAAAATGCCAAAAGTTGTTTAATAGTTTTTATTTTACTGTCTAAAATTTTCAAAAGGATCGGTCTACTGGGCGAATTTCTACAGCGTTTTTTCCGTGATGCAATTTGATGTGACTCACCCTTTATCACAATTTTTGGGGGGTCTTCAATTAGAATCTTCAAAAAATCCCGATTTTTATTCCACTGTATTTGAAATAATCGATCAACCCTCCCTATACGAATGAAATATTTCATTTTCCCTTAAAATAAATCTTATTTCTCTGCTTGAAACTGCTCTGCTCTGCAAGAAACATCGGGGTATAACTGTTTCCGCCGTCCGGTCTAACCAAATAATGGAAGAACAGAAAGAATAGTCTTGCGCCCAAATGGCTATTGTATAATTTACAATTTATGGATACCATTGAAATGTACACGATTATATCCGACTCTGTTATATCTAAAATGCTAATGGCCCTAAATTAATAAGCAAATGGGAATAAAAAGAAATGTCGAGTAATACCCAAATGCGTTAAATGAAACGTTTTGAATGGTCCAATGTGCGATTTTCTAGTTTTGCCGTCTGATAGGACCAATTAACATAGCGGCGAGCACAATTAACCGTGCAGCAAATATAAAAGGCGCTTTCCGGGATTTCAATAGTTTAGTATCACTGTGGATACCGCGAGCGGATAAATTCAAATTGCTTTCATTCATTCGTTTATTCATCGGTCCTTGTCAGGGCTACTATTTTTTTTAAAGAGTTCATTTTCAAAATTGTATCATAAAATATTGCAAAATTTATTTCGTCGTCAAACTGAACAACAACGTAGCCTACAAATGCCAGATTACCTTGAGAATGAACATTACTGAACATTATTATGATGGCTTTAATTTTTCGAGCACATTTAAATAGTGAATCGGTTTTGGGTTGGGGTTTCTATATCGAACTGTCTGTGTAGTCTGCTGTGCAAAACAGTCGCTCGTAAGTCGTTCCCTAGAAGTGCAAATGCAATGCAGGAGAAGGAAAACATTGCAGCAAACGCTCCGTCATGGTTGAAGGCGATATTTATCAGCGTCAATTCGTCTTGAATGAACTTCATACTTTAGTTCGCAATAATACTGTATACAAAATACTGCCAGCGCAAATGAAACGAAGATTAATGACATATTTCACTTACATGATAGCTGAAACCCTCCTATTTATTTCGATGTCCAACATGTTTACATTCTTCTTCAGTTTGGTAGAATGGCGTCGAATCAAGTGGAAGTACGCAAACGCATTTTGCGCGAACGGCAGCAAAATCCAACACTGTCGGTACGCGATCTCGCCAAAAAGCCAAAACTGATGAAGAGTACCGTGTTTACTGTGTGCAAATCGTTTGACCAGCGCTTAACTGTGGATCGGGAGGTTGGAAGCGGAACAAATCGAAAAGTGTGCTCCCGACAGATGGACCGAAAAGTGGTTGCCATTATTGAGAAACATCCCAACCTTTCAGTTAGAAAAGTGGCTCGAAAGGTTGGAAAATCGAAATAATATGTACAAAAAGTGAAGCAGAGGCATGGACTGAAGGCGTACAAAGTGAAAAAGGTGCCCAATCGTGATGATAAGCAAAATTTCACTGCAAAAAAACCGTGCTAAGGTGCTCTACACCCAGTTTTTGCAAAAATATTCATGCACCATAATGGACGATGAAACTTATGTTCGCGGAGACTTCAAACAGCTTCCGGGTCACGCTTTTTATACTGCAATACGAAGGAATACCGTAGCCGAGTGTTTCCGGACCAAGAAGCAGTCTAAATTCCCCAAAAAGTACTTGGTTTGACAGGCCATATGCAGTTGATGCCGGAAATCCAAATCTTTCGTCTCTACCGGCACTATCAACAAAGATGTTGTTCCGTCTGCTGGGGCCTGTGGGGTGGACTGTATATGTATGGTTGTTCCACTCATGGAGACAACCGGTGCGTGGAAGGAACCCTTGTGTTCCTCCCGCCTTACTCATCTGGGTGGAAGCCACTGTGGCTCCGCTCCATGCTCTGAAAAGAGCATGTAAACTCTTTCGGCATGGTTTAAGAAAACTTTTTATGGGACGCGGGTTGGAGTAGCGCAGAGTGAAAGCATGGTGTTCAAAACTATTTACACTGTATTCATTTTCTCTGTTTAATACTAATTTACAAGATATTCACAACTGTTGTTCAGATGATGTGTAATTGATTTGGAATGAAACCTAGCCACCATTACTGGTGCTGACAATTGCTGCTATCAATGTTGAAGCTACGTTGTTGTTGCTGATGTTCTTATTTCGCCACTCCGTGATGATGCAATACTGCCTGATGTTCTTGCCAATTAGCTGCTATTCTTGCTGTCGCACTTTTGCGATGATATGTTTGCTGCTTCTGTTGCACTCTCGGTCCTTGTTGCTGGTTCGACGATTGGATTGAAATTTCTTGTTGCTGCTACTGAACTTGATGTGTATTGCTTGATGGTTGAAATTCGACTTGTCTCGGCGCGGTCGGGTGGCTATTTTTATACCCTTACACTTGTGCAAGTGCACCGCAATGAAATAAAAAAGGGCGTGGCTAACGAAGCGAGTTGTTTTCCATTTTCCGTTCGTTTTGCGGACGGAACAGATGTCTACGAGAAGGAATGTCTCCAGAAGCGGTTGCTACCATTCATATGAAGCCACGACTCTTCAGCGTTGTTTGGCCAGATTTGGCCTCTTGTCACTATGCAAAATCCATCCTGGAATGGTATAATGCACATGAGGTAAAATATGTGCCAAAAACAGCAAATCCACCGAACTGTCCAGAACATCACCCAGTAGAAAAGTACTGGGCTCTGATTAAGCGAAAACTATTCGAAACTAAGAAGAAAGCGAATGGCAATAATGATTTCAAGAGGTGATGGAAAAGCGCCGCCACCAGCATATCTGAGGATACTGTACGGAACCTAATGGCATATGTTCCTAAGAAAGTTCGTGAATTTTACAGATAACGTAATTAACATCGAAGTAAGCTTTCCTTGTTTTAGATATAAGTCTATTTTACCGAAATAAACAATCGGTTTTGTTGTATTACGTGAATTTTTGTTTTACTAGCATCATGTTGGTGTCCGAAATTTAACGTGGACAGGCTTTATTAACTTTGCCGGTAGCAATCTCTGCGTTAGTGGCGACGATTACCACGGTTGTTTGGTTGCTTGGCTTTGTATTAAGTGAAATCGTTGTAAAGTATTAGTTTAAAATAATATTGTTAATGGTTTGGTATCATAAATACACAGGTTCAGGTCTTTTTTCATACTTTTGTTATCAAAACCCGAGATGAAAAGATGAAAAAGATTCACCGCTTCGGATTTCATACCGTCAGGCGGAGAGTGCTCGTGTATTATTGCATCACACGTACGTATTGTTGTTTTTATGCTCTGTCCAATGTTGATATTGGTGATGGAGGAACAAATATATGTAATCACCTGTGACTAAACCGTGTAGCGAAGAAGACAATCGCGATAGATAATTACGCATTTTCGAAAACAGAACAAAAAGCAACATATGGCCAGCTTGTGTAATGTTCACGCAAAGGTAAGAATGAATCATGTATCAACCTTCTTTAGCTGCTTCTACAAAACCATGAAAGTTGGTTGACCTTTCAGGGCGATAGAGTCCTTCTACTAAAATTAAATTAAAAAAATTCAATATCATCAACCCTTATCAAGGCAACCAAATATTTGTACTGCGAAGTTCATTTTAAACTTTCTTAAATTCGTTCCCGTTTAACAATGCGGTCGTGTCCAGCTTTCTGAATATTTATTTAAAAATGTTCTCGTTTATATTTAGAAGTATTATATTGGGTTAATTCGTTCCGTTTCCACAAGATGGCTCGAGGTGCTATAAATAGTCGACGGCAACAGCTGATTTTTGCTGGATCGCGAAGTGTCGACATCTGTCAACCAAATATTATCTCTTTGTTTTGCACAACAAGATCAGTTTTCATTGCGTTGAAAATGTCAATTTTCGTTGCAAATAAGCACAATTTGTTTCCATTAGAAGAAAAGTGCAGCTGAAGCGCATCGAATGCTTCATAGTGGCTCTGCACCTAAATGTACGGAAATTATGTTCCATACGAATTGGAGGCGTGGAATGTGGAACGACGATTTAGCATATCGGAAATGTTGCTTGAACGGCACAAAAGGAAGTCTTTTCATCATCGAATTGTTAATGGAGATGTAAAATGGGTTCACTACGACGATCCAAACCGCAAAATATCCTATGTAAAGCCCGGCCAATCAGGAATATCAGTGCCGAAGCCGAATATCCATGGTACCAAAGTGATACTATGTATTTGGTGGGATCAAAAGGGCGTGACCAGACACGTGTCGATGATATTCCATCATGACAACGCTGTTTGGAAAATAGCGGATGGGAAATTATTGTTCAACATTCTTATGGCACAGACCTTGCCCCTTCCGACTTCCATTTGTTTCGATTGATGCAGAACGCTTTGAGTCCCGGAAGCCCGGTTGCTAGAAATCCGATTTTGCTACCTTCGCTTGCCAGAAGCGTGGCTCTTCTTGCTTGGACGCCATTCTGAGAACTGAAGCGCTAACGTCAAAATGAAAATAGAGGAATCGAAATTGAATGGTTAATAGAGATTGAACATTAATTTTTTCCAGTGTTACATACATATTGAAAACACTGCCACTAAACCAATTTTTGGGGATCTTCGTAGCCACATTGGTTGGGCGTTCGCTTAGTAAGCGATCGATCGTTAGTTCAAAATTCAGGGACCTCAGTTGTGTGTTGCAATAGAATAACTTCGTCCACGCAACAATCATCAGCGATAGAGATCGATTCAGTGTCGGAGTCCTGGCCTCTCTCTATCCATATGCAAGCTCTGTTTTCAACAAGAAAAAAAGCATCGGGCTGTTGTGCTATAAATAACACAACAATGGTCAAGAACTCTGCATTGCTTCGATATATATCCCTCCCAGAACTACGGTAGGCCGCCATCAGTTCTTTGATATTATCGAGGCATTGCCGGAGCCGCGGTTAATCTTAGGTGACTTCAACTCCCATGGAACAGCATGGGGGTCACTCTACGATGACAACCGTGCCACGTTGATTTATGTTCTGTGCGACAACTTCAACATGACAGTTTTAAAATACTGGGGAAGCAACTAGGATAGCCAACCCTCCTGCACGGGCAAGCATGCTAGACATATCTCTCTGCTCTTCTTCATTATCCCTGGATTGCACATGGAAGGTAATCCAAGATCCCCACGGTAGTGATCACCTACCAATAATCTTATCGATCGCCAATGAATCAAAATCTAGTGAGTCAGTCGATATTGCGTATGACCTCACGAAGAATATTGACTGGAGAAAATTTGCAGAATTAATATCTGAAGCAATCATTTCTATGCATGAACTTCCTCCCCTTGAAGAGTATAATTTTATATCAAGTTTGATTTACGATAGCGCACTTCAAGCTCAAAAGAAACGTGTACCGGCTACCACTTTCCGACGTCGTCCTCCATCACTTTGGTGGGACAAGGAGTGTTCAAAGGTCTACCTTGAAAAATCATCCGCTTTCAAAAAATTCAGGAAAACTGGATCAGTGGAATGGTTTCGAAAGTACCAAGCTCTAGAAGCCAAACTAAAAGGTCTGATTAAAGCAAAAAAGCGTGGATATTGGCGGAAATTCGTCAATGGTTTGTCAAGGGAGACCGCTATGAGTACTCTTGGGAATACGGCTAGGAGAATGCGTGGCTGGAACCATACCAATGAAAGTGAGGAATACTCTGACCGTTGGATTTTCAAATTTGCAAGGAAGGTTTGTCCCGATTCTGTTCCTGCACAAAGCGTCGTACGCGATATTCCGCTCCAATGCGATTATGAGAATTTTTCGATGGTAGAATTCTCAACTGCCCTCCTCTCATGTAACAATTCAGCTCCGGGGTCGGACAAGATTAAATTCAACTTGTTGAAGAATCTCCCCGAACAGCGTTTGCTGAACTTGTTCAACAAGTTTCTGGAGCTGAATATTGTCCCGCATGACTGGAGACAAGTGAGAGTGATAGCCATACGAAAACCCAACAAACCGGCTTGCGATCACAACTCGTATAGGCCGATTGCAATGTTATCCTGTATTCGCAAATTGTTAGAGAAAATGATTCTACTTCGTTTGGACAAGTGGGTCGAAACGAACAATTTGCTGTCAAATACGCAGTTTGGCTTCCGCCGAGGTAAAGGGACAAATGATTGTCTCGCGCTGCTATCTTCTGAAATCTAAATCGCATTTGCTCGCAAAGAACAAATGGCTTCCGTTTTTCTCGATATCAAAGGGGCATTTGATTCAGTTTCCATGGAAATTCTCTCAGAGAAGCTTCATAATCGTGGACTTTCACCAATTTTGAATAATTTCCTGTACAATTTACTGTCAGAAAAGCACATGAATTTCTCTCATGGCAACTCAAAATCTTCTCGTTACAGTTTTATGGGCCTACCACAAGGCTCCTGCCTAAGCCCCCTCTTGTACAGTTTTTACGTCAATGATATGGATGATTGTCTAACTAGAGACTGCACGCTGAGACAACTTGCAGACGATGGAGTTATTTCCATCACGGGTACTAATCCCGTCGCTCTGCAAAAGTCGTTGCAAGATACCATGAACAATCTGTTCACGTGGGCCCTCAAGCTGGGTATCGAATTCTCTACGGAGAAAACTGAAATGGTCGTTTTTTCTAGGAAGCACGAACCCGCCCAATTCCAGCTTTACCTATCCGGCAAAACGATCCAACACTCTATGTTTTTCAAATACCTGGGTGTATATTTTGATTCTAAATGTACCTGGGGGAGACACATTGCGTATTTGAAACAGAAATGCCAGCAAAGAATCAATTTTCTCCAAACAATAACCGGAACATGGTGGGGTGCCCATCCAGGAGACCTCATTCAGTTGCACAAAACAACGATATTGTCAGTGTTAGAATATGGCAGTTTTTGCTTCCGATCAGCTGCCAGGATTCATATTCTCAAGCTGGAGAGGATACAATATCGTTGCTTGCGTATAGCCATGGGGTGTTTGCATTCGACACATACGATGAGTCTCGAAGTTTTGGCAGGAGTACCCCCGCTTACTCTTCGGTTCACAGAATTATCCTACAGATTTCTCATCCGTTGCAAGATCATGAATCCATTGGTGATTGATAACTTCGAAAATCTACTCCAACTGACTCCTCAGTCAAGTTTTATGTCTTTATACCATGAGTACCTTACCCATGAAGTGCACTCTTCACCGGGCATCTCCAACCAAGTTTGCTTCCCATACTTTTGCAATTCCTCTGTCATTTTTGATCTGTCCATGCGACAAAAAATCCATGGAATACCAGATCACCTACGCTCCAATGTTATTCCGTTGATATTTTCGGAAAAATATGGGAAAGTTGGATCTGATAAAATGTTCTTTACTGACGGTTCATGCATAAACGGGTCCACTGGCTTCGGCATCTTCAATAAAAATTCCAGTGCCTCTTTCAAACTCAAAGATCCTTGTTCCGTGTATGTCGCTGAACTGGGTGCGATATACTATGCTCTAGGGATCATTGAAACACTGCCCATCGACCATTATTTTATTTTTTCAGACAGTCTCAGCTCAATAGAGGCAATCCGCTCAATGAAAGTTGATAAACGCTCATCTTATTTCCTAAAAAGAATAAGACATCTACTGAGTGTTTTGGTCGAAAAATTATTCAAGATTACCTTAGCATGGGTTCCCTCTCATTGCTCGATTCCGGGGAATGAGAAAGCGGACTCGCTAGCTAAGGTGGGCGCTTCAGAAGGCACACTTTTTGAAAGGCAAATTGCCTATAATGAATTTTTTCACATTCCTCGTCAGGACACACTCGTTAGTTGGCAGCGCATGTGGAGTGAAGATGAGTTCGGTCGTTGGTTACACACGATTATCCCTAAGGTTTCGACGAGTGCTTGGTTTAAGGGATTGAATGTAGGTCGTGATTTCATTCGCGTGATATCTCGGCTCATGTCCAATCACTACAACCTAAACGCGCATCTCTATCGCATTGGGCTCGCAGCAAACAATCATTGTGATTGTGGCGATGGCTACCACGACATCGAGCATGTTGTCTGGTCGTGTATCCGGTTCCATGCTGCTCGCTCTCAGCTCTCTAGAGCACTGAGAGCTCAAGGCAGACAATCGGATATCCCCGTCCGGGATATCTTAGGTAGCCGTGATCCTGATCTTCTGCTTCATCTATACCTGTTCCTCAGAAACGCCGATGTCAACGTTTAATGATGTTTCCTTCGTTGTGTCCCCGTTTCATATCCCTCCTATCCGATCGATAATCTTTTACTTAGTCGCGGCAATACATACACACACTCTTTACAGATACACGGGCCAAAGGTTGTGCAGTCCACTGATTATTCAACAAGAGCCAAAGGTTGTACCGCTCATGACAACTCTACACGAGCTGATGATTGCGCCGGCTAGTGACCATTCTATCCTGGATTCCTCGAGTCGAGAAGACGTACCACGCTAGATATGGGGTACATACAAGTGGGGCGTCGCTGATTAATGGTCAGCTGCATCCCAATAGGAAGTATCCCGTGTCGGGCACACGTACAGAGCATTGGAGACAGCAACATCCCAATCACGAGAACACTTGTAATACTAACCTCGAGCCGACCGCGAGTAATCGGTTACATATTACTAACATAGATAATAAGAAAAACTGTCAAAATATTGAACTCCGGCCCCGTCAGGCTAACGCCATATGAGCCTTGATAAAAATATATATTTTGGAAAAAAAAATGATCATATCAACTACCTCTCCACTGTCCGGTCTACTGAACCATGGAACAAAAGTAATACTATTACACCTAAAATGACTACTGTGATGTACATTCTATAGATACCATAAACATGTAAAATGCTAATGAGGCTAAACAAATAAACAAATTAGATAAAAACAATTTTTTGAGGATTTTTTTTTCAAAATTCAACTGCACCAAGCTGATTGTCTGCAAAAGTTCATTTGTTTACATCATGGCTTCATTCAAGCGCTTCACGATCTATCCGATAGTGAGTTGGCTAAACCTATGGAAATTTCAAAATCCACAGTATATGGCGTTCTGAAACGATTCGGAGAAAGTCTAATCATCTCAAAAAAGCAAAATATTTAGCTAATTGAAAAAAAAAAATCAATGAGAGAATTTTTTAAGTTGATCATTTGAGACAAAAAAATAATACAATCAACATACGACAAACTAGCAACCGTTTGATTACACCTCTAACTTAAATATCACACTGTTAGTCATCACAAAGCATGCACAATGTGAAGCCTCTTATGATAGATAACTATTTATTGAACACATACACTTTTGCAATCCATTTATGCAATGTAAAAATAAACTAAACAAAAGTCAAGAAGAGGAGAGAGAAGACAAAAAAAAACCCTTCAACACCACAAAGCCAATTCAGGGAACGTGAGTAAATAGCTCGGATGTGGATTAGTTGGAAAGTAGGTTTCTGAGTGCAGTAACGGTTCGCAAAGTAAGTTGTGGCTGCCTGCTTTTTACTGCACTGTTATGCCAACATTCCCACAGGGCATTGCCATTGAGATTGGGGGTTGAATTCACGAAATTCTCAAACTTTAATTGTATGGTATTCTTAGTGTTTGGTATCTGATTCATTTAAAAGAATCACATGGTAGTGGTCTGTTTTAACGAAATAAGCTGAACCAAACCTTCCCCAATCAGTTGCAGGCTGTGACAAGAGACAAATGACAAAAAAAAACAGCTGTACAAAATCCAATTGAAAATCGAACCGTCCAGCGGTACGTCACGTGATATTGGTGTCTGCCCCAAGATCCGATACCTTACCAGTTTTGGTTACCCACCAACAACAACAACCGATGGCTGAACACCGATCCTGGTCATTGTCGTAAATCATTTGCCTATCGATGGAGTTTTTTTTTCGCTTCTAAACAACTTCATACTGAAAAGCAGTCGTGCTGCGTTTCAATTAAAATCGATGAGTGGCTCGATATTCGGTCGGTTTTCCGCGCCTTTCGAGAGCGAAAGGGTTCCACCACGCTACAATACGACTGGGGGAGACGGGAAAAATGGGCAACGCGGACACATGTGGAACTTGATGTGATATCGCGCATCGAAGTGTGTGTCCTTGTAGTGCAACTTGCAGCGATTTTTGCTTTGAACATTTACACTACCGCTGATTACAACGATGATCCGTGCACAGGTAAATGAAATACTTGTGAATATTCGTTGTATTTCTGTGTTTCTGTGTGTTTGCGTCCGTTATGAATGCATCCACCCACGTCTCTATCAGCGCGTAACCACTTCGAAGCGTAAATGCGTAACCAACCAGCTCGGGCTAGAGAGAGAAAAATACGCTTCGCTGTGAGTTGTTGTACCCTTATTACAAGACTGCATCCCCCTGGCACACTTCCCGGCTGCATTCAGAGAAGCTCATCGTCTCTGAAGACACTCTGGCCGAACTGCAGCGACACGATCTCGCACGCTAGTGCTGCCCAGCAGTTTGTATTCTTCTACAACTAATAAGCTTTTCACACATACTCAAAACGCGAGAAAAAAAAAAGTTGAACCGAAGGAAAAAAAGTGCAAATCCAACACATTCGCGTCGCAGTATCGTATGGTGCTTTTTACAGTATAGCCGTCCTTGGCTAGGTCTATTCAACTTTGTCCTATTTATTTCGCATCTATTATGGTTTGTATTTGCTGTTTTCTGCTGCTGCTGCTGCCGCTGCCGCTGCTTCGATACGATGCGATGGTGCATGCACCATGGCCGAACGATGACACATCACATACCCAGCAGTGCCTTCACACTGAGGCTTCTCTTGGGCCGTGCTTTAGGGCAGCAAAAGAAGCTTTACCGGGTAATAATTATTTGCTCGTAAAGGGCTCCGTTGGTTCTTTGATTCCGTGCGGTTCTCCTCACTCTGTGTGTTGTGTTGTTTTGCGTCTGTCTCTCGTTGAGCTTTCATAATCGCGGGTAGTGCAGTAGCCGTCCCTGAGGGTGTTAAAAGATGATACTTGTTGTGTGATGGAGATTGAACTCAGTAATAATTTTCTATACATTTTGAGATTTGAGGCATGAATAATTATCCTAATATCGTGTGTCATTCGATTGAAATTTGAATCGGTGATAACAGGTGATAACTGCGTAGTAGGGTGCCAATGAGTGTATGGGAAAAAATCGACCCTGAAATTTCAAAGTTACTCCACACAAAATGTTCACCACTCCAAAAATACAACCTATGCCAAATTTCAGCTCAATCGGAAATAAGGGAGAGTGGCGCGAAGCAGTCAAAGTTTGAATTTTTTGAAAATCTAAATATCACCCAATGAAATCATGGTTTTTTTTAAAAACTAGCGGCCCAATTCTATGTTTTAATAAGTTTACCGCAAAGTCATTGGAATTGATTTGCTGTTACACTTAAACAAACTCTCGCAACTTTTTCTCTTTTCTTTTATTCAATGTTTCTATTTAGTCCAAATGTCTCTATGTCTCAAACTTCTACTCTTTCTCTGCGATCAATTGTTGCTCTTTCAATTTTGACTTTGACTTTCAACTCTCTACACTTGATTTCCTACTATCTACTTTATACTTTGTTCTCTCTTCTCTCTACTCTCGGCTCTTTATTTTAAACTCTACTCTTCATTCTCTGCTTTCTACTCTCTACTCTCTGCTCTCTACTTTCTCTCCACTCTCTCTACTCTCTCTACTCCCTCTACTCTCTCTACTCTCACTACTCTCTCTACTCTCTACTTCCTCTACTATCTACTCTCTCTACTCTCTACTTTCTCTAGTCTCTCTACTCTCTACTCTCTCTACTCCCTACTCTCTACTCTCTACTCTCTATTCTCTACTCTGTACTCTCTCTACTCTCTCTACCTTTTCTACTCTCTACTCTCTCTACTCTCTACTCTCTCCTCTCTACTGTCTCCTCTCTACTCTCTACTCTCTACTCTCTCTACTCTTTACTCTCTCTACTCTCTACTATCTTTACTCTCCCTATTCTCCCTACTCTCTACTCTCTCTACTCTCTATTCTCTCTACTCTCTACTTTCTCTACTCTCTACTCTCTACTCTCTCTATTCTCCCTACTCTCTACTCTCGACTCTCTCTACTCTCCCTACTCTCCCTACTCTCCCTACTCTCTACTCTCTATTATCTCTACTCTCGGTACTCGCTACTCTCTCTACTCTCTCTACTCTATACTCTTCACACTCTCTACTCTCTACTCTCTACTCTTCCTACTCTCCCTACTTTCTATTCTCTACTCTCTCTACTCTCTACTCTCAACTCTCTCTCTATTCTCTCTACTCTCTACTCTCAACTCTCTCCCTACTCTCTACTCTTCCTACTCTCTACTCTCTCTACTCTCTCTACTCTCTACTCTCTACTCTCTACTCTCTCCACACTCTCCCTACTCTCTACTCTCCCTAATCTTTACTCTCTCTACTCTATCTACTCTCTACTTTCTCTGCTTTCTACTCTCTCTACTCTCTACTCTCTACTCTCTCTACTCTCTACTCTCTACTCGCTACTGTAAAAAAAACGCACACACAAACACATACACGCACATGCACACGCAAACGAACACATGCAGACGCGCACACTCTCTCACACAAAAGCACACCGCAGCTGCTCACTGCTCACTCTCTCACTCTGTTTGTGTTTACGTCAAGAATACGACCATTTACGACCGTTTACGACTGTTCACGACGACCGCGCTTTATTTTTTAGCGATTTTATTTATAGTAAGAAAATAATAATAATAATGCCAAAGGGCCTGGCCGGGTAAGGGAGTAAAAAGTGCTCCCAAACCAAATCACTAGCTGTATGGCATATATTATAAAGAATATTAAATAAGAAATTTTGGTGGTTTATTTAAACCCCTATGTGGTTTGACGTAGGATCTATAGTGAAAAACGTACTTTTTCGATTATTTCACGCCATCCTCAAAAGATCCGAGATAAAAATTTGAAAAAAATACTGAATGTGCATCCCAAAAAAAAAAAATTTCAAGATTTCAATATTTTTTTAGTACTGAAAATTTTGATGAATTTTTTACTGATAATTTTTTTTGATACACAGTAGATCAAAAAAAATTATCAGAAAAAAATTTCATCAAAATTTTTAGTACTAAAAAAATTGAAATCTTGAAATTTTTTTTTTGTGATTTAGAGATTCAGTACTACTCTAATTCATATTTTAATGTGTTTCTACGGCTTTTCTAGATATGTGTGATTTTTTTCAGTGTTGTGCGGTTTAAAAAAATATTTTTTTTATATTTCCATAGAGTGGTTAGGTAAGGGAGTAAAAAGTGCCCCCAAACCAAATCACTAGCTGTATGGCAAATATTGTAAAGGATATTAAATAAGAAATTTTGGCGGTTTATTTGAACCTCTATGTGGTTTGACGTAGGATCTATAGCGAAAAACGTGCTTTTTCGTTTATTTCACGCCATCCTCAATAGGTCCGAGATAAAAATTTGAAAAAAATACTGAATGTGCATCTTACCACGGTGTATCAAGAAAAATTATCAAAAAAATATTTCATCAAAAACTTTAGTACTAAAAAAAAAAAATTTAAATTTTGAATTTTTTTTTTGGGATTTAGAGATTCAGTACTACTCTTATTCATATTTAAATGTGCTCTTACGGCTTTTCTAGATTGATAAATATCTTCAAGCTGTTTTTTTTAAATATCTAATAATAAAAATAAAATAATAAAAAAATATAATACACAGTACAAAAAAACTTTATAGATTTTCTGGCATTTCGAAATTTTGAAAAAAAATATAACTTTGAGACCACAAATCCGATTTGTTTTTTTTTTATTTTAATCTTTCAATTGAAAACCACGAATACATTAAAATAATCGATTTCAAAAAAATAAAAATAATAATGCAGACGATGAAGAAAATTATTTTTGTGTCACACAATGTTCTTAAAAATTCAGAAAAAATAATGCCACATGTAGAAAAAAGACACATACGAACGCATTTAAATGAAAATTTGAGCAGGAGTGGGTCTCAAAGTTATATTTTTTTTTCAAAATTTCGAAATGCCAGAAAATCTATAACATTTTTTTGTACTGTGTATTTTTTTTATTTTATTTTAATTATTATTATTTTAATTATTATTATTAGATATTTGAAAAAAAAACAGTTTGAAGATATTTATCAATATAGAAAAGCCGTAAGAGCACATTTAAATATGAATTAGAGTAGTACTGAATCTCTAAATCCCAAATTTTTTTTTCTGAATTTAAATATTTTTTTAGTACTAAAATTTTTGATGAAATTTTTTTTGATAATTTTTCTTGATACACCGTGGTAAGATGTACATTCAGTATTTTTTTCAAATTTTTATCTCGGATCTATTGAGGATGGCGTGAAATAAACGAAAAAGTACGTTTTTCACTATAGATCCTACGTCAAACCACATAGGGGTTCAAATAAACCACCAAAATTTCTTATCTAATATCCTTTACAATATTTGCTATACAGCTAGTGATTTGGTTTGGGGGCACTTTTTACTCCCTTACCTAACCACTCTTTGGAAATATAAAAAAAAATTTTTTTGATACCGCGCAACACTCAAAAAAATCACACATATCTAGAAAAGCCGTAGAAACACATTTAAATATGAATTAGAGTAGTACTGAATCTCTAAATAAAAAAAAAAAAAATTCAAAATTTCAATAATTTTTTTGGTACTAAAATTTTTGATGAAATTTTTTTTTGATAATTTTTATTGATACACCGTGGTAAGATGCACATTTAGTATTTTTTTCAAATTTTTGACTCGGATCTTTGGAGGATGGCGTGAAATAAACGAAAAAGTACGTTTTTCACTGTAGATCCTACGTCAAACCACATAGGGGTTCAAATAAACCGCCAAAATTTCTTATTTAATATCCTTTACAATATTTGCTATACAGCTAGTGATTTGGTTTGGGGGCACTTTTTACTCCCTTACCCGGCCAGGCCCTTTCTTAAAATTGCGTGAAAAGAGAACATGATATCTACTGTCATCTGAAAAAAAATTGTCAAAAATGCACACTCTGGGACTGGGACAGGGTATTTTCTCGGAATACGAAGCAAAGCGTAAAACGTATTCACGTTTTCTTATTGAGCAAAGTTCATAGGTCCAATCGCAGAACTATTAATTGATTGATCTTCTAATTGACCCTTCACAATTTAGTTTTACTATTAATTTGCTAGTACTTCAACCGAAACTTGTCTTTATAATATCAAATTATTTTCAAACACAATTCTCGTTCAAGATTTTTCAATCACTTGCAAATAATATATTTCTCCGTTACATGGAAAACATGTTTGATACAGAAAATATTATAAAAATTGAAACAGCTCAAATCAGACATTTGGCGATTCATTTTATGTAGTTAGAACATGTATTATTGCTTTTATTTTCACCTGAAAATTCATTGTCACTTTCGAACAAAGAAACAACGAACAAAGTTGAAATATGTGTGATATTTTTATAAGATCCTCCTCCTCGTTCCAGAGAAGGAGTGTCAAACCATCATAGAAATATTTCTCGTACCCAAAAACCCTCACATGCCGAGTTTGACTCCATTTGCTTGATTAGTTCTCGAGTGGCAGCCACCCCATTAGAGCAATGTCCTGGAAAAAAGGTAATGAAGATGGTCGAGTTTCGAGCGACATAGCATGCGCTGCCATAACTATTTAGCAAATAGTGACGTCAGTCGTTGTGTTTATCTTTGATTGCCCACCGCATCCATGTTAAAATGCTTTTTTCAGAAAGTAATTTATCAATTAAAAACGTACATTTTTGTACTGAATATGAGGCTAATGTGCATAATCGCAAAAGACGGATAAAAGTGATATTTCCATGTGCCGTTTTCACTCCTCCACGTTCATAGAAACAAACGAAGTTTCAGTATTTTACCGTTATGAAGTGGATGTTTCCAAGGCTCTCATTGTCTGTGTGTATGTTGTGAGATAATGATCGCCAATTAATCAAAATTTCACCGGAAATGTTACTGCTTTCGAGAACTAAGCATACGACTGCTCTCTGGACCTTTTTACCACATGAATAATCGAAATAAGCCACGATATAATTGCCATCTGTTAAAAAACAACCAGTTCAATGATTTCATGAGAATTTTGGCTCAAATTATCATGCAACCGTGAGTACTTTGAACATTGTTTTGTATCTTCCATGTACATTCCATATTGAATGCAAATAATTACGACACGATATTTTGCTTGCCAATACAGATATACTTCGCCTACTGCTGCACCTCTACATGTACCTCTTGTCCCTTGCAACCTCCATATACCAAATTTCGTTCTGTTTGCTCGGCAGAAAACATTTCATCTTCGGCAGAAAATAAGCTTTTTCGTGTGCTGAAGGGTGAAACGAATAAATAAAAGCACCTTTTTCAAAAGCTTCAATATGTTTATATAGCCATTCCATGCCAAACCGATACAGTGGTTCTCATATTTCCATGAACAGTGGTAGTTTTGTTCTTTATCGCAAAATATTAGACCCGTATTTTTTTCGGTAGGGTGACCATTTCCATTTTAGGGTGTTCCGAAAGTAATTTTTTTACTTTTTTCAAAAAATGATTTTTTTCAAAAATTCATAACAATTGAACTACTGAACCAATTTAGATGATCGACATATTTAATTGAAGCCAATAAGCTAGTCTTCGCACTTGCGGGAAGATTGGATGCTAGTCGCATAGGTCTAGTCAAGTTCCATAGGGATAACAACCCAAAAACACTCAAAAAGAACACTTCTCTGATATTTGGGTATAAAAAAACCTCAGCTTTCCAGAAAAAATATAAACGAAAACCAAAATTTTTCGCAGAAGTAATATTTTTTGGAAGAAAACTAGCTCATTAGCTTCAATTTGATATGTCGATCATGTAATTCGGTCCAGTAGTGAATTTGTAGTGAAAAAAAAAAATGGGGAAAAATTGCTTTTTGGAATCATCGGTTCATTTTGAAAAATCATATCTCAAAACCGAAGAAAATAGCATCTCCGATATCGAGATATGTTATGTAAAAAAAATCAAGAGAATAAGAATTCAGTGAATTCAGCTTTCAAGAAAAAATATAAAACAATATGGCGCCCTCTAGTGCAAAGCCATGAAAACAATAAAAAACGACTACAATCAATAATTAAAATAAAAACAATTTTTTTTGTTCCAAATTCAATATTTTTTAATAAAAGGCTAGCTCATTTGGCTTCAATTTCACATGTCGATCATCGAAATCGGTTCAGTGGTTCAAAAGTTCCGATTTCAAAAAAATAAGTCATTTTTGAGAAAAGTGGAAAAAAAATGATTTTCCTGACCATCCTAAAATGGAAATGGTCACCCTAACGGAAAAATACAAAAATACGGCTCTTATATTTCGCAATAAAGAACAAAACTACCATTTTTCATGGAAATCTATGAACCACTATATCGGTTTGGTATGGAATGGCTGTATATGTATGGGAGCAGACATTTATTTTTCTTAGAATGAACGTCAGCTTGGGATTGTACCCAAAAAAAAAAAGTAGTCCAAACGATGTCAACGGGGATCGAACAAAGGCCGGCTGGAATGTTAGTTTCATCTCAACACGAATGAATTCCAAAATGTATCTGGAACTTCTGGAAGTTCTTCTGGACGACCCGAATGAGGACATAATTTTTCAGCGGGACAATGAATCTATGAACGTCTCCAAGCAATCGTAGGCTTGGTTTGCTGAGAAAAATACAATACAAAATACTTCAATTTAAGACGTTGAACGCCAAAAAAACTTGAAAACGAGCTGAGAGCTACTGAAGTAACCGTTTTCAAACGTATACACTTAAAATAAAAATCTGTATCCAAATGTAACGAACTTTATAACAAGATTATGAAATATTTCAAACGCTCATAGCTTGGCCATTTCTGTATCGCTCGCAGAGATATTTGCATCAATTGATCAAAAATATTTCTACGCATCCATCACAATTGTTGTCGAAAAAATTGTTGAAACAAACTTCAATTTCAATGACAATGTTCAGTTACGGATTGTGCCGATCCGAACGAGCAACCTACCATTACGAGAATAATCGTAGCTAATAATAGTGAGTCTTGGGGTCTTCATAGCCACATATGTTGCGCGTTCGCTTAGTAAGTGATCGATGGTGAGTTCAAATCTCAGGGCCCTCAATTGACCATCTTTGTGTTGTTATAAAATAACTACGTACACACCACAATCATCAGCGATGAAGATCGATTCATCCATACAACTTCTCTGCTCTACAAGAAACATTGGGCTGCTGTTCTATTAATAACACAACAATGATCATATAAACTGTCTCCGCTGTCCGGTGGTCTAACTGAACAAGAAGGAAGGACTACTCTTACGCCTAAAAATGGAAACTCTGTAATGTGATATTTATAGACAAAACGTATGACATGTACGCGATTAAAATTCGATTCTGTTGCAGCTAAAAATGCTAATGAGCCTAAATAAATAAACAAATGGGATCAAAAATAGTGGATCATTCTATCTAAAAAAAAAAGAATGAAAAAAGGAAGCTGCGCAATAAATACTATCTCTGTCGTGGAAAATCGTCAGTACAGACACGCGCTAACAAGACAGACGAGACATATTAACTGGAATTCCCGAGCATAAAATAACAGGCATTTGTGAATACATCCATTTTCAATACAGTTGGCGGAAGTTCAATCCTTGGGGTAGAACTTACATTAAATGAGCATAAAAATAACAGAACTCTTCCATACTGGTATATAATTTGTACAATATATGCTAGAGCAATATAAAATCAATATGTCGAGCGATTGAGCGAATCAAGAGACACATTGCAAATAAACACGCATCGAAGCTTTTCGCATACTTTGCCACATATACGGTCCAGACTGAAAAGGACATAGACTCACTTTTGTGCTCTCTATTTGTTGAAAATCTTGGAAAACACTTTCCAACTTAATTTTATAATGAGGTGTAATATTATCATGCTTATATTTAACAGTATGTGGCAACAGCAACAACATATGTGGATAGCGTGGTCGTGTAGAACATTCTTGCATTCCAGCCGGCCTTGGCTCGATTCGATCCCTGTTGACATCGTTTGGACTTTTTTCTTTAGTACAATCCCAAGCTGACGTTCAATCTGAGAGAAAGAGAAGCTTGCTCTCATACATACAAACATGATAAAGCTTTTGAAAAAGGTGTTTTTATTTTATTTCACCCGTCAGCACACGAAAAAGCATTTTTTTCTGCCGAAGATGAAGCGTTTTTTTGCCAACGCTAGTTTTGGTATACGTGTAGATGAAGGAAAGTATGATTTTAAGATCGAATACTAAAATCTTTGTGATGGAGTGGCCTGCTCAATCGCTTGATCTAATTATAATCGCAGATCTGTGGTGTGATATTGTAAACACCATTCCGAAGCTCTGTCCATTTGTGGGCAGACTTTTGTTCGTGTTGTACTGTCATACTTATTTACCGTAAGATTCCAGTGACTAGTGGTCTCGTTTATTTTTTTAAATTTATTGTTTTGACCTAGGACTACGTGTTTGATTTCTATATAGGGGGGTCACTAGGGTGCCAATGAAAACGGTCATCTCGAATTTCAAAAGGTTACCCCATAAAAAATGTTCACTATCTCGAAAAAACACCCTATGCAAAATATCAGCTTAATCGGACTTAAGGGAGAGTGGCGCAAAGCGGTCAAAGTTTGAGTTTCTGAAAATCGAAATATCATCCAAGGGGAGAGTAAAGAAAATCGGGGTTTTCGAAAAAAAACTTTTGATGCCAAATGTCTTAAAATTGCATGAATTTAGTGTCATCTTGAAAAAAAAAATTATTGTCAAAAATCAGCACTCTGGGATTTTTTTCGGAGTACGAAACGAAAAGTATGGTTTTGGATGCCAATAAAAATAGGGGGATTTTTTTCAAAGTACGAAACGAAAAGTATGGTTTTGGGTGCCAATAAAAATAGTTATCACGATTTTTCATTCGGAACTTGCTACGAAATGTTGATTTGTACGATAATATACCGTACGCAAAATATTAGCTCTTCCGGACTTCATTTACTGGTGTCACAATTTTACTGGTGTTAAAATTTGAGTTTTTTGAAAAACGAAAAATCACCGAAAATCGAGGTTTTCAAAAAAAAAAATGGTTTACGCCAAATGTCTTAAAATTGCATTAATCGTCGAGATTGGTAGTTATCTCGATTTTTTTTTTGGAATAAAAAGTTTTCTCGGCACTTCCGCCTGAAAAATCGATTTTTGACAGAAAACAATTTTTTTTGAGGTAACTCTAAATCACGACGTGTCATGTAGTTTTAAGACATTTAGCATCAATTTTTTTTTGAAACACTCCGATTTCCGGTGAAAAAAAAATCTCAAATTTTAACGTCTGCGACACCAATAAATGAAGTCCGAATGAGCTAATAATTTGCATATGGTATATTATCGTGCAAATCAACACTTCGTAGCAAGTTCCGTATGAATAATCGAGATAACTATTTTTATTGGCACCCAAAACCATACTTTTCGTTTCGTACTTTGAAAAAAATCCCAGAGTGCCGATTTTTGACAAAATTTTTTTTCGAGATGACACTAAATCTCGACAATTCATGCAATTTTAAGACATTTGGTATCACCCATTTTTTTTTGAAAACCCCGATTTCCTCCCCCCTTGGGTGATTTTTCGATTTTCAAAACACTCAAACTTTGACCGCTTTGCGCCACTCCCCACTGCGCCACCGCCACTAAGTCCGATTGAGCTGAAATTCGGCATAGGGTGTGTTTTTTCGAGGTGGTGAACATTTTGTATAGGGTTATTTTTTTTTAATTTTAGGGTAGATTTTTTTCCCATAAATTCATTGGCACTCTAAGGGTCACTCTACGAAAAATGTAACGAAAAATTAAGAAATTTCAAATGCATAGAACTCACAATCATTCTTACGATATATGTTATAATATATACCATTAGACAGCAAAATTATTCAGCATTTATTCACCTGAGATATCTACAGTGGAAATAGAGGTATATATTTTGGAGCGAATGCAAAGGTAAATCAAGTATTATGCATTCTTTCTTTCAGGGGAATTCACGGGAACCGTGAATGTTGTATGCAACACAAAATTGTGTGCCATAATTCGTTCTAACAAAACAAATTAGACATTCAATGAATGTGTAAGAATAAGGGTGATGTAGATGGTGGAGTGGGTTAGTAAGCTGGCTGCAATTCCATAGAATATCATTACTTCTGAAAATTATTATTGCAGCAATACCAAGGTGATATTGTCACAGTGTCAGTGTGTATGACGTGAAATATAGTAGTCTGCAAACAAACACATTGCCGAGAAAAAGACTAACAATGAGAATAAGAAAATGGAAAGAACGCACACTACCATAGCTATCCATTGGAAATAAATCAATTTTATGATTTTATGTGTACTTTGTCTCAAAATATCACGAAATCGTAAGTATTTTCAACCTTTTTTGTTTCTTCCCCATAAACTTCATATTCAATGTAATCAATGACGACATATTCTTTATGTTACCGATCCGATTCCACCCTGTTATGTGTCCCACTGTTATTCATTATTCATTTTCAGTCAGACAGTTGAACCTCCTGCCAAAAGCTAAGCTTTGTTTTTTGTTCGTTACATGGCCACCATTTGGAGTTTCTAAACAGTTTAAATAACAGATTTGAAGAATGAAAAGAATAATATTTAAAAAAAATGTAAGGGATTGTATCTAGGACACGACCACATATTTTCGACGCAGAACTACGCAATTATATTATGCACTTGCATGTACAGGGTTTTCCATTTCGGGCTTCCGAAAGTATACAGCCCTGCGCTGACAACCGTTTGACATAGCTGTCAACCAAAGCGTCATATCGTTAGTTGAATGTCTGCCATTTTACAAAATAGATCGTTTTAGCATCGCACAACGTGTTAATTTTTTTAAATTATACTATAAAAATGTTTTTCGAGCATTACGGACCGATTTTGGTCGTCATGGACGGCCTACAGAGCATACAATCGCTAATGTAGTGCGTAAATTCGAACAAACTGGATCCGTAGTTGATATTGTGGAACCTGTGCATCATCGTAATGTGCGTTCGGCCGGAAATATTGCTGCTGTTGCTGGCAGTGTGGAGGATGACCCGAATGTTTCAATTCCACGGCGTGCTCAGCAATTGGGCTTGTCAAACATATAATTGTGGCGAATTTTGCATTTGGACTTGCACCTACATCCATATAAAGTCCAACTGGTACATAAATTAGAGCGTGGTGACCATGGAATGCGTCGGGCATACGTCGATTGGGTAAACGAACAACAGCAGCAAAATGCTGAATTTTCGCATCAAATTTTCTTCAGCGATGAGGCACATTTCGAGCTCGGTGGCTATGTGAACACCCAAAATTTCCGTATATGGGGCTCAGAAAATCCACACGTGATTGTTGAGAGACCATTGCATCCGCCAAAAGTCACTTTTTGGTGCGCATTATGGTCTGGTGGAGTCATCGGGCCGTATTTCTTTGAAAATGAGGACGGCGAGACGGTAACTGTGAATGGTGAGCGCTATGGCCGCATGTTAACCGATTTTTTTTTGGCCACAAATTGCAGATATGGATACGGATGACATGTGGTTTCAGCAGGACGGCGCCACGTGCCACACAACACGACCGAACATGGCCATATTGCGAACGAAATTTGAGGGACGCATAATTTCGCGTTTTGGTGATGCCAATTGGCCGTCCAGATCATGCGATTTGAACCCGCTAGACTTTTTTTTGTGGGGTTATGCGAAAGACCGTGTCTATGCCAACTCTCCGCAAACTCTTGAACATTTGAAAGACAACATTCGTGAAGTTATGACCGAGATACCGCCCCATATGTGCGTAATCGTAATCGAAAATTACCTGTTCCGGATCAAGGTGTGCGAGGAAGCCCTAGGTGGACATTTGTATTTCACACATAATGGCATAAACCAAACTTTAATTTGAAATAAAAGTTTCATCGAAATTCGAATTCTAAGTGTGTTTTATTTCAATTTACTTTCGGAATTAAAAGTTGGAAAACCCTGTATATTTGCAAAGCGGATTTTCACAGGTACAACGATTTTGAAGTCTGTGTTGGGGAAACCGTAAATCGGGTCAATCAAAACTTGGCAGTTAGGGTGTTTAGATAACGCTTGACATTTTACAGTTATTCAATTGTTCATCTCATGAAAAATAATATTTTATTAATTATGATAGACGCGTAGAAATATTTCCTATCAATTTTAGCAAACATCTATCCGATCTTTTAGGAAATGTTCGAGTTATAAGCATTCGAAATACGAGTAGCGTTAGCACACAAATCGGCAGAACAAATGTATGAGGAAAAAAAAGAAGTTCTTCCAGTTTTCATGAATTTAAACCGTTTAGAGATTAGTGAATTGTAATGTATAGCATATCAAACAAATCTTAGAGAGTTCCCGATTCGATGATGATTAGCTTCATGAGAATTCGTTCACAATGAAAATAATTATTAACGTTAATATTACTTCATAAAAACGTGACCTGTTTTCTGATTTGGCACCCTTCCTGAGAGACGTAGTTCTACGTCAAAAAACAATTGTTCCGAACAAGAACAGTCTTATGTCAAACTTACGTTCGCCGTGCCCCTAGACTCAGACGCTTCTACTTTTTTCTGCTTTAACTTAAACGTAGCCACCTTCTTCTTCTTGGATGGCGTTAACGTTCCCTGTGGAACTTTTGCCGTCTCAACGTATGCATTAACTAGCGTCATTTGTTAATACTTAGTTGAGATTTCTTAAGCCAAATAACACGCCTTGAATGTATTCCGAGGGGCAAATTCGTGAATACGCGTGACCACAGTGCAAGTCGAAGGAAATTTCTTTGACGAAAAATCCCCCGGCCAGAACGGGAATCGAACCCGAACACCCGGCATGATAATGTGAGACGTTAACCACTCGGCCACGGGTGCACTACGTAGCCACCTAGACACTCTAAAATAAATAGTATGGAAAGCAATTTTTTTCATAGTACGAGGCGTGTTGAACCTCTCTATGATATATTACGAGCTTTTTTTTATGAATTCTTCGTTGAAACCCATGGAGATGTCTCCATCAAAAGTAGCAAGAATAAGGATTTACGAATATATCCAGATTTTTGTTTAACTGAATCTTATCCAAGTCATGCTGAAATTTATTTCTACGTTAGAGCACAGAGATATAATATCCTTCTTCATTCCACAACAGTGCTCCCACCCTCTATCGAAAGGAATGTGTAAATTGATATCTCACTTTCGAAAAGTTGGTTGTCTCCAATCCGTCAGCTAATCGCGAGAAATCGCGCGCCAACTGAAATGTCAGCCCGCACCTTCCCTCATTTGGGTTGATAAATGCTTTATACTGTTGTTTGTTCAGAGTTTTTTTAAATTTGGGAAATCACGGATACCTGCCAAAGCTCCGGCTCGATTCGACGATGACGGGACAGACAGGGCAGACAAAAACCGGTTCCGTCGAAACTGAAGGAAAGTCATTTGCCTTTCTTTCCATGGCTTGCACACATCAACCATCCTTCTCCTCGTTTCGCTTCTGCCGCCGCTGCTGCTTGGACTGCCACCAAGAATGGTGACAATTAAAAGCCAATCGGTTGAAAAATAAAATTGCACGGCTCCCTCCCCATAAAAGGGGGGGGGGGGGGGGCTTACGGAACGATCGGTCGGTTGAAGCGTAGGGGCAACGGGTTTCGCGATGATTCGCGAAATACTATCGACGTCGTGGTGTATGGCTTCCCAAAAGAAGTGGGTCACGTCGGCGTCGTAACCGTCCTCGTCATCGCCATCGTCGGAGTCCGCCGTCGTGATTCGTCGGCATTTGGTCGATTCATCAACGTTAAATTTATTGGTTGGTGTGTTCTTTCCGTGCCCTATTAGTGCTTCGAGAACTCGCCACGATTATTTAGATTAATTGTTTCTACAAGTGCCCTCCGCCGAGTGTACACACTCACTCGGAGTCGACCCGATTGCCTTGTACATACATTTGCCAACGCGTTCGGTTTGCGGCTTATCAACTGTTTATTTTTCGCACTTTTAGAAGACACATTTTGCATTAGTTTTGTTAAAGCGAGAATATGGTCAAATCAGGTCAGCGATAGGAAACGCTGCCAAAATTCTTTTACTGATCGTAAAACCTCAGGCAGTTATCTATCCAGAACGGAAAGTGAGAAACTGCAAATAACTAGAATGGTTTGAAAGTGGGTTACCAAATTAATGAATCATTCGAATTGAATATATGTTTGTACTCAATCTTCCTTATAATATTTTTTCCTGAGACCCCATTATATGTATAGACAAATGATCCTCAACAACTTTCGATCCATCTGGTCACCACGGTGACAATTGTGTGACTGATTACGGAACGTGAACGAAACCTGCAATGACGCGATCGAATCGCGCAGATTGCAATCGGCGCAAGAAATTACTTCATTTCTGCGTGCCTTCGCGAATGAAAACGGGACAAACAAGCTGCTTTCACTCCATCTCTTCTAGTGTCTCCCCGGGCCCCGAGGTGATTCGCAACGCCCAAGATACGCGAACCCGTATTAGCGTCTATTTATGCAAATTAGTTGCCGCCGTCGCGAAGTTGCTACTGCTACAGCGGGAGAGGGTTTTAATTTATTAACTCCATTAAATCACTTGGTTCGAGGAACAGCACCAGCAACAGCACTCCTCGTGCCGTCGGAGACTCGGGAGACCAGAGAAAAGCAGAGGGAAATGGCACAGAGATAAGCAGGATGAGGCACAGCGGTAACATCGTAAGTCACTTTTCACCACGCATTAATAATCCTTCGCACGCAGCGCAATGGTGAATGTTGAATGGAGGAAAAAAATAGTACTGTGAGGCGTAATCGTTACCCAGAGACCCAGAGAGCGCCATAACACTTTGGGGTCCGGTTCGGGGTGTACCCTCCCACTGCTTCTTTTGCTCGCTTCACTTGATGTAGGTTCGACGCGTAGTACGTGACTGCTTTATCGACACCTGTATGCTACCGTTCTGTCACGATTGTGGCCGCTGCCGTCGCTTCGATAATTGAACACTCCGGGTATCGAGAAGTTTATTGTCTAAGACTAAGCAAATGGTCCCTCGAAAGTGGTCGCTAATGTAATGGACACACAGAGCTAGACCGGTGAAGGGATGGTGGCACCATTGCTTTCGATTCGGGACACGCAACGGTATCGAGCGATTCGTGACAGGGGTACTGTACCAGCTGATGCGGTTATGTGAGTACTGGATTGCGCAATTGGACAGCTTTTTCCATGCCGGTTACCCGCTGATTGGGTGGGTTCTTCGGCATGTTGTGTGATTAGTTGAATGAATGTGGATAAAGTGTTACTGTTATTAGATTTTACTGATAAGTTTTTGGTTTGTTGACCTGTTCAGGCATTAATATTAAGCATCGTATTATCAATTCTCTTCTCAGAGCTTCTCAGAGTACATCAGTTGGATATTGGTTCATTCGTATATAATTGGGTTATTTTCTGTTCCTGAAAAATCTATGAAAACTTGCAGCCCCAGTCTACAAATGCGTTTAATGATTATCGTCTTCCGAAATTTCAATTTAAAATGCCATCAAGCTAACAAAATTCCCCTGGTTTCATTCAAAACGCAAGAGAATTGCACAATTAGTTCAGAACTATATTGATTTAAAGATGGATCTAGCATACAATTCTACAACTAATTGAGCATGACCATTCACACTATTTTAACAAGAGGATTAAAACCCTTTTAACGCTATTTGTACCACGATTGTGTGTATACCAGTTCCGACCGATCGGTTTTTGACTCTTTTGCGTATAAGTATTTTTTTTGGAGGTAATTACTATTAAATAACGACAAAAAAAAATTTGCACAAAACAATTTGAAATTTTATTTATAAAAGTTAACTTTACACCTGTTAGAACCGCGCTGGAATATCTAGTAGACTGAGATACGCTCCACGATTTTCGTTGTTCACCAATTAACAGTCTAGGCAGGCGTTATAAAAAACATTTCAGTATTGAAGTGATTTTTTCTCTGTAGAGTACCGTTCTGAATCATATTTCGGAGGCTTAATGCATATGATACAAAAACAGATCTAAAATTTATGCAAAGGTATTATTTGGTTGATATTTTTAATAAATTAGTTCAATATGGTTTTAAGCTTTCTACTTTGGTACCTATTTGATTGAAAACATGAAAAAAATCATCGAATGAAATGCTTTTCAAATGAAGCGAATAAGAATCAAACTGCGGACACTAAATCGAATTTCGGACAGATTGAATTCAAATTTCGGACACTTAATTTTGTAATTTTTTGGACGAAAATTACATTACACTTGATTATATTTTATAGTCAACTGCGAAACACTTACCTAGCAATCTCAGTAAACTGTTAACGATGATGAGAACTGATGAAGCACGGGAGAAATTTAAATACTTATGAACGGGTAAATTCTACGTGCTCACGCTAAGGAAACGTCAAACACAAACCATAATGAGTAGTGTTATAAGATTTCTGCCGATTGTGTTATAATTCAAATGTAGTTCTTATGTGAAATGATAGTGAAATCAAGGGATTACTCTCAAGAAGCAATTGTGATGTTATTTTGATAGTTATATCATCAGTGCATTAAGAATTTCAATATATTAGAACAAAGTGTCCGAAATATGATTCAGAACGGTACACTAGTAGCTTCCATAGCTTTTTCAATTTTACGTGGGTCGAAGATTTCAATTGAACTGAAGGTAAAATTACATTCAATTAAATTTAACGAAATTTAATCAGTTCGGGTAAACTTCACAGGCGACATGCGTATAGGCAAAGGCTATTTCAATCCGTGCCGGAGAAGATAAAATAGGTTCTAGTGATAAAACTAAAAATGTAAGCATTAGTTCATAATTTAAATGAAGATTAATTAAAAAATAAATATGTTTTAGCTTTGAGCGCATTAGAGAAAATCCGCTACAGAGAAGTTTTTCCTCGGCAATTGCAGTCCGAACAACACCCTTGAGAGAAATAGGGCCTGATTCTCGAATACACTTCACGGTGGAAACGAAATAAACGGCACGCCATTGAACTACGTTTTACGAGTTAGTGAAGTGTCGAAGATAATAATGAATTTTCAGGCAGAATGATCACTTTTCAAATGAAAAATCATTAATGAAAATTGACTTATTCGTATCAAACTGGTATTCAATGTGATTGGAAAACTTTATTTTCTTCATGTTATATAATAATCTCATACAAAAATTTCATCTGAAGATAATTTGATATTATAATGATAAGTTTAGTGGGAAACTAATCTCGTATCCAGATGTCGACACCGTACCGTTGTCATCGCAGATACGTTTCATTCCGCTTCCTTCGTGAAGTGTATTCGAGAATCAGGCCCATAGTGTCAATATAATAATATATGGTGAGAATCTCCTAAAGACCGAAGCATTTTATCAGATAACAAAAAAAAATTCAAGCATATGAACATATTTGTTTCGATTTACAATTCTTTTTTAAATATTTCACTATTGCTTGTTCTAACTCAAAAAGTATGTAAACTATGAAATTTATGAAAAAAATGTTTTTTTTGTGGGTTAAAATTTACTGTTTCGGTCAACCGAATAAATTCTATCGAACTCTTCTACGATTTGTTCTTTGACGCCAATCGAGAATGTTTTTCAAGCATCTTCAACACCAACAAAACCATATCTTCTCAACAGTATGTGAGTCCTTTTTTTCAGCATAAAACTGTAGATTAACAAAGAGAGATAGCAGCTATGTTGCAAGTCATGAATTACAAAATGTTAAGAGGATTTATTTGGCATACCAAAACAATGGCAAAATTCAAATTAAAACAACAAAAAAACTACTGAAGACTATCAACTTCACCATTTTCACTTCTGAAATGCGACTTAATTTGACTTTTTGGATAATGTGACGGTAATGTTTATTTAGAGAGTAATTTTTTCCAGATTTTGAATGGAATTATTGAAGTTGTGTTGAGTAGCGTTCCGGTTGAGTTAGTAAAGTATGAAGAATCCCGTTTTCATTAAAAGGTTTTTTGAAGATTAGAAATATGTAAACAGAATATATTTGCCAACAAATTTCTTCCACATTTGTATATTTTTTGTATTACAGTATAATTGAAGTGAGAAACGTGGGTCCTTTTCGATTACCTTGTAAGAGAAAATTGTTATTGAGGAAGGGCTCTTACCTTTTCATAATTTACTGCGGTAAGCGGTAATTCCATAGACGCGAACTCTCAATCTCTCAACGAAACCAAATCTTTAAACTAAAATGTAATTCAATTCACGGCGGTCGGAAAATAAATACATCTTTGCGTGATTTGTCGTGCATCGAATTGTTGAGAATTTCAACACGCAACGAAGGAGCATATCCATGAGAAATCGGAGAATGAAACCGGGATATTACCACTACATTAGAATTGACCGATGAAATATTTCTGTCATATCGGATACGTAAACAGATTCAATTTCAGAGTAATTCCAGCTCAAATCAGCTGAAAAACAGAGAGTTTTGAGCCGAGCCTCTCCGTTTTTTTTTAATTTGGTATTTATGATGGAAGCTATCCAAAATCATAATTTTCATCATCATATTTGCCGTTCTACGCATAGTTGTCCCATGTTATTTTAATCTCACGGAAAACACAAAAAAACATATAGTTTATCCCAACTTTAAAAAAAAAACAACATCAAGCTCAAGTGTCCCATGTTGATATTCTATTCATAACTGTCCCACCAAGTATTTTTTGTAGATCCATATCGAATAAGTCGGTTCAAGTACAAGAATTTCATGTCACACCTTCAGCAGGCTTAATGCACTCTTTTCTGGTTTGGAAGAACGAACTACTTCTTAAACAAATAAGAAAAAGTTTAACAGAACATGTTAGCGCCTTGTTAGCTTGTTAGCGAATGCCAAATAACAATGAGATTTATGTTCTACGAAGGTGTTGCAGATCACTCATTTCTTCACAAAACGATGTTCATGTGTTTTTCTGAAAGATTATGCATAGATCTTTCGGAAAAACACATGAAAAATTATAGTTTGTTCCCAGTATATCAAAAAACAACATCAAGTTCAATTGTCCCATGTTGATATCCTAGGCATAACAGTCCCACCATGAATTTTCGAACCCGTTATCAAGCTTGATTGATTCTGTGATCTCATCACATTTCATTAAATAATAGTATAGTGCTTATAAAAACCCGGTGTATTGCTAAATTGAAATGCTTAAAGCTTTTGGTAGACAAATATGCGAGAAAACTTTGATTGCGTTTTTCTCAGTTGCTGATTTTGGAACATGGGACAACTATGCGTAGAACGGCATATATGACCAATTTAATTTATGACTGCTTTTTTAAAAGAGCGTATTGAAAAATCATTGATTTTTTTTTTCAAAAAATCGTAGCTTAATATCCAAATGTCTGATTGGAAATCATTGTAACAAGTTTTCATTCGTTTTTCTCAGGCTTTTACTATTTTTACTCCTATAAGTTTTACTTAAAAGCACCAATTCCTGTATTCTGTCAATATTCTTCTACTCAATAAGTGATGAACAGAATGGTTTATATAGAGTTTAATAGAAGTTTTGTGTCGACACATGAGCCATGACATGAGAGGTCTTGAAAATATGTGAAATTCGGTTTTACCCTAAATTCTGCCATTTATTTTATTACGATAATTTACTATTTCTCACAGTCATAATTATTATTATTTTTGGCAAAAAATCGATAGAAATCATTTCGTAGGTATCGTCATTGGATTTGTCACAATAATTGTCAGTAAATTATAAAAAAAATGCGGTCAAAATGTCATAAATAGTCTCGGTAGTATTATTCTTGAGTTTCTTGATGTTCTGGAATAACCAGAGTAGAATCTCGAGTCTTGCATGAGTTTCCATTCAAGATAGCCCTTTGTTTATCGTACAAAGGATATTTGGGATATTTGTTCGGCTTATTTGGAATGATTCTTTCTCTGAACGAAAGATGGTCTTTCGAATGAACTAATGTTCCATAATTTGTCGATGGATTGAATATTTTGCAATAGAGCAACAATAGTAGGTTTAACATATATTTTTAAATAGCATCATTTGTTGTAGAAACTAGTAACAAAGTATGAACAATTGTGTTTATTTTAAACGAATATGATATGATTCGCAAAATTGCCGTAAAAAATGGCAGACCAGGAATACCTTATCTGTACTGCTTATAGAGCAAACTATTCTAGGTACTCTTCGATTTAAATTCCGTTGATATTTGATAAATGTGATTACGTTTTTCCGTCGATTTCAAATTTGTAAGAACAAAAAAATAAGTTTAAATTAACCAAAGATGCAATATTTTTAAAGGTTTTGAATTAAAAATCGCGATTTTGCCAATTATCTTATTTGTATGATAATTTTGTGTATGATACTAAAAACATAGGGACGGTGTTCAGGCCACAACGACATTGTTAACTTAGGAGTACGGAGTTATTTTACAAATTTGCCTGCTTATCCATTCGGATATTATCTTGAAAAATATGGTTGGCGTGGTTTTATAGAAGCAGCTGAAAAGGGTTGAATTATGGTTTATTTATGATCTTGCGAGCACAATACACAAACTGGTCATATGTCAAAATATTTATCCTCATTGACAATGTATATTTGTTCCCACCTTTGACAACGCATAAAAAAATTCAATATTCAATATAAAAATGTTCACGTATGATTAAATCATACCCAAACAATCTCCACCGAACGGTATGATAACCGACGCAAAGTACACTCGTCAAAAAAAATAGAGGACCAGAGTGCGAAGTCGAAAATTTTAAGTGATTTTTGACATGCTGTAACTTCGTGAAAAATCAACGCATATCGATGGGATGTGCATCATTCTGCAGCTACAACTTTTATATATTAGAGTATTTTACGTACATGTTTTTATCTTGGTGTGTGTAGGTGTAGTGGGCAACAATATCGGGAAGAAATGAAAAATCGATTTTTCTTTGCTTTCTCAAGAATATTCTGAACTAACAAAGATTTCTGCTAACCAGTTCACCAGTTCATAAGGAACGTTCCTGCAGAACCTTCCCACACATTGATATTTCAGTTTGAATGAAAAATTACCCCTTCGTCTTCGATGATGAATAATTCAATAAACAACCATCGTACCGCAAATAGAAAAGCAGTTTTGAAAACTTTTTTGCATCGCTTTCAAAAAAGTGTCAAAAACAGCATTTTTATGGTGCTTTACAAAATATACTGTAATCCTGCGAATATCGCAGTAAGTTCTAATGTTTGCGGGCAAATGTGTAGTCTAGTGTATTTCCTAAACTTCTGTGAACGTTTCATTTTGATACGTTCAGCAATTTTTTTTAGCCGATTTTTCAAATATGGAGTAAATTAGAAGAGCATTTAATCGCAAATCGTACCAGAAGTACAAAATTCTACGCGACTCTCAGAATGAACGGTTCGTTATTTCAAAATGATGTACATCTCATCTTTATGTACTGATTTTTCACGAAGGTACCGCATTTCAAAAATCACCTGAAAATTTCGACAATTTTTTTTGTCGAGTGCATTTATCTGAATTCGCTGAATCTCACTATTTACAGCAAATTGTATCCTTATAATTTGCTTGCACTTACAAGCAGAAGCAAAGCATAGAAAAAAAATATGAATTGAATTATCGAAATCAATGTATTTTTCAGTATCGGAGGGAAAGTAGTGAATGAAAGATGTCATGTGCACATTGAAATTCTGATCATTCTTCTGAAATTTTTGTTCCTAAATCCGAGGTGGAAACCATCGAGTTGTAATATACACTCGAAAAAAAATAGAGGAACAGATGTAGATGTAGTGGACAAAAATATCGTGAAGAAATAAAAAATCGATTTCTTTATGTTTTCTTTTAAAACTTTCTGTAGACTAACACAGTATTTTGCTAACCAGCTCAATAGTAAATCCCATTAATCTTATTAAACAGCTCCATTCGATTGCTAGAACGTTCCTGTAGGACCTTTCCATGCGAATATATTGCTGTTTGATTGAAAAACTACCCCTTCGTCTTCGATGATGAACATTCCAATAAATAAATATCGTACGGCAAGCCGAAAGGTAATTTTGAAAATTTCAATAAATTCTGTATAAGCGGTCGAATTTGCCTAGTTTTGTAATTTTTCGCCATCTAAAAAACATTTGACTCACTTTCCGTACAAGTCATAAATCTGTTTTTTTTTTCTTTTTTGAAGCACTGAATCACACAAAATGCCGCTAAAACGTCCAAATTACCGGATCACAAAAAAGTCACCATATACCTAATCAAATTGTCAGCGTCGTAACACCTCTCATTTGACACTCATAAAAATTCGACCATTTCCGAGCTCCACAAGGGGTCGGATCAGGATCACCGGTCAGATATGGACTGCCTTCCCCTACTCAGACTATCCCTATTCGAATTTGAGAGGGCGCAAACTGGGTGTTGATTACCATAGTCATATTCCTCCATTATCACGGCAGTGGCCAAATATACGGACGAGTCATTCCGACTCATTTGTCACCAGATCAACCAGCTGTGAGGATGTAAAACTCTTCATGCTTCAGGTTCCAGAGAATAATATTATGATACAATTGTAACTTATTTTGATGATAATAATGACACTTCAAAATATCTGATCAGCTGGTTCTGATAAAATAAATGAAAAAAGAGCTAGAAAGAGCAACACTTGAACATCCAAATTCAAATGTTAAGCATCTATAATTATTTACTGAATACTTCTGTAACTGCTTTCATCAAAAAAGCAAGAAATTTAAAAAAAAAATGTTTAAAACCATCTTGCGAAAAATATGATCTCAATGAAAATTGGCTGCCCCGGTTATTCATTCATTTGAATTTATTTGTGAGACCGATTCCGATTGTTCATGCTGTATATGTGTCGCCTAGTTGTAAAACCGGCCAACTCCACATATGATAATTCATCTGTGAACATGAACATTGGAAACAAACGAGTTTACAGTTGAATATCGAAATTTGGCGCGTCTAGGTGATAAAGAGAAGTTACTCAAATGATCAACAAAAGTCGAAAACTGTAGAGTCAATCATAAAACGCACTATCAACTTTATAATCTAATGTTTGAATGATTCACTCTGGACAACTTTCAATGTGAGGTTTTAAGAAACTTGTGATTGTTTTGCTACAGCTTAACACTTTGAGCCCCGCGCTGTTATTGCTGCGCTTTACATTTTTTCAAGAGTGCTTGCAGAGTATCACTGTCGGTCCCAAAAATAGTTATTTTAAGTAAAAAGAACCATGTTAAAATGAAGCTAAAATATCATAATTAATAAGAGTGTTCTGTAACTACTCAACAGTTTACATTTTCTAAACAACAAATCAATCGGCTAGAGGTTTTGACGGTGACTCTCTTAGCTACAATAATGAATAAAAAAATTGATCCAAAAACTATTTTCGTTTGTATTTGGATCGAGCTAGGATTTTTCGATACACACGCGTGAAGATGAAAAAACACCCTCTACATGTTATCATAGAGATCTACAACATCTGATAGCCATAAAAAAAGATTAATTTCTGACACAATGAAAATCACAAAAACACTTTCTCTCTTTCCCTAATCCGGCAGATGTTACGGGCTATTGAAAAATTAAGCTGAAGCGAGGGGTTAGCAACTTTCTACCGCCTAATTTGAATTTATGCCTCGATATTGATAGTGGCAGATGAGTACGAACCGAACTGTTTTGCAAATAAAAGTAGCAGATGATATGAGCGCGATCTCGCAGCATGAATAAGGAAAATGTCGAGCCATGCAAATTTGATCGAACTGGGTTGGATTAGAAAAACCGCTTGATTGCGGTCCTGCTTTGCATTCGGTGATACAAAATCCCAAATTTAAGGAGTTGTGAGGTTAATGGCCCTCGAAAAGAAAGTCCCCACGTGTTACACGATCGTGTATCATAACAAACAACTAATGAGTGATAGCTTGCTACCAGGAGCATTCCATTCATCACCAAATATTAGATATCCTCTAATAGTCGATAT
The DNA here is from genome assembly GCF_029784135.1 of Toxorhynchites rutilus septentrionalis. NCBI lineage: Eukaryota > Metazoa > Arthropoda > Insecta > Diptera > Culicidae > Toxorhynchites > Toxorhynchites rutilus. The sequence goes on along the minus strand of NC_073746.1, from coordinate 46,200,966 downwards.
ACAAATCAAAACACACAAAAAAGGTTGATAAAAAAACTCACACGCTATACTATTCAATACGAACGCAAACAACGCTAAACCTGGTAAGGTGGAAGATCACTAACGCGACTCGTGTTATTGTTTTCTCCGTCTTCTTATACGTGTGTTCGAGTGTCCGTATCAAAAGATAGAAACAGTTACCTAACTGTTTACCTCCTACCGAAAACCAGCAACCGCCTGCCTCCCCCTCTACATCAAGACCAAAACCAAAACGGTTCGGCATGCACGAATGTGTTACTGTGGGGATTCCTCCTTGCGGCCTTCCACCACCACCCCCCAGCAAACACCGCTAGGCCATTATGTTTTTAGTTTAGTATTGTTTTTACTATCTCCTCTTTCGAGCATTTCTTCGTGCTTGCTTGCTGCTTAGCCCTGCTCTGCCGCCAACGAATGAGTGAGCAGGCGAATGGGGCGGAATTGGCCGAAAGAAAGAAAAGACGCGTCGTATTTATGTGTGTGGGTTTTTTGTTGTTGCTGTTTTCTTCTTGCCACTCTCAGCCACCCAGCGCCAGCCGTCTCATTAAATCGCGTCACTCCGGTTAACCTTTGAAAGGCCATTCGATTAAATATGATACCCACCTCACACACACACACACACACACACATCGGATGGAAAGGCGAATGCCCGAGAGAGGGGTACGAAACCGGCGAATCAAATGATGCAACTTTTTCGACTTCCGCGTGTATCCGGTTGGCGGTAGGTGACTCTTGCTCACTCTCTCCATGGGAAGACCTGAGTTTGTCTCGAAAATAGACCCAGAACCGGTAGGCTGCCCATTACCATTAGAATTGGTTCTATTTTTGGGAAAACGCCAGCAGCAGCTGGCTGGATGTCCATCAGCCAAGTTGAGACATCGTGAAGGCGAAAAAAAAAAACGGGTAGCTAACGGTTTCGGACTTTTATATTTCGGGGAACTCGCGCAGACATTCGAGGGTACTTTGTACGCAGCTCGGTGTGCGAACATTAAAAACACATTTTCAACGCTAGGGTATGGTTTGAATGCCGAAATCCCGGACGTGAGCACACTTTGGGACTGTCTCCGTGTGCTATGCTGGATGACGTGAGGCTGTTGATTTTTTAGTTTCGGAACATTTACAGTTAGCAGGGTTTGTCCATGGGGTGGATATTAGCTTTCCCGTTGTATCAAATAGAGAAAACATATTTATTTCTCATTACGATTGTAATGGAGTGTTTCGGCTTCAGACACGATGCCCGTGGAATTTAAATGCTCTGGACAACCACTCAAAATTCTAACAATGCATCAATGTAACATAAACCAATCGATGGGAACACGAACATGGATAGCAGCATAATGTAGACTTTGTGTGACGAACATCGAACAAGGATGATATCATCTTCTCAATCGTTGATCGAATACACAAATGAATACACAGTGAGTTATTTAACGGTTGTGATCGGAGCGCTGAGTAATTTTTGAAGAAAAGTATTCCCATGATGCTTTTGAATCTGAGCACATTCGAGTTAATGCGCATAGTTCTGCAGGAAATAGTTTTTTCGCCGTCGACCCCTTTTGCGGTCGTTTGTCTGCTCTCAGCCACCATAGCAAGGGTGCATTTTTATTTATTCATGTTCCGTCAAACAAATGTAGACTACATACTTATATATTAATGTTACCGTGTTTTCTTTAGTTAAATATTATTCCTACGGTACATGTTTCTTTTTAGCTGTTTTTTATTCATTGTTGTGTTAATTAATTCGCAGTGCTGATTGTAGATACGCATCATGCGATGGATAGGAGCGTTGTTTGCATAATTTGTTTTGGATGTTTTGGATAGAAACAAATTGCGTGTTCTTAGTTGATGCCCAGGTACATAGAAATTTATTTTTTCTAGTAATTCCGATGATTGCTGATTGTTCATATAAAGGAAGTGGAAATGAGGTCCAGTTCAACTGATGGAGTGCAAATAAGAGAAACTGTTTTTGGACTGACTCAATGCGTTCTTCACGTACGACCATATAAGGGTTCCAAACGATGTGACAGTATTCCAGAATGGGCCTTACATATGTGATATACAAAAGCTTGATTGTGTATGGGTCCTGGAAGTTATGTGAGAAGCGTTTGACAAAGCTTAACACACCATATGCTTTATTGATTACATAGTTTTAGTGTTCTATGAATGTGAGTTAACAGCCCAGGATGACGTCTAGATCTCCAACTATTTCACATTTCCCTACATTTTGGTTTCCAAGACGTATTACAATATTTGGTACATGATTTTTTCTGCTAAATGTAATGGAGTTGCATTTTTTACATTTAGTTTAAGTAGATTTTTATTACACCAAATATGGAATACATGTATTTCGTTTTGGAATGCTTCGATGTCGTTTTCGTTACCAATTTCCGCGAAAAGCTTCATGTCGTCTGCATACACAAGTGCATTTATACGCTTGAGAACGAAGGAGATGTCATTAACGTACAGATTGAAAAGATTTTTTGCTAACCAACTCGATAACAAATCCAATTAACTTTATTAAACAGCTTTCATTTGATTCCAATAACGTTCATGTAGGACCTTTACTTTACAAAGATATTTTAGTTTGAATGAAAAGTTACCCCTTAATCTTTGATGATCAATAATTCAATAAATAATTATCGCATCGCAAAGGGAGAGGTAGTTTTGAAAACTCTAATAAATTGTGTATAAAGTTAATTTGTCGCTTTGACGAAAAAAATTTAATTTTTTGCATCAATTTGAAAAAAGTGTCAAAATTACGTTTTTTATAGTGTTTTAAAAAAGATTCTGTAATTTTGCAAATATTGCAGTAAATTTGAATGTTAGCAGGTAAATTTTTAGCATAGTGTATCCCCTTAATTCCTGTGAACATTTGATATTGAAACGTTCAGCCGTTTTTTCTAGTCGATCGATCAAAGTTTGGAGGAAATTAGAGTAACACTTCATCGTACACCAAAACTACAAAATGCAATGTGTACCTTCCAAATGAACGATTCGTAACTTCTGTTTTCATGCATTTGAGGATATGACGATTGTGAGGAGTGATGAAAATCACACATATACCTGCGATTTTTCACATATACACACACTCTACTCCTCCAATTGTTGCTTTGAAAATGCTGTTTATTTATATCCTTCCTGGAGTGCATTCAGCTTTTTGTGCAGATAGTTCCATCAGCAGTAATTATTGCTATATTGACGGTCATCTCGAAATGATGACAGTATTAAAATTCTTCTTGATGTACGTGAATTAATTCTCTTTACTATTGCTCTCTGAGGAAACAAACATTTTTTTCTTATCATTTTTATATTTCAGATATTGATTAAATTTCAGAATTTAATTTCATAAACATCTTGATCGATATCAGTAAAGTCTTCTCCTGAATCGTACTCTAAAACTCTGGATATTTTCGGGCGTCTCGGCATTTTGGGTTATATTTCATAATTAATGCTTTACTGAAGTCAGTGTAAAGAGCTTCTACGTGTTTGTCATTTTCCATTGCATTCAAAATAAAAGTCACAAATGCCAACAGATTAGTTTGCAGTTGAGCGGCCTTTCAAGGAGCCATGTTGCCTACACGTTATTCTATTCTTTACTTGTTGGAAGACTTTTTCGTTCACTATTGCTTCGAATAGTTTAGGAATGCAAGAGATAATGGCAATTCCACGATAATTACGTACGTCAGATTTAGCGCCTGACTTAAAGATAGGTACCAAAAAAGATTGTTTCCGTTTTTTTTTGGAATATTCCAGTTTGTAGTGACATATTGGAAATGCAATATAAGGGAAGGGTTGCTTCTCAGCCAGGTTCTTCAGAAATACAGGTGCTATTCCATTAGGCTCTGGTCCTTTCGTTCCATCTAATTTCTTTAATGCATGTCATATTTCTTGTAGTGAAAGATAGTTTACCGATATGTCATTTGGGTATTCCGGTAAAAATTAAAAGTCCCGATTGTGATTTTCTTCGGAAAACTTGGTATATACTTCCTGAAAGAAATTAGCAAAGAGATTACAAATTTCGTTCGAAGAATGCCCTACAAGGCTAGGAATCATACTAAATACTTTTTTCAACGATGTAATAGTTTACATTTTTTCTGAACGAATTTAAATGCCTAGTGAACTTTTTATCGAATATATACGGAGTTTCTACAAACAATAGGCAACGGCACTCGGTATAAAAATAATATTATCAGTGTAAAAAGATAAGAGGATCTCTTTCAAAGGAAATTAATCCCGACGGCAAAGGGTTAACACTAACGGTATCCGAGATATTCACCATACAGGAGTAGAGAAGAAATAAGTCACGTCAAAAATCCATCAGGGTCAACTTGGAAGCTGGCAAAACTGCTGTATTATTCTGTAAGAATCATGGCGCGAGTGATCAAAAAGTGCAAGGGAACATTCACGAGGGCTTGTTTAACCTGCGGAATGCAAACCCAGCGTCTACCAGGTGCTGATCGACAAGTTTCGGGTGTTAAATTCTACAAGGTGCTCGCGGTAAGGAGCTCGTTCATCCCAAATTAATGGAATCCACCAAGTTGTCCCCTCTATATTAATAACATGAGAAAAATAGAAATTCCTGTTATGGCTATGACCCATACCAATGGAAGTAGATTTACTTTTCAAAAAGTTTCACAGGAACAGTGCAAACTGCACATTGTGATTGTATAGCCGGATTAGGTGAAGTGTGTTCCCATTTAGGCTTTGTGCTTTTTGCCCTGGAATGTTGGTCTCGTGAAGAAATAAACTACAATGAACATTTGTGTGCAGTTATCCTTAATCGGTGGTTAGTTACGCCAAAAAAGCAGTTGATTATGTTGAAATTAAGGACATATTCAGCCAGGACGGTCAACCAGCCCTCAGATACGATTTCCGAGTACTTGAATGCTCTGCGAAGAAGTTAAATATGTTTATAAGACAATTGATCGGAAACGGAGAAAATCCATCGATTAACCAATTCATGGAAAATACAAGAAAGCGTTCAAACGTGAGCTCGAGTCTCTGTGACTTTGATCTATGTGCGAAAATGTTGATAATCCTATCTTTTCCGATTCAAATCTAGTGGGAAAGTCGCTCAATGAACATCGCGAAATAGGTGCTAGTAAATTAAATAACATGCGTCACACAAAACTATTGTTCATGAAATAGCTTGTTTCACAAAGTTCATGATAGTTCTATGGAAAATTTTGCGCTAGTAGTAAGACCGCAACTATATTTAAATCATCTATAAGAACACCGATTGATAAGCGATCCGCTTCTGCTGCAAAGAAACTACGAATGTAAACAGGCAATGTGTGCCCAACACATGCTCTGCATGTATGTGTAGCAAGAGCCCTATACTAGGTATATTACATCGTTTGTGTGATACACACACTCTCCAATACAATGAAGCTAATTTTGAAAACACTATACAACTTGTGGCACAGCGGTTGCATTCAATAAGGTTGTCATTTCCAATTTCCTAAAATATAATGTTTCTGTTGACTCATCCTTGGAAAAAAGAATGGTTGCAAAGTTTTACTTTTCGTGTAATGTGCAGTAAAGTTCTGTTCGCCTACAGAAGAGGTACTATTTGATGCAGTCATTTTTTTTAGGTTTGATGACAATAAATGAAATAAATTGCATTTAAATTTCTCCATGCTGTGTGGGGTGATATGGACACGTTTCTGTGGGGTAAGTTGGTCATACAGATTTGAAACTTTTCTTTGGTCTAATTGATTCGAGATGCTGCGGAATTACAAAATAAAAGGATGGACAGATAACGTTGGAAGAAGCAGAAGCTTGAAAGTGCAACGCAGGTCATCAAGGACGGACAAAGCAGTGTGAAATTTCTCTAATAACATTGACAAAAATCATGCAAAATTCGTCGTCTGCATCCGAAGAATCACATAGAACAGTTTTTCTTTCACCTCAGCAGAGAGATCGAGAGAGAACACTCGTCGCAGGATACACTTTATAAACGTTAAAACCAGTGCTTTTAATATTCCTTCGCATCCCAGACGAAATTGCAGGATTTGTCTGTCGTAAAATTTTGTTGAGTTTTTTGAATCCATCCATCCTTGGATGCACCGTGTGAAACATGTAATCCGAAGTGACCTAAATTCAAGAGTTTTCTTCTTCATTATGGAAGCCCAGTTCCAGCTCGCGTAAAATGATCAATTCACGTTGATGCCATCCATCGACACCTGAAGAACCTTGCCCAAAAGGATATTTCACAGATCTTCCTCAAAAGCTGCAAGTTTATCTGATCCAAAGTTTCATCTAGTTCAGATTTAGAATACATCATCATTTTATCACGTCAAAAATCATCATTTTATCACGCCCTAAATGGACCCTCCCATCTTCCTGGCGGTTATGAAATATTCCTCCTGAATACAACCATGTCTTTTCCAGCAGTAGGGTGTGATTTGTGACACATAACTGTTTCACACATAACACAGGATCTCAGCTTTGATGATAAGGTTTTGAAGCATGAACTCATCGATAGTTTTCGAAGAAGGTAAAACGAAGGGAATTGACTGAAGTTGAACAAGTAAGTGATCAGTTGCAACACGACCGGACACAACATCCGTGGAGATTCGAGCTCCTGGTGTGAATATGGAACGCTACATGCGTCCTGGCTAGTGTCGACTTGTTTTAACGAAAAAGCCGGATGTTGCAAACAAAAGGGTGGTTTCGCTTGTGTTTTGAGGTAATAGTAATATTTTCTGTATCATAGGAAGCAGTTTATCAAAAAAAAAAAAAAAAAAACCGTTAAATTGCCAGAACTCCGTTAACATTCGGAGAAGAATGATTTTATCGTACCTCCGATGTTGACTACGCACACATATCTGCAAAATACCAGAAAAAATAGCGCGAATGTAGAAACCTTTTGCGCTGTTTACCCCTTCTGTAGGACCAAATTCCCATAAAGGCGAAAGCAATCAACATACTGAAAAACCTACAGAGAGCCAAACTAGTCAAATACAACTTTTTTGGTATCATTAATTTCCTAATTACTGCAATAATCAGAATTATAATCGACGGAATTGAATTTTTCCATGTCTGGTGATAACATTCCCTGATATTCCCGGATTTTTCAGGGTTTTCCAGCCCACATAAAGCCCTGTCATCCCATATAAAGACCTAATGTCCAAAAGTAATCACTTTTATTTTATTGTATATTTGGTAGTTTGAATCTTGATATAATGATTAATCATTGTTGATTGAGAGGGAACAAGTATAGGTCATTACACAATGTAACTTTATGGATTTAGAGCAGGGGTTCTCAAAGTGGTCGATATCGAACCAGAGGTCTACGAGATCTAAAAATCGACCCCTATTAATTAACAGAAGTTCTTATTTGAAACTTTCAGGATACTGTATAAGTTGTGTTACCTGAACCAACTTATTAGAATGACTAATATATTAATAGTAAGTATTGTTTTTGTAATTTGTATTAATATATATGAATCACACCTGATATTCACTGAATTTTATGTCTATTTATTGATGAGAAAATTACGTCAAGTTTACTCACTTAACCAACCGCAAAGTTGGTTAAGTATGGTATGGTTTTGTATGAATAAGATAAAAGATAAAATAAGATAAAAAAAAAATTTAAAAAATTTGGCTATAGGGGTCGATGGCATCTCTGCAATCTGGAAAAGGGGTCTCTGGCTAAAATAGTTTTTAGAATCCCTGATTCAGAGCGTATTGGTTTGGATCAAATACTCATTGATTCGAAATCCGAGGAATGATGAATTTATACAATAAATGCACTGACTGAAAAATCTATTTTATCCAGTTTCGTCGCTTTTGGGCACAAGTCTTTTGCATTTGTTGCAACTAATATTCCGACTTAATGTAAATTGGGTAAATTATACCGAACCTTCGAACCTATGGTGTTTGTAGTCTTACATTTCGGATTTGTGTTTGTTTTATACCATGTTTATGACAGGAAAAACATATTCTACTGTACACTCTCGAAAGTAACTATTTTTTTAAAGCCCCAAAATACGTAACACCACCGAAAGCGTAAGTCACTGCGGATGAAAACAAAAATTGCAAAAATAAAGATACACGTAACGTAGATATTTTCACGATAATTAGAAGCGCAAACCCATCAAACGTCCGAGAGCAACGATCTGAACGAGAGGCGCCTCCGTTGTTATTATTTATTTCGGCGGCTGAGCGGCGCGCAGGTCCGGTAATGTGATACCGCAGCGGCATCCCAATCGGCGTTCCATTAATTTTGTTCCGTTGTTGAAAGTGAAAAATACCTGCAATGAGAAAGGAGAGGAAAAAGTTACACATTAATACCGTAATTGGGCGGGAAATCTTTGCCTGCAATAAAATCGAAAGTGTAGTTTTGATTGGGTACTTTTAGGACCGATTGCCGTTCGATAATTGGTGATAATTTGCTGGTTTGAAAGATTTTCCATTACTGCTCGTCAGACTCTGAGTCTGCAGAATGATTCATATCACGAACTTCAGCGAGCAGCGGTGCAGCATGCTGCACCGGTCGATCATTAGACATTGTTAACGTTGCACTAATGCATCTAATCGCTCATTCTCTTTGTCTTGCGGGCTGAACTTTGTACCCGGGACGAAAATTCTTACCCTATGTGCGATATTTCCAACTAACGAACCTCCCAATAATCAATATCAATAACAGAAATTAGTCACCGGGCCCCGAGTGAGCCACCCTCGAAGTTTGCCAACCTGGTCCCCGCTCTGTTGAACCCATTCATTGTGATTGTGAGACGCCAAACGAGCACCAAATTGGAAACAAACATGGAAATTGAAACTGAAACTGCAACTCATAATCAGCGACAACAGTCATCGTCTGCTACCCCACCGGTAATAAGAGGGACACGACACGACGGTGGAGCGGCCACCACTAGAAGTAACTTCGACAGCTCCATTCCCAATCGGGGTCTGGGTTGTCACGAATTTGGCTCCCAATAAATCAACGCTGCAAGCCGCCGCAATCATTTGCCCGGACAGGGACGATTTATGTAACCGCTGGACCCGCGTTCGATGTGATCCATGCTGACGGATCGAGCTTTACACGTCATCGATCGTTGGCATAATTCTTTCGTGAATTTCAATTGCACGGTTTCGCTGCAATAATTAGACGCCTGGGAGTGAAGTGAATTGGCGGTGTTTTGTTTTTTTTTGTATTAGGTCTCATCACACGAATGCGGCGGTGTGTCCCTTGTGGCCGAAGAAGAACATGACAAATTGGGAAATGGAATGAATGAGTTCATGAGAACAAAAAGCGGCAATGTTCCTAATTCAATATGAACAGAATTGTAATTTTTGCTTGATCGCTCAAACAAATCTAGTCAAGCAATATTGAAGTTCTAATTCATTTGTATGTTTTTTATTCTTTCTCTCTCACTCGAGTAAGCGTTACAACGAGGGTAATGAATTTAGAGTGAACGTATTTCTTGTAAATGTGATACAATGTCTCTATGATGTATTGTTCAATAGTGCAATATATGTTTTCAAGATAAAAATGTTGCAAACAAATTTGCTGGTTCATTAGTAGAATATTTATCATGATTAACGATTATTGAAGTGGTCCTCTAGTCCAAAGCCTATGAAGACAATAAAAATCTACTAGAATCAATATTTACGAAAATAAAATTTCTTTCTTTCGCGATTTCAATATTTTTTAATAAAAGTTAGCTCATTGGCTTTAATTTGATGTGCCGATCATCTAAATCAGCTCAGTGGTAGATAAGTTATGATTTTTTGAAAAAAAAGTCATTTTTGGGAAAGAGTGAAAAAAAAAAAGATTTATCGGACTACCCTAAAATGGAAATGGGCACCCTAATAAAAAAAAAATACGGGTGTAATGTTTTGCTATGAAGAACAAAATTACCACTTTTGACGAAAATCTGGGAACCACTATATCGGTTTGTCATGGAATGGCTGTATAAGTAGATTTCATTTTCGGGTAAATGAAATTCGGGTGAAAATATTTTGGGTAATTTTTTTTCAGGTGGTAAACATCATAGATCTCTGATGCACGTTATAGAATCGCAATTAAGTCGTGACTCAATCGAATCTGCTGCTGTCTTTTTTGGTCTTTTTTTTATGAAATGTGCATCATCCAGACAGATGTGGGTGTGATTTTTGTTTGGATAGGTTTGGCCCGAAAGTTTTATTTCCGATCCTGGTTAATTACCATGTAGTAGAACAGTGTGGGACTGTTTTCGCAACAGATGCCTACTTTTCGAATGATTGTTAGATTCGAAGCATATAACGTTTTGCGACATTGATAGAAAAACAAATGTCGAATAAATTCATTCGTATTTGTGGAGTAATTTACTCTCTATCAGAATAGCACACCCGAGAGCAATTTAAAATTGTCAACATTAAAATTATGACTCGATGTTGTTCGAATACTTAGAGACATAGTCCCATAAATAATTTAACATTTTTTCTATATTTCTTACTTACATTTCTGCCAAAACATTATCCAGAATATGAAAATATTATCGGACACAATTTTCGTTTGAATGTTCACCCACTTGCAAAAAATGTGTTACTCTGTTACCTAGCATACATATTTGACACAGTATAACCAATTCCAATTTATATTTTTCATTTTAAAAGATATATTTTTTTCCACCCGAACATCCGTTACCATTTTGACAGTAATGGAACATTATCACAACTCGATTGAACCTTGGCCTTGGCCTCAAGGCAATTACATTACCGATTTCCTCAGGTCGTATTTTGTCGACTAACTAAAATAAAAATGAGGATATGAGGTAATCCTCGCTTTTGAATTCCATCGAATACATCCAGCAACCTGTGGGACCGAATACATGTAATGTTGTAATGAAAATCATTAAAAATTTATTTTTGTTTGAACATACATTGCATTGCATTTTAGCAACAGCAAAAACTGTGTTGACGTTGCTCTTGATAGCATCTCGCAAGTGTATTTATTCTTTCTTATGCCGCTTCGCCGCGTACAAGTCGACCATGAACTGTTGGAACTGTTCAAAACATCGTAGAATTACGTTACTCTGACTGAGTCGAATCATCATACGATACACTTAAAAAAAAACATCGAGCCCACTCTCTTCTTTGTTTTGTCTCTTGCAACCACATATTCATAAATTAATTCGAAATAAGTGATGATTTTTTTATCACATTTTTTTTGTTAGGGTAATTTGGCACTTCAGCTGTAACAGAGCCGAATTCATTCGTGTACATTCAGCGATAATCGATAATGTTGTAAATTACATAGTAGCCATTTAGGTGTGAGAGTATTTCTGTCTTATCGATAAACATGTTGTTAATTACACTACGTCGTCCTTTTCGGCGTTTGATTTCAGCTTACGTGCATGCAACTAAAATCAAAGCATTGTATGCACAGGTGAAACGGGAATTATCACGCATTCGGTATAAGCGTCATTAACACGTTTTATAGCGACTTTCCCATCAGGCCATGGGCTGATATCGTAGTACACCAATGCGAAGCGCAATATTGGAAAACTAGAATTTACCCGATGTAAGTTTTTGGGCGTCATCGTTTTTTATTGTATGAAATTATTTCTGCTCGAAAGCAGTAAAATTTCTGCGAAAAGAAAATAAATACATTTCTACCATTATGATCAGTGATTCGAGGCTTGTAAATTGTAATGTACATTTACAATTAATGAAGTATTTGAAGGAAGTAAATGCAGATATAATGTTAATAAGTAAATATCATATTTTGTAGTAAGCAGATGAGTTTGTTTTTTCACGTAACAACACTGAGAATAAAATGTAAAAAAATCTAACGAACGAAGAAAATCTGTAACAATCTTTTTTTTTTTTATTTTATTTCCTTGTTCTGTAACTGTCAGTCCCAGCGATCAATGTATTTCTAACGAAAAACTCAGTATTGACTGATATAGGCCATATTGTATTTTTTGATATAGGCCATATTTTCTGCTTTCGGAGAAAAGGTTCATAGTTGAACTCTCACCGATTTTTTTTTATATTCACAATCGCTTCCTTCCAACAAGTGGTTCGTTGATGTTAATCAAATTAACACCACAGGAATGACGTGTTTTAATTCGAACGATAGCACGTCAAATGAGGTTTGAATCTAAAATTCTGTTTAAATGTTGCTCTGAGCGTTGGGTGGAAACGATCTCTCTTTTTGTGTAACTTCCAAAATGGAAAGATAAACACGAGACTAGAATTTTCCATAAAACCATCCATTCCGTCACCAACCAGTGGATTTTCATTCATTCATTTCAGGAGAGAAAAAAAACTTGTTACCACCCCACAGCACTGCTTTGTTTCGCCATTAGAATTTTATTCAAATTTGATTCCATTGTATGCATTCATTGTAACACCCCCCCCCCCCTTCCTCTATCTCATGTCCCGCTGCAGCAGAATGAAAGAGCCGAGCACATTTTTCAATTTTAATTGCCATTTCTCTCACTGCCGTTATCCGAAGTGCGCTCTCCAGCTTCTCGTTTGAAAGCTGGTCGGCGAAGGGACGCGAGGGAGGCACTGTCATTCTTGACAGTGGCGTCGTGCGTCGTCGGCCCAAACGGCAACAATAAAAGTTGGCGGCGGTTTTCGCCACCCAGAAAAAGTACCCCCAGGGGACGGAATGGTGGGAAATTCGTTTATTTTCGGAGAAAATCTACACTGAAGCCCAGAAGCTATGTGGGAACCGAGGGAACCGAGAGGCCGCCAATATTTTACTGTCAGCAGATAACTTCTAGCGAACGGAAACGAACGATGAGAGCGATGAAGAGGGGCGTAACAGATCAAAAGCAGAAGCTGCAGTTTTCATTTAATTAACGATCCGTTGCTATGAACACATACACACACACACACACACAAACGGGTGTCGTGTTTATTTTCTCGATAATGATGCTTCACGGAATTGGGGAACAACATTCAAGTTAGATAACCGTGCTGCGTCGGATGGTGAGATAGAACATTCCGGCTTCGGGTTCTGTTGAAATGGTTGGGTCGGCGAAAGAATGTGTTTCCTGTTTCGGTTGGTGAAGCCTCCAAAATCAACGCTTCGCTGGAAACCGTTATTGTGAGAGAAACTTTCAGTTTGAATAACGTAACACCGGGGCACATAATTGATTCATAGAACAAATTGAAGAAACGGTACCATTATGTTTGGGTAGAACGCTCATAAATAAACAAAATCTCCTAAGTAATTTTGTCATTTTCGAGTTGAAACATTTGATTGCTCGAAGTTTTAGCTTTAAAGCAACGAAACCTCACAAAAATGAGAAGAATATAATTGATGTTACATGAATGAATTTTCCAGAAGAACGAATTTAGAATAGATTTGAACCACAATACTTTATTCATACCTTCTGCCCACAACACCACTAGGTATAATTCTTTTTTCTATTTTTTAAATATTATTATCTATTCATAATTGTTGTGGGAACCCATAGTGGTCACTTCTTCTAAAAACGCACTGGATGTTGTACAAGAACAAGTGTCACTTGCTTTATTCTTTGATAATCAACTCAACTGTGAAATACGAATTTAGCTTCGAACTTTTTTTTCATATACATTCTATTATATATTATAACAGAGATCAAATAAAAGTTACCTTTTTCGACACCTTAAAAATGGTGGTCCTAATCCAAGTGTTATTTTAATTATTTCTGGCAAAAAAAAAAACGCACAAGCAACGATGACTGAGTATAATTTTTATCATGATGCAAAAGTCATGAATTATTTTAAACAATTCAGATAATTTTTGGTGTATGGAATTCGTCTGATCTTTCAATAAGTCGATGTTTCGGTGGCAAGAAGTGTATAGATTTTCTCTTCAAGTAATGGATATATTTTGATTCTAAATACATAAATTATGAAAAACTTCTTCTATGCCACGTTACATCGACCGAGAGGTATATATTACTTTGTTCTGTGGTTTCAATTTTTAGTTTTACTCTGCAGAGTAAAACTAAAAATTGAAACCACAGAACAAAGTCACAGCAATCAGCCAACCCCATTTGTTAAAGCTGAGAGTCAATTTCGAAATACTGCTGCTGTGCCGATTGCTTGCGCCCTTTATTGAATCCGCGATGGCGGATGTACAAACCGTGTTTTTGAGGGATATTACTTTCTTTCAGAGTAGTAGGTTCAAATGCAGTTTTATTTTTTTCATATATGCTCAAACTGAGAGTTAATATTGAATTTTGGGATGTTTGCGATGAGAGAGAGAGATCTTGTGTGAATTTAGAAGTATTTTCGTTCTTATTGGTGACTTTTTCCAATCGATCATTCAATTTTAGTGAATTCGAGCATTGTGGCATCAAAAAGACATTGTTCTGCAAAAGGTTTCGCATGGTTCAAATTGTGGATGGTGTTTTTGGAAGCGTTGAATACGAAATTTTTGCTAAAGTATACTGAAAAGCTACTAAGATATTCTATATGTCATTTGAATTGACAGCCCTTGTTGCAGTCCTACGTTTATCTTTTTTTCCTCGTATTGCTTTTTGCAGACATAACATCAAGTTCACATTTCTTATTGGCCGTACGACTTCGTGATAAGAGCTCCTTATGCACTACTGCACGATGATCAAAGAAAACGATGAGCAAAACTTCCATATTTGATCGAACTTGACGTGCTTTTCTCAGTCATGGCTCTCCTTGGCTTTTCCGTTGGGACGATTGGGTTATGGTTTCGACGTCATAACCATAATTTTTTTTTTAAATTCTTCATTAGGGAGGCTTTCAGCTTCACGGGCTGATTCGCCTCTGTAACGTCGTAACCATGCACCAATGACTCGTCACCATAACCTTTAGAGCAAATCATCAGGATAATTATCGACGTCATCTAACAGTTTTTGAGCAATACTCATGCAACGGTTTTTCTGGTCGAATTAATTTCGATGATTTTCCAAAACAATATTCATCGCTGATTTAACGTTTTCATCTGTTGGTGATGTTCTGAAGCGAGGTTCTTCGCTCACCTCGTATATACGTTTGTATTACGTCGAACTACTCGTTGGGGCATTTTCCCACATTCCAATTCCAACAATTCAAAACAAGCGGGTTCTTCTAACAACGAAAATCGTTATCCACTTACAACTTGGTGCGTACAGGCGATTAGTTAACCATTTGTTGACTCCCAGAATGAAAAAAAAAGGATAGCTCGAGAACTATTCAAGCAAATGGAATCAAACTTGGCATATAGAGGTTTCAGGGATCGATTAACGTTTCTATGGTGGTTCGACACTCCTCCGCCCTCTTTAAGGGGAGGTTGACATACAAATGAAACACAAATTTCTGCATAACTCAAGAACCAATCAAGCAAATGGAGCCAAATTTGGGAAACTTGGGAATCATTTACTGCTGTTTTTACATTAAAAACAATGTGATAATTGGGAAATTTGGAATCAATTCTTAAAATCTAAAATCTTAAGGTCAAGGTATGGTTTGATGAATAAGGGCTTCAGATTCTGGACTGGTCAGCCTATTTACCAGATCAAAACCCTATCAAGATCGTATGAGGAATGGTTGTACGAATAGTAGATGCAGATTACAAGCAGTATGAGTGATTTGAAGAGCTTAAACGAGCAGTATCCTCTGCGTAGAACGAGATACACACTACAACATAGCACAGCTTGGTCAAAACCACCCCGAATGGGTTATTTGTACTGATTGAGAACTAGAGACGGCCTGCGAATTAGAAACTTATTGTAATTCATGTGGAATTAACGTTTATTGTGTAAAGGAGTGAGAGTTTTTCGATCTGGTTATAGAACCAGAAACGCAGGAATTTTTCTTTTTCGAATGTTTCGTGCCTGAACACCATAATAAAGTTCAAATGGCCAGTCTTTTGAATGACGATAGTTGTTATATCTTACACTATATACTTAATTCAACAGACTTCTTAAATATCTCTGGAAACTCAGAAGAAATGAGTGGTTCTATAGTTGTGAAACGCAGTGTATGTTGCCTTCTATCTATATAAGTAAAAATGGATCGCCGAATGTGTTGAGTAGAGCAAAATCCAAGAGAGGAATTGCCCGATTTAGGGATGTCTATATTGTATAATATTTTCTGTATCAATCATTTATTCCATGTAACAGAGAAAGTTGTTATTTGCGAGTGGTTGAAAAATCTTGAACGAGAATTGTGTCTGAAAGTAATCTGATAGTACTAAAAATTGTTTAATAAAAGGTAATTATAAAGGGTAGATTAGAAGATCAAACAATGAACAGTTCTGCGATTGGACCCATGAACGAGCGCTTAGTAAGAAAACGTGGATGTGATAACGGGAAATAAATTTTGGGCGGGACGAAGTTTGCCGGGTCAGCTAGTTAGGTATAAAAACACTCAGTGTTGTCAGGGTTCAAAATATGATAAGGGACCTTCATATGTGGTTTTTACAATAATGAGTGTTCCTTCAGACGATCTTTTAGATAGCCGTTCACGGATATTCACATACTAGTTCCGATATGAAGATTAAATTAATATTCTGAACATCTGAATGGGCATGAATTTCTGACAAAGGGGGTGCAACCATAATTTTCCGGGTCCCACAGTAGTCGGCTTCGAATGAATGAGCAGTTCGCCCTAATCATGTTCACGTTCCCCAATTTTCTTCTTATGCTAGCGTTCCTCAGTAACCACGAACGGGGAACACTTCACTCGCCTGAGAACGCCCTCAGCCAATCCCGCGCCGTAAAAGTATGTCGGTAAACAACAGAGAAGTGAGAAAGCAACGGTAAATTGTAGCTCTTCAGCGTTATATAGCTGGGTTTGGTTTATGGCAAGCGGCCGAAGAATCTTCTAGGGGTAAGCCGGCCGCACAGAACAATCTATCGCGGGAGAAACCAGGACTGGAGGAAACTCGAATCACCGCCAATTGATCCGCTCGGTTGGTTTGCACCACTGTGTATGCTGGCTATTTAGTTTGCGGTTTTGGTGAAGATGCCAGGGAAAAAAAAGATCCGCTATGTTAGAAGACCAAGTCCGGGGCTCTAGAGAAACCGTTATGTACTTTTGATTTCAATTATCTTATTATCGCAATAGAGGGGTTTGATTGGAAGCCGCGCAATGACTGTGTAGGCGATGAGAACCAAAACGGAGGTTTGGAAGAACTTTTGATGATCAGTCAAGAGCGCAGAAAAGAAGCAATGAATCAAAATTGGATGGGTATTAATTATCATTCGGCTTTCTCTCCGCTTCGGCGCACAAATCCGCTGGAATAACTCGTCGATCAACACTCTCCACAACTGTTACCGAACATCGTCACATCACCCGACCACCGCACAAAAAGCTTTCATTACCTTCTTTTCGTAACATCCTTCCAGTTCCCATTAGAGATCACGCAACCGCGGATACGATGACGTTTTTACTGCTACATAAAACTGCGCGAAAACACAATTCGCAAAACAAACACGATTCGCGAATCCACGCGAAAAGCGAATGAACGAAGCAAAACGGAAGAGCGATAAAAAAATCGCAAACCTCCAGCCGGGGAATATATAGGTCAGTCGAGACAGAAGTACCGGTATACCAGCCATCCCCCAGCAGCTTCAACGCCTCCGTATTCCCGCGCGCCGCGTGTCGATTACCGTCGAAGCGTTTAGGTTAGCGATTGCAATGTTTTTCGCCCCATTCCTTCTCTTTCAGCCGTTGTTTAGTGCTTCGCGTACGTCCTCGTCGCCTCCTGCAAATTTCCCCCTCGCCCTCACGAGATGATACAGAATTGCATTTCGTTACCGCTCCTACTGCTGCAGCAGTGATGATGCCCGGTGTTCATGCAAACATACAGTTATTATAACAGGTGATTCCGGCCGAGAGTTGTAGGCAACTGGATCTTCCCTTCTTCCCGCAAGCTGTGCCTCCACCAGCCGGGATGAGCTACTGCTGCAGGGGGAGAAAAAGGAAGCACAGACAGAACGACGAATGTCTAATACATAAATATCAGCCATCGGGTGATGTTGTCGTCGCCGCCGCCGTCGTATGAGATGGTGGTGACTCAAACAATGCTGATGTGATGAGAATTATGTGGGCTGGTTCTCCCCCGTTTCGAGCACATACACACACACACCCACACATACTCATTTTGCTGGTTGGTGCTGATTTAACTGCGGCAGCTTCTTCAGGTGTTCAATTTTAGTATCATTGTGGACCGCTGTATGTGTGTGCAGATGGGACGATGCGGGAAATGTGCGCTGCTGAATGCATGCTAGCTGGTGGCGTATAGCGGTTCTTCTCGCATCCCTCTCTGGAAAGGGAAGCAAAGCATTCTTCTGGAACACTTTGCGCTATCTAATGGTCGCGTGATGACGGAAGCAGATGGTACGAAACGGAATTGCAGTAATTGCAATGTGTTGTGATGCGGTTCGGTTTTTATTTTTAGGTTTATCTGCCGAGAGGAGCATGTTTTTGTTGCAGTGAGCATATGTGGTCTCGCAATGCTGCCATTACTACCGGTTCTTCTATATCCAACTTTTTTCGCAGACGGTAATTTTAAACACTTTTTGTGCTATTGTAATACTGTACTAGACATACTGTTAAGATTCTTTTTCCAATCATTTAAAGTTTAATGTGCTAACGCCATTCAAAGAACAACCAATCTTAATACACTCTGTCCAACTCCTATAAGACCAGGTGATGATCTTGCTGCTTTGTGTCATTGTGAACAAACAATGCTTCAATTTATATTCTAGTGTGTAAGTATCGGTGACTACCATACACTGCATCATGTTCATATGTGTGTGTGCAAGCGCTGAGCGTAAACGAATGTTTTCGTATTTTCAACTGTCAAGTTTCTATAAGACCAGTTACCTTTTTTCGTTGTTTTAGTTGTTTTGATCAATTAAATCTAGAAAATGCCGAAGGGAAAAGTTCTCACGGAGAGAGAAGAGAGACGAATCGATGCAACTCACCAAGAAAATGTTGGTATCAGAGAAATTTCTCGTCGGATTGGACGACCCCATCAAGTAGTGCTCAACTATTTGGCGAATCCTCAAGGATACGGTAAGAAGGAGAGAGCTCGGAAGCGGGAGCGGGAAATAGCTAGAACAGGTTCGAATACCTTAAAATGGCATGTGCAAATAATATTGCTTTATTTGCACGTGTGATTTCAACTACTCAACTGCTCGAGTGACAATTCGTCAAATTTTGGTAAAAAATCCTCACATGAAGAGGGCTTAAAAGGTTGAAAACCCCTCATCTTACACCATCTTACATCGGAAGACGTCTGAGTTTTGCCAAAGCTCACATGAACCGACAATGAGACATGGCATGTTATGACAAAAAATGTTTCCAAAAGAATACATTTGGCTATATACCATAACGAAAAGGTCTTCAATGTATAGGTTATCTTCACTGACGAAAAAAAGTTCAATTTGGATGGTCCTGATGGTTTCAACGAGTACTGGTGTGATTTACGGAAGAAGGAACAGTATTTTTCAACCAGAAATTTTGGTGGAGGCTCGTGCATGGTTTGGGCGGGATTTTTTGAAACCGGAAAGCTCAAGATAGCTTTCACATCATTCAAGGATTACACACATGTTCTGGAATCCTCTCTCCTACCGTTTTTGCGTGGATATCATCACAAAAAATTCACATTTCAGCAAAACAATGCTATTATTCATACCAGCAAGTAAACTAAGCAATGGATTAAGGACCAAAAACCTAATTTTTTGGACGGGCCGGCTGGCACTCTCTGTTGAAAATTTTAGGGGGGGATCCTTGTACTCATAATCTATACTAACTGGAAACGGTACACCACGATTGAAGAACTTAAGGTTGCAATTTCGGAAAAAGGGAAAAATATCGAGAAATCTGTTCAGCTGAATTCAGTAAATAGTATTCCAACACGAATTTTCAAAGTTATTATTTGAAATGGCAAGGTTGCCAATTATTGACATGTAAATCAGCCTATCGTTTTGAATTTTTCATTGATAATACTTATGAATTTTGAAGTGGTCTTATAGAAACTGGACAGCTGAAATTATCATATTTAAGCACAATAAATAAACAAACAACTCTTTTGAGCGGAATTGACGTTAAATATGCTTTATTCTAAGCAGTCTACAATGTATGAATGTATCTTGTTGAAATTCTAACTGTTTGTGTTGCAACGAAATAGAATCAGGGTGGTCTTATAGAAGTTGGACAGAGTGTATATTTGGAGTGACAACAATTTATACATTCACCATTACTTGTACCATTTTGAAAATAATTATCCCAAGCTGAGTGATGCTCATAAAAGCTTTATTCAGTGTACAGAAAGAGTTCTTGAAACGATATTCGGAAACTGTCGTTGGCAGCCGCTTTGTGATAAAAACAGTAGTATGAGATCTGTTGCACACAGAATCGATGAAAACCAACAATGTTGATGAATCTCACCGATTTAATTGAAATGTTATACATATGGTGGTTACAATCGAAAACCCCCCGTTTTTTTCATTACAGTTTATCTCATAGAAATATGCGAAAACCCTTCCTCAAGGTACAAAAACATCTTTTTTTTTATTCGAAAACTTTTTTATCCGTTCAAGCGTGTATTTTAACCAATTTTGAAATAACCACTCGGTTTGCATACCTTCATTTTCCATTTCTTTCTCCATGTGATTGCGAATTCGAGATCACATCCCGAATCATAACATAGTTTTCTGACATTGAAGTTTGCGCCTTAGCGTTGGAATTTTTCAAATTATTGTCAGTTGGGTGTGAGGATCCACAGGCCTTTGCTTTGATCAGGGGGTTAAATCTAGACTGCTTGGAGGCAAAATATCTTGCGATAACCATTTTCTCTCTCAGCCAGGTTTGGGTTACACCTACATTGTTTGCATCATTTGACAGATGATGTTCAATAATTATAGACGCACAAAACTATACAAAAAGGGCGAAAACTACCCAAAAACGAGTAAATAAAATTATATTGTATACAAACTACATTTTATGGTTAATCTTAAAATATACCTTAAGCAACAATCAAGATATCCGAACATTTTATTTCTACCATTCGAAAAAAAAATCACGCAAAAATTCATTATTTTTCGACCTTCTAGACCGAGGTCTCCCCTTAAGTAGCTTTACCGACATGTAATCACTAAAAAAATAGGAACCATTTCTCGGAAAGGGCCTAAATTTTTTAGCAATTTTTTATAAAATATATAAGCAGTGTTGCAACATTTTAATCTGTACCAGAAGAAGAAAAATCTTTCTCATCTGTACTTTTTCTTCAAAAAATCTGTACCATCGGAAATATTCATTGTAGGGGAAAATCATGAAGTATGAAAAAATACTCATTTATATTTATTTGATGATGTGTATCAAACACTCATAACATAGTTTTGCTTATACATAGTCTTTCTAAATTCAGATTGCATATTATCATTCAATAAAATATCGCCACGATGTTTAATCAAATCTTTTGATCTTAAAATTGCATGTATTGTATCGTTGCTGAGGTGATTTCGAAGATTATTCCTGTTTTGATTATATTCCGATAAAAAAATGCTCGACGGATAGCAATGAATGAGGCAAAGTCGAGGATATTAGAAATATGGCACACAAACGCAGAAAATGTGAGTGAACCGTCAAGTATTTTTAGGCATCGAATTTTTGTCCACCTGAACATGCTTGTTTTCTGTAATTGTGATTTCCTTCCGGATCAATTTTACTTTTAGGGTACGTTCAAAAAATAAGTTTCAGTGCCTCAGAAATCGCGGAAGTTAGACAAGTTAGTTAGTTCGGAAGTTAGGACAAAAAACAATACTGTCCAAAAATGAGAAAAAAATCACACGCGGAAAATTCTGTACCAAAAATAACGATAAAATCTGTAAATGTGGAAACACTGGATATAAGACAAAGTTTTTACAAAGTTTTGAAGTGAAAGGAAGAAATGTAGAAATTGATTCATTTTTCATTAGAAATTATCAAACAAAACTATGAAAAAAAATTACACTCAAAATCCTTTTTTTTTTTTCTAAATTAAGATTATTTTTTCTCAAAAACGCCTTTTTCTAAAATTCTGAAAAAAATAAATGACCAACAATTTATCCATACATCGGAAGAAGCGCAAATCCTCACTGCCCGAATATGCACGGTTGACGTAACTCTGTTTTTCGGTCAAATTCAAATATCAAGCATAATAAAACCCCTCCGGCCCAATTTTGACCGTTAATATTTGTTGGATAGAGGCATATACATTGTTCACTGTCAAGATTATTCGACAAAAAAACATTTTTCATCACTGAATGGTGTTGGTGGATACGTTGATCATGTATATTTAGGCAGTTCAGGAATAGCATTTTTCCTAAAAAAGTTATAGAACATGCCAATCACACAAACATACAAAAATGTTAAGAGTAAAACATTAGTAGTAATTTTCAAAAGAAAGATTGAAAGGTTGTGTGATGTATTGAGGGTTTGTATTGAGGGTTTGTTGAATATTGTATGGGATATCCATACAATTGTTTTCCAGAATTTCGAAAAAACAATTAATTTTAGTTTTCAAATAAAAAAATTGTTTTTCAATGTAATTATTTTTTTTCAATATTGAAAATTTGAACAATCCTACATTTCATTTTCCGATAAAATTTGAGGGGCTTAAAATGAAAGGGGTGTAAGTGATTTGATCGATTTCGCTTCCTCAACTTTCTTTTTAATTAATAACTCAACTGTAAAAATGTTCCAATTTGAGTTTGCTATAGAATCCGATAGATGAGGTTCAGACCTATCTTCCACATTGTCAAATACCGTCGGAATTTGAATCAAGTTTCGACGCATGATTCAAATTCCAAACACTTCATTTTGATTGTGAATTTACTGAACTTTAATGTTATAAATAATTGAATAATGAAAGCCTCAACATTCCTTGGGTTATAGGCTTCATTTTAACATCATTTACAGGTATCGATACCGATATAGCGCTTTTGGTCCCGAAACCATGTAAACTATGAGATACAAATACAATCAATAATTACAAAAGCAAAAACCATTTTTTTGCTAGCATGATATTTTTCCAAAAAAAAGACTAGCAAAAGAGTATTATTTTGAGTAATGAGACACTGTTTAATGGCCATCAAAGCTCAAGTGTTCGGAATATGAGACAAAACAGTACAGCTGGGAATAAGTTTGCAGCTAAGTTATGACCAAAAGCGAGGGTCGATGTAGAGAAATCGATGATGTCACTTGCACCCCTTTCATTTTGAGCCCCTAATTTATTTACGTCCTATAGTTTTTGCTCTAGCTGTTTCTGTAAAAAAGTTAAAAAATCAAAACGACATATTTTTTTTCACAAAAACTGTAAGACCTTCAATATGATCAAATTAATAATTAATAATTGAATAACTTTGAAATTTCAAATGATGAAATGTAAGAAAATGTTTTAATTTTCATAAAGATATATCAAACAAATTTAAAAAAAAAAAGCTGAAAAAAATATATTTCAAAAATCAAAATTCCTTTTCAACGCATTTTTAATAAAATTCTGAAAATAAATGAGAAGCCCCTACAATAACTGTTAGAACCGCGCTGAAATATCTAGTAGACTGAGATTTGTTTCACGAATTCCGTTGTTCACCAATTAATAGTCTAGGCAGGCGTTATGAAAAACGTCAGTATTGAAGTGATTTTCTCTCTGTAGAATACACGAGTAGCTTCCAGAGCTTTTCCAATTTTACGTGGTGCGAAGATTTGATTGAACTGAAGGTAAAATTATATTGAATTAAATTAAAGAAATTGAATCAATTCGAGCAAACATCACAGGCAACAGGCATATAGGCAAAGGCTATTTAAGCTCGTGTCGGAGAAGATAAAATAGTGTCGGAGAAGATAAAACTAAAAATGTAAGCATTAGTTCATAATTTTATAATTTAAAAATAAATATGTTTTAGCTTTGAGCGCATTAGAGAAAATCCGCTACAGAGAAGTTTTACTCGGCCATTGCAGTTCGAACAATAACCAAAAATCATCCATGCGATGGAAGGAGGGCACTATTTCAAGAAAAAAGGGTTTTCCAACAACAACTTTTTCATGTTTTGTTTGAGAAAATATCATAATTTTTCTATTTCGAAACATCGAAACATCAAGAACATATAAATCGCAAAAAAATACTTAGTAAGCGAATCCGCACATCATAATTACCTGATCCGCTAATGGTTTAATTTGACGTAAATGGGTAGCAATTCAATTTTTCCATACATTTATTCCGACAGTTCTGGGCTCGCCAGCCTGCGCGGTCTATAACGAGCAACTACTGTAGCTGCAGAGCCAACTTTTTATATGCCACTACCACTACCAACGTAAGCTTCGTCCTTGCATCCTGTAGTATTACAGGAAAAGTTATTTAATTCCATTCTCGGTGCAGCCAGCGGGTATCCATCAGCACCAAACAGAGGTCAACGTGAAGTTCGAGAGGGTTCAAATTGGGTCGTGAACGAAAGATTTTATTTTCAATTTGTGTTCTTAAATCCTAGGAGACTCGACGAACAGATGCACCGTGTCGGTTTTTAAACCGTCTGGTGAAGAGTGTTTGACTATGATTGAATCACACGTACGCATTGTCGATTTTAGCGATTCCTAAGGATGCTAATGGTGGTGATGAATCAAATATATTAGGTGGGGGAAAAACAATTCATTATTTTCTCGGTAGCTGGCTGTAGTGATCAATATCCCGCGTAATATCGATTATACAAATTTAAGTTTAGGCTCGTTGTAAAGGTGACATTTAATATTATAAAAATGGAAAATAACTGAATTCAGATCTCTACTGATAACAAATGGACCGTTCGAAGCTTGCGATTGGCCAGGAACATCCAGAATTGACCAACAGAAGAGGTGTTGTGTTCCATCAGGACAACGCAAGGCCACAAACTCCCGAAACTCGATTGGTATATTTTAATGCATCGGCACCAAGCGATTATCACCTTTTTCTCACACTGCAAAGCTTCCTGAGTGATACGAAATTGGGATAAAGAAAAGATTGTAAAAATCTATTGTTAGAATTTTTTTTTCAATGCGGACCAATACTTTCATAAGAGGCATTCTTAAGCTACCTTTAGAATAAAAACACATTTTACAACTAAACATATGCATATGCATATTTGATCCAAATCGGACAATTCGAAGCATTCAAAAAAAAAGGTTTGAATTTCACCCAAAAATAATGGATTACCTTTTCCCCAACCTATTGGCTGAGAGAAAGAGCGATGCGTCAAATGTTGGTTTCAATGTTCAAGAAGAAAGTGAAGAACTTATACTATGCATATTCAGTGCAATGAAGATTGAAAAAAGAAAAATGAAACCAAATCCTAGATATAATCAGCTTGTGTATTGTTCTCACGAGGGCGAAGGTGAATCATCCCATTTTTTAACATGTTGAAAAAATGTACATCTGATTTTGCATCCGTATTTTCTTTTATCAAACCTATGAACCACGTAATCTGATAGAAAACATGGTAGAAGAGTCTTATTACACAATTCAATGATAGAATCGCAAAAAAAATTAAGGTTTGGTACTCTATGGCCTTCACAATTTAGGGGGTCGGTTCAGGACTATAGGCTTGTATAAATTATGCATTTATACATTTATTATGAAATAATTTCCCGTTTTCCACTAAATCAGGAAAAAATAACCTGTGTTGTTGAGATTTAGATACGAAACATTTTTTGTGTGACTTTATGATTAGAGTTTTGGTGTGTGTCGAATAGCGATGACATATTGAAATGCTTAAAAAAACGCAAATATTTATGTCCATGCTCTGAACGAGACTCTGATGATATCTATGGTTCACGTTTTTCCTGAAATCCTACAATAATTCCATTCATATTCTTTCCAGTGCACTAGTTGCTAGTTCAGAAAAGATAATCAGTGAAAAGTAGTTTAAATTAAATACTGGAAATAATTACTTGAACATATGATCTATAACTTTTTTTTTTTTTTATCTGTATTATAGTGATTTTCAACTCATTTGGCTGGTTCGTCACTTTTACTTCCATTTTTGGAAGAATGTCGGGAGTGAGAATTGAACTCGTGACCTTTAGCGTGAGAGGCATGGATGTTACCACTACGCCAGATCGCCTCCACTAATCATGATCTATAACTTTCTGGACGAGCTATTTGCAAATGAATAATTTGTATCTTATTTGAACAGATCAAGGAACGTAGAATATCAGAAATCTAATTCACCTCTATTGAAGGGCCGAATCTATCGCATTTGCCGAAATTAGTAATCAGTAAAGTCGTTAATAAACAAAGAAGAATAGAAATATCATCAATCAGAGTATAGAAATTTGGACTGTTTCAAAAGAAATGTTATCAACATTGAATCGAGACGCATAATTTCGGGATCTTTGGAGTTTCTTTTAGTATTGGCCATCGTTCGGCAGTATTTGAGAGATTGCTTATGCGAGGTTCAAATGTTTCCTCCATAAACACTTCATAATTTATGGTTATCAAAATATTGTCCTTCTTGTCGGGACATTTTCATGTGCTCCTGGCGTTATCTTGCTCGATTCTGCTAAGTGTAGAAGAGCAACAAGTGGGTTCCATAACTTCGACAGTCATGACAGTCATCGCTTGAACGAACGAATAACAAAGAAAATGCTATTAATTACCTAGCTCAAGTGCAGCATATATTCCGATGCAATATCCGTTCAATAATATGGAAAAACGAATTATGGAATCTCATGCTAGGAGAAGTGTGTTCCTATTGGTCATTAGAGTTATCAAATAATGTTTAGTGTTGCAAAGAAATGTGAAAGCAAATTATTCTGATGTCTCTAAAATTCTTCGGGAAATACTTGTCATTTACCTTTGATCGATCCGCTGGATGAGTTCTGTACCGTCGTCTGCTGGACATTGGTTTGCATGGGAATATGTGCCTCTAGCTTTGAGGTGACATTTGTCCACATTTCAAACATCCGCGGAGTAAACATGGTTGTGTTGTGGTCCGTATCGGTTAGCTGCGATCCTACGCTACCACGAAAGTTATTACGCTTGACGAACAAAAAACAAAACTAAGAGCGGCCCTTCAACACAGAAGTAACACTACGCGTTGATAATATTTGTTTTCCCCTTGAACCTGGTTTGATTGCTGCTCGTAAAGGGCACTTTCCTGCACACACTGTAGCTTTTTTCACTCAAATACTAAGCACACAGTATATAGCACTGATAATGAAATTTGGTACAATTGGGCATCACTGTCATCTTTGTTGTTTTCACTGCGGTTGGCTGGCGATCACTTTCGAATTCATCTTCCACAACGCAAAAAAAAAACACTCACAATCACGTGGAGTTACACCCGCCAGAAAAGGGTCGTCAACATCACTGGCTACAAGCAGCGGAAGCGATTGCATTAATTAATCGGATTTCCCATCCGGTCCGGTTGGCGTAAATCCGGTCCGGAAGAATCGTAAATTTATAACACCATTAAATATCACATTTATGAACACTTTTAAATAATTACTTTTGTCTCGGGTTGCCGTATTTTGGGGAGCTGTTGGTTTCACTCAAGCCCACTTGCTTTTGTTGTTTCTGCGTTTCTTCACGAAGCCAGATCTTGCATTGACTTTCTGTTTATTTTAATGAATAAACATGATTAAGATAACAAAAAAATACTATGGAATTTTATATCAAGTTTGAGATTTGACTACATATACATGTGAATCTATGCATGCGACGCGACGCGTGGAAACACACTTTCACGTTTTTTTTTTGGGTTGTTCGGAGCCCCAAACCAATCTCTTCAGTTTTTGGTTCCCGCTCCACCGTTGAAATGTTTGGTATTATGAGGCGTTTGCGCCGCCGCCGCCGCTATTGGATTCAGCTCTTTTTCTATCTCTGGATCTCTCGAATGCCACGAATGGGCAGACAGACGAACGCACTTTGAGAAACTGGTTACTGTTCCGATTGCGTAAGGTACCTCATACACTTCGCGTATTGAATATGCTTTTAAAAGTTTCGTATATATTTAACACCGGGCAAT
The DNA here is from genome assembly GCF_029784135.1 of Toxorhynchites rutilus septentrionalis. Classification (NCBI taxonomy): domain Eukaryota; kingdom Metazoa; phylum Arthropoda; class Insecta; order Diptera; family Culicidae; genus Toxorhynchites; species Toxorhynchites rutilus. The sequence continues at coordinate 46,173,004 of NC_073746.1, read as the reverse complement.
ATTTAGCGAAGCTCCGCGGAAAACTCTAATAGCTTTTCCCGCCCGGATCGAGCTTTGGCGGTCAGTCTTCAAAGTACGCTGCACTTATCTCCTGTTTCCTTTTTTTTGGCGCTCTCCAGCGGCAGTTGTTGGGATCGCGATTGGAATCGTCTTTAATTAAATTATTTTTTCGTATGTATGATTGCGTCTGACTTTCCTCTTAGCGTCAATTTTCTTCCTCGTATCTCCGTGGAGCGGATTATTACTGTTGGCTTGAGGCAGCACGTGTACGGTCACATATACACACACGCACACACACACACACACTGACGGCTGTCAAAATTTGGGGGGAACACAATTAGCTGGTGGTTTGTTGTTTGATTGCTACTGACGCTGCCTTGTGGTCAAACTTGTATCAAGCTCTCTAGTGGTGGTGGTGGTTATCAACAAATTTCACTTTCGATTTCGGCTCCACACGCGTGGAAGACGCTGCCTGTGTGCGTTGACGAACTTTCTGTTTTCACTTTTCTTCCGGACGCTCCGCAGACTCACTCACACATCACTCTCGAAAACAAAAAAGTTTGTGGCCTCTATAGTTTTTGTCACTTTATATTTTGACTTGTGATAAAAGCACGTCATTTACGGATGTCTCTTTTCACGAATGCGGCTTTATGATCACACACGCACACACATACACACACATACTTTTGTTTTGGGAGGAGGAGGAAGGTGTTGTGCACTTGGTTCAATGTCTTAACCTGATGGCCACTTATACTGCTGCTACCCAGGTTTCAACTTGGTCCAAATTTTACGATGCATTTTCGGTTGCGGTTATAGTGTTTTACAAAAAAGCTACATTTTGGAAAGAGATATTCTTTGGTCACTGTTCAATAGTTTTCTTCTTCGATGGATACAATATTGATTCGAACAGATGTGGAACGCTGTTTTTCACATTTCCGTCCACACACCACGTGGACCGAAAAAGCTCAATTTTAGACTGCCCGTTCCCCCGCCGTGGATAAGCGGGAACATTGTCTATACCCCTCCCTTGTTATACACGTGGATGTTCATCTCTTTTTTGATCAAAAAAAAAAAAAAAACAAGGAAATAATTGAATTTAAATTATAATTGATGTTAGGCTTTAAAATGATGTACATCTCATCTTTATTCCATGTATAAAAAAAATGTATTCTATTAATGATGAAAAAATGGGCAATTACATTACGGACAACTCAATAAATTAGTCTTATTTTATAGTTTATATTTTTAGTAATTAAAAACAAAACACAAAGGAATTTAAGGAAACATATCATATGTTTTCTTTTCCTTCTTTCATTTGTTGAAGGAAATCTGACATTCTGAGAACCACTATATCGGTTTGACATGGAATGGCAGTATGTATATCTATTTTGCTACAGAATGCATTCTCAGAATATGCGGTTGTGTACGATTGAATCACACGTATGAATTGATGATTTTATGCTTGGAGAAAGCTTCTGTGAATTTGGGATCGTGTTCAAATTTATTGATGGAATGACGATGCTTTTCCCAATCTTTTGTCAGGTAGGATAATGTGAAAACTTCTAACAAACCGTAATCATTCAATGGAGTAGAGGCATAGGCGAATGATATATTCATTTTGATTGTGTAGTCGAAGGCAAATAAGATAATTCAAAACTCAATCCCATTCGTGGATTGCAAAATATTCTCAGGGAAAATTCTTCATTAAAAACAGTTTCAATCAACATCAATGCAGCGCGAGTACAAGCAGTTTTTATTAGCCAATTATATAAGAGTCAGTGAAAGTACTCGAGTCACTCCAACATCTGAATGAAACTGTAGCAATCAGAAACAAACTGTTCCATATAACTGAATCGACGTTATGATGAAAACTGCTCGGCTAGTTTAACCCTTCCACGTACAACATCGAGTCTCACTCGATATGAAACGGTGGTGCCAAAACGTACAATATCGAATCTATCTCGGGGTGCGCTTGCATATTACAAGGCGCGAAGACGCTCAGCAGAGTAGTGAAATTACACGATGCGTGACCCATCGAAGCGTTCGCATTTGGTACGCTCGTTTGAAAATTAAATCGTACGGGAAGGGGTTAATGGCGGATTCTGAGTTTACAACCAAATGTAATAGTTCAAACGCACATCGCCTCTTAATTACGGTTCATGGTATCGGAGATGACCATACCAAACTCAAGTGAACTGAATCTGCATCACCCAATACAGAAGTACACGTCTCTGTTCTCTAATTATCTGGATCATCTAAATCGGTCTAATACTTCAAAAGCTATGATTTTTTGAAAAAAAAGTCATTTTTGGAAAAAGGGGGAAAAATATTTTTTCGGACCACCCTAAAATGGAAATGGGCACCCTAGTGCAAAAATAAAAAACAGTACGGGTCTAATAGTTTGCAATAAGAAACAAAACTACCAATTTTCACGAAAATCTGAGAACCTCTTTATCTGTTTAGCGTGGAATGGCTGTATTACTAGTTGACCTGGCGAACTTTGTTCTTCCCAAAATTGATTTTTCGATTTGAATTCATTTACGTTTTCTTGCTAAGCCATTCGTTCGTTGGATCAATCCCGAAATAATGCACTGATTGATCTCCTAATTGATCTTTTTCATTTTTTTTAATTTAAATTTTTTAATTCGTTAATTTCTGTTCCTCAAATTTTGCAAATGTACAAACATTTGTGCATTTTTGTTTTTAAAATTATTTTTTTTTATTTTTTGAATTTCTCAGTTTCCAATTTTTGATTTTTTTCATGTTTTAATTTTTAATATTTAACTTTGAAAACTTCTATTGATTTAATTTTACATTTTTTAAAACTTTTGTCGTTTTCTTTAATTTTTCAATGTTTTTATATTTTTTTTTTCATTTTTTTAATTCTTGAATATTTCAGTTCTTCAACTTTTTAATTCTTTAATCATTTAGATTTTTAATTTTCCTATTTGTCTTTAAAGGCAACACATATTGGCATTCTTGCATTTTTAAATTTTCGATTTTTGGATTTTTCCAATTTTTTTTATTATTCAATTTCACATATTTTTGCATTTTTAATTTGAAATTACCCTTTTTTTTCATTTTTCAACTTTTAATTTCTTTTAATTTTCAAACTTTTTCATCTTTCAATTCACCAGTTTGACAATTTTTCGAATTTTTATTTTAGTTTATTTTTAGACATTTTTCATTTATTCATTTATTTTTAAATTATTTTAAATTCAACTCAAAATTTTGTTTTTTAATTTCCAATATCACAGTTGAAATGAAATTTTATTATTGTTTCCATTATCGTTATTCAATTGTCAATTTTCGTAATCTATATAAATAAAAATGGAAGGCCAAATGTGTTGGTAAGTGCGAAACCAGATGAAGGAATCGTCCGATTTGAGACATCTTTATTTTGTTGTATGTGTATCTGCCCGTAGATAAATGTTATGGAGAGAAAAATCGGAAAATTTTCGTAAAACTTTGAAGAAAGATGGGAAAATTCAGAAAATTAAATTCCCGTATGTTCCAAATTTAATAAAAAGCGCTTTCAGTCCATGCGATATTTTCGTTAACGAAATTGTAAGAAAAAAGTAAGTTAGTAGACAGAGTTATTTGCCTCACACTACAGGGAAACTTCGATATAACGTACCCTCGATATAACGTCATTCGATATAACGTACATTTTACCTCGATATAACGTACACATTTTCAATGTGCACAAAATATTTTCGGAATAGGAACTGAGAGTTTCATGTCAATCCCATAGGTTCAACAAAGCTCACTTGGTGGTATGAGTAGAGGTTCCCGAATTCTAATTAGAGCATTGGGAACCCCATATAAACAATCTATCTGTGTATTGCGCATTCTGGAAGAGCTGATTATAGTCTCATATCTGAAACCATAACCCATTATTAGGACTTCCGTATAAAATTTGTATGTTTACATTACATGCCCTGTAATATTGTACGATTGTGCTGGAGATTAAAGATGCAAGCGTCATTTTATCAATTTACCCTTAATGTTTAATTCAGTTAGAATCCGGAATCCCAATTCATTTTATACCAGCGGACATAGTAAGCATATCTCAAATATTTTGACAGCAAATGGTTTGGAAACCCTGTATCTTTCGACGATGAAAAATCAATGTTGATCCGTTTTGTCAGGTACTCAAATCACCAAATCGCTGAAGGTGGCTAATTCGACAGTATATGATGTACTAAAACGTTTTCGTGAACGTGCAAGTGTTGTTCTGATGGATTAGAGGACGGATCTTAGTGGAACATACGATTGAAAGGGTTGAAGGTTGAAGGTATTGAGATAATTAACACAAACTCTCAGTGGTGACAATGGGATTGATTACATTTCTGATAGAACAAAATTTCTACATTTTGATATGAAAACTTTGTTTGTACCTTTCAACCAATCCCGAGATACAATTGGTTTTATGATTCCAGATTCTAAATGAACAAATCTTTAATTAACGGTATGATCATGAGAAAGGTTGGTTTCATCTTCTAGTTGAACTATTTCATAATTATTTACTGATCTTGCTCAAACAGCAACACGAAAAGTAATATACGCTAAGTTACTAAGTTCTTTCTTATGCTTCGATATAACGTACAATTCGATACAACGTACAATTTTGAAAGTAAAATGTACGTTATATCGAAGTTTCTCTGTATCATGTTTGTCGACAGTTAACGAATAGTTCGTGTACTGAACTCAATTGTCGCTTAGTAAAAAACGTCAATTTGGGCGGGACGAAGTTCGTTGGGTCAGCTAGTATCGTAATAATAATAGATTATACTACACAAGCAATAATAAAATTGTCCATTTGTTTAATTTTTTATTTTTCATTTTTTTATTTTTTTTCAGTTTTCAAACTTTTTGAATTTTAAATTTTGGAAGTCTAAAATTTATTGTTTTTGAATTTTTGCTTATTTTGTATTTTGCGATTTTGCGAACAATTCCTTGATTTATTTTAATTCTAGAACATATGGATGTATGCACCCATGAATCTTCGGATGTTTGGAATTGAAAGTTTGGGAATCATTCATGGATTTTCAAAAATTTAGAGATTCAAGAATTTAGGAATACAAAAATGAAATAATACAAAATTTTAAAATATGGATTATTATTATTTTATTTTGAATTTATTAACACGTTGAGCCCCGTGTCGTCCCTGGGGGCCGATGTTGTGCTTTTTGGAAAGTGCTGACTGACTGAGACTAACAGCTACAAAATAAAAAAATAAAAATATAAAGGGTGTATCACATCAAATTGCATCACGGAAAAAACGCTGTAGAAATTCGCCCAGTAGACCGATCCTTTTGAAAATTTTAGACAGTAAAATAAAAACTATTGAACAACTTTTGGCATTTTCTTTTTATTCATACTTCGAGCCCAAGCCCGTATGCTCGCACCTTCCTCTTTACCCCGTCCATAAGGTTCTGTACAACGTCAGGTTGTAGTTTTTTTTGAACAGAAATCCATTTTCTCTTGAAGTCCGCCTCCGATTTGACTATTGGGCGAAGCTCCGGCGCGTTGGGCGGGTTCATTTCCTTTGACACGAAGGTGACCCCGTTGGCTTCGTACCACCCCAACACGTCCTTTGAATAGTGGCACGAAGCGAGATCCGGCCAGAAGATGGTCGGGCCCTCGTGCTGCTTCAATAGTGGTAGTAAGCGCTTCTGTAGGCACTCCTTGAGGTAAACCTGCCCGTTTACCGTGCCGGTCATCACGAAGGGGGCGCTCCGCTTTCCGCAAGAGCAGATCGCTTGCCACACCATGTACTTTTTGGCAAACTTGGATAGTTTCTGCTTGCGAATCTCCTCCGGAACGCTGAATTTGTCCTCCTCGGAGAAGAACAACAGGCCCGGCAGCTGACGAAAGTCCGCTTTGACGTAGGTTTCGTCGTCCATTACCAGGCAATGCGGCTTCGTCAGCATTTCGGTGTACAGCTTCCGGGCTCGCGTCTTCCCCACCATGTTTTGCCTTTCGTCGCGGTTAGGAGCCTTCTGCACCTTGTTTGTACGCAGGCCCTCCCGCTGCTTGGTCCGCTGGACGAATGAACTTGACAAATTCAGCTTATTGGCGACATCCCGGACCGAACTTCTCGGATCACGTCTAAACTGCTTAACTACGCGCTTTTGATCTTTTTCACTGACGGAGCATCCATTTTTGCCGTTCTTCACCTTCCGGTCGATGGTTAGGTTCTCGAAGTATCGTTTTAGTACTCTGCTGACCGTGGATTGGACGATTCCCAGCATCTTACCGATGTCCCGATGTGACAACTCCGGATTCTCGAAATGAGTGCACAGGATTAATTCACGACGCTCTTTTTCGTTCGACGACATTTTTCCAAATTTACGAAAAATTGACAGTGAAGTATGGCCAACGTGATCTATACACTCTTATCTGATTATAAGCGAAAGCTGAAGTTATAATTCCTAAAAATTAAATTTCTACAGCGTTTTTTCCGTGATGCAATTTGATGAGACACACCCTTTATATGGTTTGTTTTCGGATGTTTGTAAAATGTGACTACTTTCTAGTCGAATTTCGGACTATTTTCTATGTACACAATAAGTATCTTTGGGACCTGGGATTGACACTGATATTGTGCAAAGGCTCTCGCTTTATTTTATACTAGCTATTTTAACTAGCTAAACTAGCTTTTTTAACTAGCTTTTTTAACTAGCTAAATGGGCGTCCCGCCCATTCACTTGATTATTTCTCGAGTAATGCAGAAATTTGTGTTTTATTTGTATGTCAGCCACCCCTAAGAGAGGGGGGAGGGGTATCTAACCACCATAGAAACATTCATTGCACCCTAAAGTTTCCATATGCCAAATTTGGTTTCATTTGCTTGATTAATTCTCGAGTAATGCAGAAATTTGTGTTTCATTTGTATGGCAGCTCCCCCCTTTGAGTGGGGGAAGGACTGTCTAACCATCATAGAAACATTTATTGCACCCTAAAACTTTCACATGCCAACTTTGGTTTCGTTTGCTTGGTTAATTTCCGAGTAATGCAGAAATTTGTGTTTCATTTGTATGGCAGCCCCCCCTTAGAGAGGGGGGAGGGGTCTCAAAATATCACGAAAACCTTCCCCGGCCCCAAAAACCCCTACATACCAATTTTCATGTCGATCGGTTCAGTAGTTTCCGAGTCTATAAGAATCAGACAGACAGACAGACATCACTCCATTTTTATATATATAGATAGATATAAGATTTGCTGAATTCATCGATTTGTTCAACGAGATGCGTACAATCCGCCGAATCCCGCCGAATTTTACGCGCCTGGCTGGCTGTTGGAGAAAGTATGTGAGCCCCATATTTTGATTCGACCTACCGAACAACATTCTGTACCATGTCTGCTACTTTTGGGTTTTTCCTGACAGATTAATTGGGATTTTGTTGCATGCATCGCTTCGGATGTTTATTCGATGCAGTGGAAGCGGGATCAGAGGGAAACATTTTTTTGTTTGCGGCCAGTTGCCTCTGGTTTTGAGTGTTACTTCCTCTACTTGGAGTGAATTAATGGTGTCTGGAAAGTTTTAGCATCTACTTTAATCGAGACATATTTCGTTCACGAGTGAAAGTGTGATATAAAGCGGATTTTGATGACTGATACTTGTGATACACTATCAATCGATTCGAAGGTGGCCCAAATTTGGCAACAAATCGCTCTATGATAAAACGATGCTCCACAAACCTGGTAACTCATTTATAAATGTTAGCAAGCGATTTCCCTTCTATGGAGTCTCCACGTGATACACGCCCAAGTTGCAGCCAAAATATTTGCACGAGCCCGTGGTCGTCAAACATTAGCACATCATCGAAGCCACTCGTGTTTACGCCACTCAATCGCGGGAAATCGGAAGAAAAGGGGAGCCCAAACAGTTCAACGCGCAAAAACCCACTTCCCCTCCCTTCTAAAGCACAATGCCCTATTATTATATGCATCTATTTCCTCGAGCTGCACTCGGTTTGCTAAATAACAAGGGGACACATTTTCAGCATACAGATAACTATGCATTCCCCCCACATACATATATTGTTTGCATACCGATGGCCTCTTCCGCATATGTTGTATGTCGCCTTTGGAATAGAAGAAAGATGCAGCAATCGAATCACAAAAAAAATCGCTTCATCGCTTTATTGTTGTCACTCGTTTTCTCCGCTCCCGCCGCCGCTTCCACGCGCCATCAATTCCGACCGATCGGAATTAAATTCCACCGATAAACTTCATTGACGATGCACACGCATTCGGCATTCCACAGCACACAGCGGAAATAGGCCATAAGCACCTGTGTACCGGGGCGCTGGGAGCGGGTTCGGAACGTTTCTGTCTCCCAGTTGCTTAGCTGCAGCAATCACCCCCTTTTTGCGATCAACCGTCCATCAAATTGAACGCTTTATTACCCCCGCTGCGGGGGGCCATAAACCGTTTTTGAGGATGACTTTTGGAGTCGGCACAAAAATATTGCGTGCGGGATGAATTACGATGCTTAGTCCTTCTGGCCTGTAGAACCCCACAAGCGCGGAGGGTAGAATAGACCCAGGTTTTACACATCGATATAGTTCTTACGGTCGATGGGTGGTTGCGGCGGCAGTGGAAACGACGCAGCGGATCATATCGGGGAAATTGTGCGTGTGGTAGCGGGGTGATGTTATCTGCACCCCAAACTTTCGTTGAAGAGCGGTGTGGGGTGACAGAGGGTGAAACCGAATCCGGCAGTGAGTTGTTCTGAAGCAATGAATGAGAACGACAGCAATAAAATCTGTCTGAGGAATTGTTACTCGTCTGAATAAAAACATTCCTAATGGGTAGGGGAAGACGGGGTAAGACCGCCCGGCGGGGAAGGCGGGTCACTTCTAGTTCTTTTAAGAAATGCTCAGTATTTTGGCAAATATGCTACACAAGAAGCATTAATAGCGTATTTTTGTCATTTCGAAACACCTTGCAACATCTGAGCGCATGAAATATGAAAATTGTAAACAAAACAAATTGCGTCCATTGCGATTGCAAGTGAGGCAACCAAAATAAGGTTTTTTCCAGCGAAAACTGTATTTTGCATTAGTTGCCAGTGTCCCAGTCCTTCAGTAGATTGTTCCGGTTCTTCCTGCGTGAAAAGGTTTGTAAAATATAATATAAAATGCGTGTAAAGTGCAAAATAATGCAAAAGGTGCTCTGGGGGGAAGTCGGACCATTTTCGACGGGGTAAAAGCGCCATACGTCGTGATATTGAATGATTTTCGTCGTCGCTAATGCGATGGATGTTGGATAAGCTGAGTATGGCTGAAGCAGATAACGGCACGTCCATCATTTAGTTTTGGGATTCCCAGGACCACCCTTTGCCAACAAGTCAAAGACAATAAATCACCGACGATGAAGCTCGGATTTATTGATCCAGTTTTTACCACTGCCCAGGCAAGAACTGGTGGAGCATTTTCGCATGCTGCAGAATCGATTCTACGGTATCACAATGCGAGATGTCAAGGAACTGGCGTTCGAGCTGGCTGAACGAAACAACATACCTCATCCATTCAACAAGAAGAAGCGAACGTAGACAATCGTCCTAATAGATTCCGAAAATTTTGTCATTTTTTCACGAATATTTTCTAAACTCTGCACGTGAGATATGGACGGCCTTTACAGAAGTTTTGTGTAATTTATGAACAACCCTAAAACATGTAGTACCTTAGACAACACTGTTCCTGTTATTTTTACTAGACTAAACTGTTCAAAAATAGTCTTGGTTCGTCTTAAGGTGAAGGTGGAAGCTAGCCATAAATGGCTGCCACAATGGCGCTCATTTCTTTCATCTCCCTCCCTCACCTCTCGCCCGAAAATCAATAATTTTGCGAAACAGTGTGAAGAAAATGATCGTTTTCGCACACTTCCCATCAAGTAATATCAACCAAACTCTAATCGATTACTCACAAGATATTAAATTTTCATCTGCTTTCACACCGTATAGTGAAGAACGTCGGAAAACTCGAGCAAGTGCTTCTGCAATGGTTTTGTTTGTATTGGTGGAAGCATCGTTATTTTTTCGACACTGATGCCAAACAACATCATCGAAACAGCTATAAAAACCACTCAATAAAATGTTATTCCGGAGTCATAGTGTCCCATGTCATGAAAATCAATAGAATAAAATTGTGTTGATATCAATACAATTATTATTTTTACGTTTAATGGGTCTATAATGTAAGTTTTAGCAACTTTAACATTGGGTAAGAAAATTGTATTGCAGAGCTCGGAACACTGCCACGGCTGCCTATGCTTTCAAAAACCGGAAACGGAAAAGTATTAAATTCAATCTAAATGCTTCGGCCAACGAAGAGAAGGGTTAAGGCTTTCCAACGTGAATATGTGAAAACAATACGATCAACGAAGGAAAATATTAAGGAATTATCAACATCGAGTTACTATGCGGAAGAACTTGTTAATACCAAAAGTGCCCCAATTCGCATGTGTTATAAATTTGCTCATGTTACGCTCGCGTATAATCAGAATCATATGCAAATGCACCTTCTATATATATTTATATTATTGTTCATCGGAACATATCGTTCATACATTTTACTTTAGTATTGAATTGTTATTTGTTTTTTTTTTCAAATGTATTCAAAGACTCGTGTCAATGAAGCGCCACACAGTCTGATAAGTGAATTGATCTATTTACGTGTGCTTTGCTCTTCTCTCACAAACACTATTACCCCATTTTTACACGAGGGTTTACCTATACTACTACAATGGCTAGCTTCCACCTTCACCTTAACCCTTCATGGTCCGTTTTACCTCGCGGGTAGTCCTTCTCACCCCGCCAACAAAATGAAGAGTAATTTTTAAAAAATCCTAAAAATATATATAATCAATAGCTACATAATTTTAGTAGTATATTACTATATAATCAACGATATGCGGCACTACAAACGGGGAAAATCCTAGAGGACGTTTAACTAAAAATTGGTTTCTTAGGGGGGCGGTATTACCCAGTCTTCCCCTATATGTTTCAGGAACGGGGTTTGTCCATGTAGGTATTACGAGCAGAAAATACATTTAATCCACTTTGAGGTTTATGATCTACGAAATAAGAAGCATTCCAGTATTTTCAAATTTTATAAAACTTAATCGATTTTTCCAACTTTGTCTTTGGGTGTTTTTTTTTATTTCCTCTATCAAAAACATTTTTAGTTTCCCTCTGTCAAATATTTAAAAAAATTGCACAAAATATTCAAAAGCACATTTTATCTTAAAATATCCTCTAAGCATGTTTTATTTATATTTGTATAGAAATATAGAAAAATAGAATATAGAAAAACTAGCAGGCACAACGAATTTAATCTCATTCGGCAATAATAGATTGAGTGTACACCAAATCAATGTGAAATGACGCAGCAGAATGGGCACCAGTCAAACTTTTCATTTCGCAGTCTAATATTTGCGGGTCCGCTAATTGCGCGAACGATCATGGGATTCCAAAACCATTCATGGATTGATGTTCTAATTATTTTTTAAGGTTAGTGGCGAATTAACCTAATGGACTAAAGTCTTAACAATAAAAAAAAACAGCCAATAGATCCCGAAGGTAGATTTAAATTATTGAAATTTGATGAGGCAATTAAATTTTATATAGAGCAATTCCACGTTAAATCAGTCGAAAAATAGTCGATTTTCACGCGACCCTCTCCGATTTTCCAAATTTTGGTAGCTACCTAAACCAAATTCTTCACTATCAGATAACCTATTCAAATTACGACTAATTTTTTATAAGCGGGTATCCAAAACCATTGATCTTTTTCGCAATAAATCACAATTTGAGATTCAGATGTCCGAGTAAATTATGATGTAGCGTAAAGTTGTTGGTCTGTTTACACCGTTAAAAAATTTTACTCGAAAATTGTATTTACTCTGGATTCTTATAACAAATATAAACATTTGAATTTTTAAAAAAATTATAAAATTTCAATACTTAATAATAAAAAAAATTAAAATGATAAAAAATAAGGAAAGTTATGTGAAAAAAGCAAGCTACATGCGATTTTACATGAAAATTATGTGTAACGTTCAATCCTAGGACTATTCAAGATATGAACAATTTTATGTAAAAAAGCAATGTTTGTTTAACATCAAGAAGTAGAAGCATCGGAAAACAAGAATAAAGCTACTCGAATTACTGAATTTTGATTTGTGATAGACGATTTTCAAATACACTGAGAGGAAAAGAATTCAATATCAAATATGACATGAATATATTTGAGATGTAACTGTAACTGTTATGAGTTCTTTTTAATTACTCTCACCTAGAAAAAAAACTCTGTTTTGAGATTCTTGGAGAATTTTTGGAAGGAAATAATTACGCCTGTGATGGAGGGATAAAACATGTATAGGAGGATTTGTTCATTCCAGTGGAAATGAATTCCGAGTTTAAGCGAGTGTCCGCGTTATTCAAGTCTCGTCTCGAACAAGTTCAGTTATAAAAGTTGTAGTGCTACGCAGACCCCTAAATTCAAATTGAAGATCATGTTCCCCACATATTGTCCATATACCATATAGTCCCTATTTTTAAATCCATATTGAAGTTATATTTTATTAAATAAATCAAGGAATCTCTGTATTAGACATTCTTGAATATTCTATTGAATTTAAAGAGTGTGGTAATCGATCTGTTATTACCCGGATTTGTGGATTCATTGGATTTGAAAATGAACTTAAGCAATAATAATGTTTACTAAATAAGGCACTATTTAATCAAATTGAATATTATTCCAGTGGTCTGTTATCGCTACAGTCATACTTAGAAAACGCTACTAAGACTTGATGTTGCCGTGTGTTTGGAGAGCAAATTACACCCTAACAAACTTATTACAATTTGTAACAAATGGATCTGGTGCTGGTGCTCCCGTGGCCGAGTGGTTAGCGTCATAACTAACATGCCGGGTGTTCGAGTTCGATTCCCGTTCTGGTCAGGGGAATTTTTCGTCAAAGAAATTTCCTCCGACATGCACTGTGATCACGCGTATTCTAGAGCTTGCCACTCAGAATGCATTCAAGGCGTGTTATTTGGCATAGAAATCTCAACTAAGTACTAATAAAAATGACGCAAGTAATACTACGTTGAGACGGCGAAGTTCCTCTAGGAACGTTAGTGCCATTGAAGAAGAAGAAGAAGAACAAATGGATCTCATTCTAATAGATTACACTTGCATCCCAAAGTACATTTCGGATTGAGAGGTGTTATTTTAAAATTCGTTGGGGCGTAATTCTGGTTGATTTGTACATGATTCTCCTTCTTTTTAGTTAACACAGAGATCGCTCTCTTAGCATTATGAGACGACTGTGCAATGCAAAATAATTTGAGTTAGATATCCTTAAAAATTCTTCGATTATATAAAGATCTATTCCAAGTTGGTCTAAGGTTCAAACGATGCTGCGACCTCTGGAAAAACTACACGTATTTCATTTCCATTATCATTCATGAACAATTGTAGTGAACTTTGAACAATTATATGAACATGAATTTTGTACACAATTGCCATGAAATAGCTTCTGTAAATTATCTACCTGTGGATTTCGATTTACATTCGTTCACATTTAGAGAAATTCTAGAATGCTCCATCTTAAAAACCTATCAAAAAAACATCTACTTATTCGATGTCTAAATATTTTGAACTCATATTTACTTATTTGACCCTTAGAGTGCATCATCCACAATTAATTTGATCTAGATAATCGGATTTTTGTTCATCCCGACACTTAAGAAGCATGAAAAAACACTTAGAAGTAGACATTTTGTGTGCAGCAAAATATTGTATTATCTAGAATGTTCATCCCAATACCTTTCATTTCACGTAAAAGAATCGGGAATAGGTTATATGGAAAAATTTCAGCATTTTATTTGGATCTACTATTTTTTTTTAAAGAATGTTCATTCAAATTACTTTCATTTGTTACTGAAATGTCTAAAATGGATCGAGCGGCTCCAAAGTCATAAATATTCAAAAATGGGCATATTCGACAACATTATCAAAAATGTCGATTTTGCAGACCATCCTAATGCAAGATGATACGCATCCCCTAGTTTTCCGTTACATTTTTCGTAGAGTGACCCCATATATAGAAATCAATGACGTAGTCCTACGTAAAAAGATCTTAAAATTAAAACATAAATCTTTTTTTGTTGACATGTTGATTCCATTCAGCTGCGTTTGTTAAACAAAAATGTCTCTGAAGGTGTACGAATAATTGAACAATTCTATCATCATCAAACGTTCTCAGAGCTCGCGTATTAAATATCCACTTTAAGTTATTTGTTGAATGAGAAGTTCAACAGCTCTGAACTCTCCTTTGAGTAACACATACTAATTTTAATTCAATTTTTGATTGAATATTGTATTCAGTTGAATTTCCTACATTCAAATCAATAATTTTTTAATTTTTCTTCAAATGACGTTTTTGCTACTACATATTTGTCATTTCTACCCCGTCATTTTTTATGACTCACACCTAATTGACTAGAAAAGTTACCGACAAATTTTTTTTTTGTTTTCGTAGTTATTGAATTGTATTTGTTTTTTATAGTCGACATGATTTCGGGACCAAGGGCGCTATATTTTTATATTTTTCCTAGAAAGCTATATATTTTTGAAGAAGGCTCATTGGCTTCATTTTGATATGTCGATTATATGAATCGGTCCAGTAGTTCAAGTGTTATGAGTTTTTGAAAAAAAAATCATTTTTGGAAAAAGGGGAAAACATAATTGTTCGTTTCTGAAAAATCATAACTTAATAAGAAACAAACACATCTATGATTTTTTAGTAGGTCATGTATAAATTATTAGATTTCAAGAAAAAATACGGTCTTGATACCAAGTAAACTATAAAAATCAAATACAATCATTAATAATGAATACAAAATTCGATTATTCCGCAAGTGTTATATATTTTGTAGCTTACTAGCTCATTGGCTTCAATTTAGTATTTCGATCAATCTGAATCTG
Source organism: Toxorhynchites rutilus septentrionalis (assembly GCF_029784135.1). Lineage (NCBI taxonomy): Eukaryota > Metazoa > Arthropoda > Insecta > Diptera > Culicidae > Toxorhynchites > Toxorhynchites rutilus. The sequence goes on along the minus strand of NC_073746.1, from coordinate 46,157,999 downwards.
AATGTTATGAATTTTTGAAAAATGTGGAAAAATTAGGTTCTTCGGATCGCCCTAATGGAAAAATAAAAAAATACTGGTGTAATATTTTGCAATAAAGAACCAAACCACCACTTGTCTGAGAACCTGAGAACATCTGAGAACCACGATATCGGTTTGGCATGGGAAAACTGTATGACTAATATTTATACTATTAATGTGTGAAATACAAGCTAAATATTGTGCAACAAACTCTGTCCACAACCACGATAACGAATGCTAGAATGATTGTGATATCACAAACCGTAATAAATTTCTATTGAAGTAAATAGTTGCGTATTCTTTCATTTCAACAACAAAAAATCACTTTCGTTTCTTCAATTTCTCGCTGTTTAATTTAGCACAAGAATAATCTGAGCAGTGACGATGACAATATGTACTAATGACGAATGACATACCAAAAATCCACTGATAACATGAAACATAAAACCAAGGTGTTTTGGCGAGATGGAATGAGACATACGTGGTTAACACGTTCGTCTTTCAAAGTGACTTTTCTGAGTTTCTTGCGGAGCCCAAATTGCGGATAAATTATTAAATTAAGATCAAACTTAGTTTGTAGACAACTTTTACATGATCTAGCAATATTTTTTTTAAATTTGAAGATAAATTGACAGCAATTACACATGCCAAAGTCATATTATATGGAGTTCGCAAAAAGCTGCAGTACAAACCATCCCCACTATAAATTAAAAAAAGTATAGTATAAACATTGTGATGACATGGTTATAATTTTATTATTTTTCTACATATCCTATAATTGCACTTGCTAAAAAAAACAATTTTAGTGGCCATATGCGTTTTTCTTTTCTCTGAATTTTGAATACCGTTTTGACTCATATTCCGAACAGGCTCAGGCTTAACAAATTCCCAACACTTCATTTTTAAAACCAAATTTACACTGGTGTGCTACACCAATGTTATAAAAAATTGAATAATGAAAATTCCAATATTCTACAGGGTATACTTTTCCGTATAACAATAGGTATAGGTTTGTAGGTATCCATACAACATTGATGGTCAGTAAATTAATTTTTAAAAATGAAGTGTTCGAAATTTTTAGTGAAAACGGTAGATTGATTGAAGCAAACTCTTTGTTCGCTTCGATTATTGATTATTTCGAGTATTTGACAAATTTCATGCCCCAGATATTGGAATAAATAAAATAAAATAAGAAAATGTGTTGGCAAGGACATTACAAAACGTCAAAGAAAATGCTCATGGTTGAGAAAAAAACTGGAGTCAATCAATCTTGATATGCCCTACAAACTGAGAAACCGACGAAATCATCGATAAACACAATAAACTGTTGACCAATAACCACAATTTCTTGAATATTCTGCCATGTAGATACAAAGTCTGAGTCGAGCTGACTTCGGCAAAAATTTGCTTTTTCAAAGACTTTTC